>NC_134184.1:20964733-21282318 GCF_964188355.1 Buteo buteo
AAACTACCTCTAGTAAACCGTGTAACCTGTGGTAACCATATAGATCAGTTCAGGGAATAAGGAGATGCGTACTGTTGAGTCACAAGGTTCAGAGCAGACCCCCTTGCTTTCTAGACTACTTCTCAAAGAGGACCCTGTGGGTCGCTGGATCCACTGCTAGTCCCAGACTTGGTCAATGGTTTTGTGTCTAAACGGATGAGGTGTAGGGGTCATGAAAAAGGAGAGAGAGAGAGAGAGGAAATGAAAAGAGAAAGATTTCACCAGCCTTGGGTCCAGTGTTGGTCCAGTCAGCCAAGGAGTCCAGTTCCAGAGGGCACGCACCTGTGGGGCTTCGATTCGTGTCCTTTTATCATCTCCTGGCCCCTCCTTTGGGCAGGCACTCGAACTCCGGCTAATTAGGTGTCATGCAGGTTTCGTGCTTTCAGAACCTTTGGGAAATGGGTTGGTTGGCTTGGATGTCATTTGGGGAGTAACTTCTCCCTCCCTGCAGGCATGACCATTGTTTGATCTTTGCCCATACATGGTGACCTGCCCTGCTTAGCACATCAGAACACAGAGCTGGGCATCCTCCAGCATGCCCTCCCAGTCCTGATGCTGATGTCCTTTGCTGATCTGCGCTGATTGGCTTCCTGTGGTTCTTTGTTATGTAGGGTTCATGGTTATGTAGAGTTCATCATTAAGCAGAACTTGCCTCACCACAAAGTTTGAGACATTAACTCTTTCAGTCTCTCACACATGGGATAAATCCCTGGAGGGAAGAGGGGCCCAAGAAAGCTGGTTAATATTCAAGGATCACCTCCTCCAAGCTCAGGAGCAATGCATCCCAACAAAGAGGAAGTCAGGCAAAAATGCCAGAAGGCCTGCATGGATGAACAAGGAACTGCTGGACAAACTCAAACAAAAAAAGGAAGCCTGCAGAGGGTGGAAGCAAGGACAGGTAGCCTGGGAGGAACACAGAGAAATTGTCCGAGCAGCCAGGGTTCAGGTTAGGAAAGCCAAAGCCCTGATAGAATTAAAACTGGCCAGGGATGTCAAAGGCAACAAGAAAAGCTTCCGTAGGTACGTCGGTGACAAAAGGAAGACTAGGGAAAATGTGGGCCCTCTCTGGAAGGAAATGGGAGACCTGGTTATCTGGGACATGGAGAAGGCTGAGGTACTCAGCAACTGTTTTGCTTCAGTCTTCACCAGCAAGTGCTCCAGCCATGCCACCCAAGTCACAGAAGGCAAAGGCAGGGACTGGGAGAATGCAGAACCGTCCACCACAGGAGTAGATCAGGTTCGAGACCATCTAAGGAATCTAAAAGTGCACAAGTCCATGGGACCTGATGAGATGCATCTGTGAGTCCTGGGGGAACTGGCAGATGAAGAGGCTAAGCCACTATCCATCATATTTGAGAAGTTGTGGCAGACCAGGGAAGTTCCCACTGACTGGAAAAGGGGAAACATGACCCCCATTCTTAAAAAGGGAAAAAAGGAAGACCTGGGGAACTACAGCCCAGTCAGTCTCACCTCTGTGCCTGGCAAGATCATGGAGCAGATCCTCCTGGAATCGATGCTAAGGCATGTGGAAAATAAGGAGGTGACTGGTGACAGCCAACATGGCTTCACTAAGGGCAAATCATGCCTGACAAATTTTATGGCCTTCTGTAATGGGCTTACAGCACTGGTGGATAAGGGAAGAGCAACTAACGTTATCTACCTGGATTTGTGCAAAGTATTTCACACTGTCCTGCATGACATCCTTGTCTCTAAATTGGAGAGACATGGATTTGACGGATGGACTACTTGGTGAATAAGGAATTGGCTGGATGGTTGCACTCAAAGAGTTGCGGTCAATGGCTCGATATCAAAGTGGAGAGCAGTGACAGGTGGTGTTCCTCAGGGGTTGGTATTGGGACTGGTACCATTTAACATCTTGGTGACATGGACAGTGGAATTGAGTGCACCCTCAGCAAGTTTGCCAACAAAGCCAAGCTGTGTGGTGCGGTTGACACTCTGGAGGAAAGGGATGCCATCCAGAGGGACCTAGACAGGCTTGAGAGGTGGGCCTGTGCAAACCTCATGAGGTTCAACAAGGCCAAGTGCAAGGTCCTGCACATTGATCAGGGCAACCCCAAGCACAAATGCAGGCTGGGCAATGAGCAGATTGAGACCAGCCATGTGGAGAAGGACTTGTGGGTATTAGTGGATGAAAAACTGAATATGAGCCAGCATTGCGTGCTTGCAGCCCAGCATGCCAACTGTATCCTGGGCTGCATCAAAAGAAGGATGACCAGCAGGTTAAGGGAGGTGATTTTCTCACTCTAGTCCATTCTCATGAGACCCCACGTAGAGTACTGCTTTCAGCTCTGGAGTCCCCAGCACAGGAAAGACATGGACCTGCTCAAGCAGGTCCAGAGAAGGGCCACAAAGATGATCAGGGAGCTGGAGCACCTCCCATAAGAGGACAGGCTGAGAGAATTGAGGTTGTTCAGCCTGGAGAAGAGAAGACTCTGGGGAGACCTTATTGCAGCCTTCTGGTACTTAAAGAGGGTACACAGGAAAGATAGAGAGGGACTCTTTAACATGGAGTGTAGTGATAGGATGATAGTATCCCAGAGAAGTTGTGGATGCCCCATCCCTGGCAGTGTTCAAGGCCAGGTTGGATGGGGCTTTGAGCAACCTGGTCTAGTGGAAGGTGTCCCTGCCCATGGCAGGGGGGTTGGAACTGGATGACCTTTAAGGTCCCTTCCAACCCAAACCTTTCTATGATTCTGTGATTCTAAATGATTCTAAATCTACCAACATATCTTCTTGCAATAAAGTTGTCATGGAAAGAATTTACCACTTGTGAAAAAAAAGGAAAACTAAAGAGCGTTTTGCACCAATGTCTGCATTCCTATTGAATTTTATGCTCTGCTCTTCCTTTTTCTTTCTCATAACCTACAGCAAGACATAAAATTCTGTGAGATATTTGGAAAGAATATGTGAGGATTTCAATGGTTCAGACTATATAAAACATCTTTCACCTCTAAGAATGCAGCACAGGCTGGTAGAGACTCAAAGGTCACCATCTGGCAGCTGCTCTGGAGGTGAAGTACAAGACACTAGCAGAAGTCAAACCCCAGTGGACAAGCATCTATAACACAAAAATCACCCAAACAACTGGTGTTAATTGGCAATCTCTGCTGACAGAATGAAGACCAATATGAAGATGGAATTGTCTTCTCATCATTAGGTGCAGTCCCTATGGGCTAGAGTTGAGATACATAAGTTAATATCAGAGGGAAACTGACTGCAGATGTATCTGCTTGTGGTGATAAGGAAATAATTTCAATTTGTATGGCTGTCACAAGCTAATATGCTTTTAAAAATTTATTTCTAAAGGAATAATGACTGTCCCTTTATAAAAAGAATTTCAATTCTGTTATTCTCTGCAACAGGTAAATATCAGCCTATATTCTGTGATCACAGTACTCCTTTCTTTCTTTTGTGCTCAGGTAGATGCAGGGATGTGTTTGAATGGAAGTTTTTATAATTCAATATTACATTGCTCTAAAGCTAGTCTATGAAATATGCTTTTGAAGAGATTTTTCTTTAAGTATATTGCAGCTTTGTCCTTGAATATCTTGATTGGCCCTGAACTGTTCTTGTTTTTTCTACTTGTTGCTTTCTTTAACTGCTTCTCTATTTTGACTGTCTTCTTCATTTCCCTATTACTCATTTTCTCCATTGATCCTGCTTCCATTGGTTATTTTTAAGACTGGATGACTTGCTTTCCTCCTTAATACTTAGATTGTTAGCAGGTTAATAAACAAACACACTGTAGTTAATAACAGGGAGAAAAACACAGGACAGCCTCTGAAGAATTCCTGTTGACAGTAATCCTTACAGATATCTTTTGGCTTGTCAGAAAAACATGCTTCCTCAGAAGCTGTATTTTGAATTTTGGAGCCCATTTCAGAGAGAAATCATTAAGTGTTCCACATCCTCTGAGATTTTCTGTTTCCAGAGAAAATAAAGTCATTGTGAGATTCCTTGTAGTTACATATCAAGGTATCATGAACATGTATGAGAAATAGGATTCTGTTCCTTTCACACTATATCTAAAAGCTTTTCATCAACATCATACAAGCATATTTTATATTATGTACTGTTTTGACCAGTAACTTTGGCCAATGCCTCAAGTAAGCTACTTTTTTACTCCATTTTTCCTTTTATCAGATATCCAAGTCCATTTTTGTCTTTGAAAATAACTTAGGATATTCATTAAAGATAGCATAAAAAAGTTTTATTACTATATTATGATGAATAAGCATAAAGAAAAATCTATGAATTTAGAGCTTGTTTACTACCTACATCAACCTTCTTTCCTGGTTTAAGAATTTCTCCTTGTTGTGCTCTCATCACAGATTTTCAAAGCTTAAAAACCCTCTTTTTTTCAGGGAATCCTTTCCATTGTTCTCTCAGAATCCTTTGATTTTTTAAATGTGAGCATCTTCTGTTACCTGTTGATTTCTAATGAAACTGAGGATATAGAATGAACACCGAGACCAATATCTCCTCTGGCATTTCATGTTCCATTTATTCAACACTGAATGAAAATATGTTTCCCTAGATAGATGTTTTGTTTTTCACTTCCTCTCACTTAACATATATCATCACTACAAAACCCTCTTTGAACCTGGATAAATGTTAATTAAAAGCAGATAACCTCTGACATACAACTTGACTAGAATAATGTTCATTTGCATGTGAACAGTTTTATTCCCAAGGAATATGTTGCATGTCTTTGCTTACAGAGTCAGGCAGAATGTAATTCCCAGGTGGCCTGAACCATAAATCTATTCCTATTTATGAATCATTTTCTTATTACTTAAAATTCTAATATATTCCATCTAATCTATATAACTTCTTATGGTTAATGTCTGTTCTTCCATGATGACAGAGTTAAATGCATGAGTATAAAACAGCAAGAACAACCTGCTAATTAAGAAATGGGCCTAGAAGTTATGAGGTCTGGATCTGAGCCTCTGCTCTACCACAGATTTCTTTCATGATTTGAAAATCACTCATAATGCTGCCTTTAAGTATATTTTGACCCTAACATCCATTGATATCCCCCAGATGAAATAAGGTGCCCAAGTATCTTTAAAATTCACCTCTTTGTTTTCTTCAGTTGTTAAAAGTAGTGAAAATGAATAGTGAGAAAGAATAATGATAATTTATGTTAAAGACAAAATGCTACTCAGGGTACGTCAGGCTTTCATGTTAGAATAGACTATGAACAATGTAGCCATGTTAATGGAAATAGTGCTGAGTGATGCACACAATCAGGTGGTCCTTTTGCCAAATTTGTATTGCCTCTGAACACTACTAGTTAAAATTATAGATGGAGTTAACTCCTAAAAGTATCTAATGAGTTAAAAAGGTTAAATATTAGATTCTATTTCAGTACTTGCATTCAGAGAAGGTATTTTCATACAAAGTATTTTCTTCAGACAATGACTGTAGTGAGGATAAAAGTAGAGATATATTTCAAAAGAACCAGTTAACAATCAACTACTCTAAAGTTATGCCAAAGCCTGCAGTAAAATTCCCAAAGCCATGCAAAACCCCTTACTTATTTTATGCTATTTTTACAAGGCTGAAATTCAGACTAATTTTGTTATGATTTAGGAGAACTTCAAATGAACTTGAAACCAGTTATTGACTTCATGCAGTTTTGACATGGAACTTGGTCAGCTCCCAGCTTTCCGTAGATTTTTCTATTTAATTTCCTTCCAACAAAAAAACTAGTAAACATTGTTAAAATATTTAAAAGTATTAAAATGTTAGCATGGACTATTCTTCTGAAATTTTTTTTGAAATCATGATGCTTTCAGTCCTAGGAAGCTCCCAGAAGCAATATGTGTTCTGCTATCATTCATTGTATTGCTGGAATATACAGAAAAAGTTATCCTAACAATGCAACACAAGTGAAACCCTTCACCAACTTTAACTTTAATAAAAAAAGTTATTTAAAGTAAACTCACCACAACACCTGTTTTATAGGACTTCAGATTCTGAACTGGAATAAAATGAATAAAATCTACACATCAAGAATGAAAATACATCCATAGATGATCTAAATGTAAGACAATTATACCCTCATTCTCCAGTCATGACATTTTTTGGAAGCATGAAAAATATTTTCACTATTTTTCTATTTTCACCTCGTTGAAAACCTAAAAAAATCTTCAAAAAGTACCAGTTCCAACTCTTTTCTTATAATATTTTGTTTTTTTCCCAAAATTACTGAGTTTGCATTATTTTTATTCGCTTAGAAATGTTAATACACTAACTAAATACTGAAATATACAAGAGTTAACATTTTTAACTTTACTTAAAATCCCTATAAAAAAGAAATGGAGAAGGCGGCAGACAAAAAGCTGAACATGAAACTGCTAATTAGCATAAGCTAGTATCACTGGCAAAGAAGGCAGGAGACTATGGAACTTGTTAAGCCAATGATGATAGTACTCATTATCACTACAGCAGTTAGGAAAAAGGTGGCAAGACATGACTGCCTTGTCTAATTTAAATTTTCATCTTTTCATTCTTCTTTAATTTTCCTTTAATGTGGTAAGGCCTGGCATGCTCAAAACGTTTACACTATTCTGAAAACAGTCTGTAGGAGATATAAAACTAATGATCCAAACTGAAAGGAATATCTGTTAAATGGGAACGTAAGTCGAGCCAAAATATGTTATTACTATACTGTATATATCCTGAAAGGGTCAAGTTACTCTAGTGGTTTCCAAAGTACTGGCATAGATAGGAAGTCTGGATTTTTTTTTTTTTCCCTGTCATCAGGCTAATTTTAGTTAAACTTAATATGAAATAAGAACAGCTCTATTGCATTAGATTAACGGCCCACTTAGCCCATTATTCTGTCTACTATAGTGTTGAAAAGAGATGCTAAGGAAGGTATTTAAAAGCACTTGACTTAATAAAATACTTTTCAACTTCTGAACTTGTTTAGCTCATAGTGGTAGCCATGGAAAATCTTTTCTGCTGATATATAGGACTTTCATGGGATGTTAGTATCTTATTGAAATGAAGCTGCTGTTGATGCTGAAGCTTTGAAAACTAGAAATTAGGGTGATTATACAGCCTTGTCAAATATACATATCCTGATTTGGTTTAGGTTTGGTTTGGTTTGGTTTAAGTTGCTTTAGGGTTGGTTTAGGTTGGGTTGGTTTAGGTTTGGTTTTGTTTGAATGATGTGTTGCTTTATCAGTGTTTACTACCTGACTGCAGCCACAGGCAATAAAGACCCTGAAATGTCTGTTGTATGTATGTGACCTGCTCTTGCAAACCATGAAATTTGTTAAGATGTCAGTCACGTTAATCATTATCATTACAACATTTAAGAAAAGTAGTCAGGAAGGCTTAGTTTGTCTCCAGAAGAGGTTCTTTCTGAATGGGGCTGGCTTGAGGCTTGGGCTCTGATGTCTGTCAGTGCCCTATAGCAAGACCCCTTCACAAATCAGCACCTTGAGTGTTTTCCTGATGAAGCAAGAGGGAGAACTCTTAACAAAGGAAACTTCTCCCTGCAGGCCTCTTGGTTACTCCATTTAGGCAGATATTTTGCACAGATGTTCTTGCTCTTGGCCAAGTTTTGAGCCATTGGGTCTTTAAGATCCTTCCAACTGCTACTGCAGGGTCTTGTGATACCATCACACAGAAAATAAGTCATTAAATAAATAAGCCAAAGCAGCTGTGTTATATAGAGAATGTTAAAAGTAAGATTATGGGCACGTATTTGCAAGCAAACAAGTTACCATAGTTTAAGACTTTACTGGGCCTTAGTTGGAAGTTACTGGTTTTCGGCTGACACAATCTGAGAAGGTGATTTATATCAATCAGTTTAAATTGGCATCTGCAAAATGCTTACAAAGTTTGTATAATGAGGTACCATGCCTCAGCCAAGAGGTGGTAGCTTTTGAAGATGTATTAGCATATGCTGATGATCTTGTGTCTATAATGCAAGTGTACATTATAATATTCAACAACCAAATCAATATCAAGCTGTTTTATTGAACAAAAAAAGTTAGAACAGGCATTATTTTTCCACACCCATTTTAGATATCTGCTTTAGAATGAAAGCATTCACTTCTTCTGTGTGCTTATTTTTCTCCAACCATTATGAGGAACATCCAGAAGACTTCTTCACAAGCAGACATTGACGTACAAATCTAGATTAGGACAGGTTAACTTTTACCTTGTATGGTAAGGTTGCTTCTACCTGTAATATTTTGCCTTTATTGAATTTCTTTTCTTAATCTTAAAATTGTAGAATGGGTTGGGCTGGAAGGCACCTTCAAGATCAACTAGTCCAACCACCCTGCCATGGGTAGGGACATCTTTCACTAGGTTAGGTTGCTCAAAGACTCATCCAAACTGACCTTAAATATTTCTAGGGATGGAACATCCACAACTTCTCTAGACAATTTGTTCCAGTGCCTCACAACCCTCAACATAAAAAATGTCTTCCTTGTATCATCAAGTCAATCAGTATCACAAGATGGTTCTGCAGCCCTTCATCTGTTATTACACAGCTAAGCTTTTATCATCAGCAGACTGTTATCTCACTATTTCCTGGTTTGGGGTTTGTTGGGGTTTTTTTCCTAGCTAATTTATGAATATAGTAAAAGCACAAGTCCCAGCAGAAATTTCTCAGGTGAAATTTCCAGTGTGAAAGCTGGTCATTTATCCTTAGCCTTTGCTTCCTATCTTTCCACCACAGGAGTAACATTCCATAACAGCTTCATCTCCTTAAAAGCCTTTATGTCTAAAAGCCTCCTAAAAACATTGTCAATTTTTGTTTTCAAGTACATTAGATTAATTTATCTGCATATACACTCATTCCTTAAAAAACTTTAATAGATTTGTTAGGTATGGTTCTGACCCAAATATGATTAGATTTAAGAAGCAGCCTAGTTTTCCTTCAAAGGGATATACCAGAAGACACCCATCTCTGTGTTTTACCAGAACACAGAAAAAGAGCTAGACTGTAGTAACTCTCTAAAAGGAGAAAATTCAAATCTGCTGATTTGAAAAGCCCAAGTTAGCCTGGAGATAATGTAGTGATAATGGTCTGCTTACTTAGATGAATTCAGAGAGCTTCACTAAGATCCATCTAATTAGATTGGAATTTAAGAATCTGTAAACTTTATAGCAGAGAATTGTCTGGGTTTCAGAAGCAGACAATTAGGATCAAATTCTAATGTCAGATAAGCAATATCCACATACTAGATCAATAGTATCTATAGACCTGTGTCTGAGTAGAAATTTAAATCCTTTGAACTAAGCAATACTGTTGAATAAATCATGAAGCTGGCATTCTGGAAAATCTCCCAGTGGCTGCAATACATTCCGTGCCAGAGTAAGGACTTCAAAATTTGGCTTGCTGTGAGCATAAAGCAGATAGCTCACAGTCATAGAAGCAAGAACAGTAATACCCCAGAAGCCAAGCATATTGCATTAGCAATAAGGAAATTCATAATGGCTTATTCTTTACAGCATCAGTCACCTAATTTGTACAAATGCTAATAGACATTGACTTTCTGGTAAGAGTTTCAAAGGATGAAGTTACACAAAAACTTAATTCTGTAATTTGTTAAACTGCAAAATGATAAAATGTATCTTAAATGGCTTCTGAATCACTGAGGAACGTGAGTTACTCAATGTGAGCCTAGTAATTTTACTAGTGTAAATTAAAAAAAAAAATAAATTAAGAAAAGCTTTGGCTTTATAATTCCATATGTAATACCAGCTCTGTTCACTGTATATCCAAAGCAGCACACAGAATCTGTGAGTAATATTGATGACTATATCTAAGATGAAAATAAAATCACAAGCTAGATAGTCTATTTCTTGCCTTTTTTTGTATCCTCAGAAAGATAGAAATGCTCTGCAATGATATTTTGTAAAATAGATCAAAGTAACCTCCTGTTTCAACATTTAGATTTCTTTTTCACTACTATGGCAGTTTAGAGAAAGCATTTAGATTTTCCTGACCAACTGGGGAATCGCATACTTAAGACTTTTTGGAAGATGACTTAAGGAAGAAGTGATTGACCAATAGAGGCCTCTGGAATCCAATTAGTGCAAAATGCGTAATCACAAATGACATCTCAAATATAAGTGGGATGTATTAATTGGGCCAACATGGGAACTATGTAAATAAAAATAAGCTATTTAATAGCTATTTAATATATGTTACCACAGGAAAAAATTACAGAGATCATGCATACTTTCAGCAATTAGTTACTTATCTTAAAAAGTCTGTGAAGTGGAAATCTCAGGAGCAGCAGATCACCAAAAGCTCTATGCTAAGTAACCACTAGCTGACTGACCTTTTCTTTGCAACTGCTTATAACCTTGCAATATATTTTCTTTTAAGGTTTCAGTGTGAAGAGAAAGATTAAAAACATATTTTTTGTTGAATTCACACAAGTGATGCAAAAAAATATAGAGTGTGAATTTTCCATCAGTGTACAAAAATGATGAAACTAGTGCCAAGTCATTATTTTAATCACTGGACACCAAGAAAAGCCAGATAATGACATAGGAGTAAACTTATCGTGAACTTTTGGAAGTGTGCAAACTAATAAACATTAGGGTATATACTTTTTATCTGTGGCTCATTTGAGAGGAAAGACAGTAGAACTAAATGTTTTGCAGTAAAGACTGTCTATATAAAGAAGAAGACCTGTTATAGCTAGTATTTGTTTCTAACATGCAAGAAGTATCTGTTAATAAATGCATCTGATAAGAAATGAAAATAAATGTGTTGTAAGGAAAATCAAGGTCCTCTTTCAGGTAGTGATGAAATACACTTCAAAGTGCAATTACACATATAAAATTATAGTATAAACAATATTTGTGTTCACTTGAAATAGCATCAACTGAAACTGTGGACAGTCTCCCAGAGTTAAAAGCATTAAAAGCATTAACTTTTAAGTTAAAAGCACTATATTTTTCTTCTGTTTTCTCCTGCTCTAGTGTGAAAATAGCACCCACATGAAAAGAAAGAGATTCAAATGAACAAGTATGGTCAGTTATTTTAACTGTGGCTGTCCCATAAATAAAACTGCGAATCAGATATCTTGACAGCAGTATGATTTTTGAAAGCAATATGCTCTTTTAACTGACCTATTGATAAGATCTGAAATGGAAAAACATACCTTATTAGATCATTTAGTCTATTTGACTGCCAGATCAGCATCACTTCCTAGAAAATGTTTTTGAGCTGGATGATTCATACCTTTTTTTTCACTGTGGCCCCTAGTGACTTGATCTCTGCACAGAAAGGTTCCTAGGCTAATAAGACTACAAGGTATGCACCAGTAGTTCAGAAGCCATCTTCATACATACCTTTTGCTGAATGTGTCAATAACTTGACAGGAAGACAAAAAAGTCAGCACTATAGAGAGACTCCCTGCTCTTCTGTATGCTCTGTTCTTCAAAAGGCACAGGCTTCAAATAGCAGGTCACGCTAACTTCTGAGAAGTATTTTCAGCAACACCACTCTTTTCACAGTGAACCGTGTTTAGACATATTTTGACAATATTTCCAGCTGTACAATTAAATCATGTTGATCATTTATTTATCTTCCAGGGGCCATATAATATATGCCACTAAGTACATTAGCACAACTGTCGTTTACCAGACCTCTCAGTATGACTCCTCTGCTGTTCTCAGCTTCTACACATTGCAACAACATACTTGCTCACAGAATGAAGCAGATGTGACCAGACCATGTGTTCTTTAATCTCACTCACTATAAAGTGGTGGCTTAGCTTTGAAGAGGTCTTGTTGGTTCCTAAAGTCTTTTAACAATGTAGAATGGCAAGATTCAAGAATTCTCTGAAATAATTCTAACAGGGATTTATGTTGGTAAAGCAAATGCTTTAAGGCATTTTATAGCCTGAGGTTAAATACAGAAAGAACTTCTGTTATATGGAATTTACAGGGTGCAGAAGCTGATCTCACAGGACATTCATTTGCCTGACCTATTAACACACCATTAAAATAAATTGCAAAGGATTTTCACGGAATCGCAGAAAAGATTGAGGTTGGAAGGGACCTCTGGTGGTCATGTGGTCCAACCCCCCCACTCAAGCAGGGACACCTAGAGCTAGTTGCCCAAGACCATGTCCGGATGGCTTTGGAATATCTCCAAGGATGGAGACTCCACAACCTGTCTGGGCAACCTGTGCCAGTGCTCAGTCACCCTCACAGGGAAAATATATTTCCTTATGTTCAGAAGGAACCTTCTAAGTTTCAGTTTGTGTTCATTACCTCTGGTCCTGTCACTGGGCACTGCTGAGAAGAGGCTGGCTCTGTCCTATTTGCATCCTCCCTTCAGTTATTTATATACCACATCCCTCTGAGCCTTCTCTAGGCTGAACAGTCCAGCTATCTCAGCGTTTCCTCATAAGAGAGATGCTTCAGCCCCTTTATCACCTTTGTGGCCCCTTGATGGACTCTCTCCAGTATGTCCATGGCACTCTAGTACAGGGACAGCACTCCAGGTGTGGCCTCACCAGCACTGAGTAGAGGGGAAGGATCACTTCCCACAACCTGCTGACAAGACTTTGGCTAATGCAACCCACGAAACCATTAGCCTTCTTTGTGGCAAGGGCATGCTGCTGGCTCCTGTTCAACTTGCTGTCCACAGGTCCCGAAAGGTCTTTTCTGCAAATCTGATTTCCAGCCGTTTGGCCCGCAACATATATTAGTGCCTGAGGTTGTTCCTTGCCAGCTGCAGGACTATTGTACTTCTCCTTGTCGAACTTCATGAGATTCCTGTTGGCCCATTTCTCCAGCCTGTTGAGGTCCCTCTGGATAACAGTACAACATTCCAGCATATCAGTCACTCCTCCCAGTTTGGTGTCATCAGCAAACTTACTGAGGGTACACTCTACCCCATCATACAGATCTTTAACAAAGATTCTGAACAGGATTGGACCAAGTTCACAAAGAGAAGGTCCTGTTTAACTAATTTCATATCCTTCTATGATAAGGTCACCTGCCTAGTGGATGAAGGGAAAGCGGTGGATGTAGTTTTTCTGCATTTTAGTAAGGCTTTTGATACTGTCCCTCACAGCATCCTTCTGGACAAGTTGTCCAACTGTAGGATGAGCAGGTTCACTGTGCGCTGGGTGAAGAACTGGCTGAAGGGTAGAACTCAAAGGGTTGTAGTGAATGGGGCTACATCTGGCTGGCAACCCATCACCAGTGGTGTTCCTCAGGGTTCAGTTCTAGGGCCAGTTCTGTTCAATATATTTATCAACAATCTGGATGCAGGAGTTGAATACACAATTAGTTTGCTGATGATACCAAACTTAGTGGTGCTGTTGACTCTCTTGAGGGACAAGAGGCCTTGCAGAAGGATCTAGATAGATTGGGCTATAATTAATGGCATAACATTTAACAAGCTAAAATGCTAGATTCTGCACCTAGGATGGAGTAGCACCAGGCACAAGTATAACTTGGGAGAGGAGTGGCTGGTGAGCAGCCCTGCAGAAAGGGATCTGGGGGTGCTGGTCAACAGCAGGCTTAACATGAGTCAGCCGTGTGCCCTGGCAGCCAAGAGGGCAAAACGCATCCTGGGGTGCATCAAACACAGCATAACCAGCTGGTCAAAAGAGGCGATTATCCTGCTGTATTCAGTGTTGGTGCGGCCTCACCTTGGGTACTGTGGGCAGTTCTGGGCCCCACAATTTAAGAAGGATGTGAAGGTCCTTGAATGGATGCAGATGAGGACAACAAAGCTGATGAAAGGGCTGGAAGACATGTCCTATGAGGAGCAGCTAAGGACTTTGGGCTTGTCTGGTGTGGGGAAAAGGAGGCTGAGGGGCGACCTCATTGCTCTCTACAGCTTCCTGAGGAGGGGAAGTGGAGAGGGAGGTGCTGAGCTCTTCTCCCTGGTACGCAGTGACAGGACGCATGGGAGTGGCTCACAGCTGCAGCAGGGGAGGTTTAGACTGGACATTAGGAAGCATTTCTTTACCAAGAGGCTGGTCAAACACTGGCACAGGCTTCCTAGAGAGGTGGTCAATGCCCCAAGCCTGTCAGTGTTTAAGAGGCATTTGGACAATGCCCTTAACAACATGCTTTAACTTTTGGTCAGCCCTGAATTGGTCAGGCAGTTGGACTAGATGATTGTTGTAGGTCCCTTCCCACTGAAACAGTCTGTTCTATTCTCTTCTAAGTATTGATCCCTGGGGTATACCGCTAGTTACTGGCTTCCAACTAGACTTTGTTCCAGTGACTACCACTTTCTGGGCCCGGCCATTCAAATAGTTTTCAATCCACCTCACTGCTCATCCAGCCCCCACTTCATCAGCATGCCCATGAGGATCTTATGGTATATAATGTTGAAAGCCTTACTGGAGTCAAGGTAGACAGTATCCATTGTCCTCTCCTAGTCTACCAAGCCAGACATTTCATTGTAGAGGTTTATCAAGCTGGTCAAGCATGACTTCCCCTTGGTGAAGCCATTCTGATTACTCCTGATGATTTTCTTGTCTTTCATGTGACTGGGAATTGTTCCCAGGATTAGTTGTCTCTTCACCTTCCCAGGAAACAAGATGATGCTGCCTGGCCTGTACTTTGCTTGGTCCTTTGCCCTTTATGAAAATAGGACTGATATTTGCTTTCCTCCAACCCTCAAGCACTTCTCCCAGTCTCCATGATCTTTTAAAGATTATCAAGTGGCCTCTCAATGACATCAGCCAGCTCCTTCAACACTTATGGGTACAACCCGTTAGGGCCCATGGATTTATGTGTGTCCAGTTTGCTTAAGTATTCCTTGACCTGATCCTCTTCTACCAAGGGTAAGTCTTCCTTCCTCCAGTCTTTCCTCTGGTCTCTGGGGTCTTGGATCTCTTAAGGTCAGTTTTCCTAGTAAAGCCTGTAGCAAAGGTGGCATTCAGTACCTCATTTCTTTTGCATGTCCTCTGTCACCAGTGCCACTGCCTCATGCAGCAGCAGGCCCACATTTTCCCTAGTATTCTTTTTATTACTTATGTACTTTTAGAAGCCCTTCTTGTTGCCTCTGACATCCCTTGTCAGGCTGAATTCCAGGTTGGCTTTGACTTTCTTAACATCATCCCTGCATGCTAGATTCTTCTCAGTTTACCTGTCCCAGCTTCTGCCCTCTGTATACTCCCTTTTTATTTTTTTATTTTCATTAAGAGCTCCTTGTTCATCTACACAAGGCTCTTGGCATTTTTGCCTGATTTCCTGCTTGTTGAGATAGACTACTCTTGAGGTTAGTTATTTTTGTAATATTGTAGAACTTTAAACACTGTGACATGGTGTAGAATCATCTTTTCATCATTTCCTTTTTTTTTTTTTTTTTTTTTTTTCCCCAGGATTATATTTTATAAGATATAAAGTCTGGTTTTCCATCTTATGTGCAATGCTAATATATCGGCATGGATTTCATCTTATATAAGAACAAAATCAAAAGACACAATGAAATATTTTGATTCAGGCCACTCAGACATTAATTGTGTCCCATGTGTGGCCACAAGCCTCAAGAGAGTTATTACTCATATGACTCATAAGCCTGTTCTCTATAGGTCAGACTTTCTAGCTGGACAATTCATATCAATTCTCTTTGATAGTCATGATGCATAATTTTAACTACTGTTCAACTAAATAGTCTCTTCCTCTCTAACTTCTGTCCTTGGAGAATGTTGCATGAGTACAAATGAATCCTGAAAAGTCCTGGAAGAAACTGCACTGCACTGTGCCGAACCTGTTGAACAATGTCTTGATCCAAAATCAAACATTTGACTTTATTTTTTCTACAGGAAAACTAAGCTTAAAATGTTTGAAAAAAGAAAATAGCATTACAGCTGCAGGACAGATGTCCTGTTTATGAAGAATTCTTGGTGTACAGGATCTGAAAGGGACTGTATGTCTTAATTAGAAGCCACATTACAGAATGGATTTCTTTCCTTAAAAAAATAGTCTCTCCCCTCCCACTATTCCTAGCCTCTTAGTCTTCATCTCTTATTCTTCTATGGAGATTTGCAGTTTAAAATACCCTCTTGATATCCTGAATTGTTCCTTGCAACAATATGCATATTCACACAACAACAGCATATGATGTTTATTGTTGTGGATGACCATGTCACCCTTGTAAGATCAAATGTATTTTGATAGACATAGCAAACAAGAAACTTCTAGGCTTGCTTTTTTTTATCTTGAAAATCCTTGCTTACAGTCCAGCAGTGCTGAAATACAGATAATGAGCAAAAGAATCTATATTGCTTAATTTAAATAATGCTAGTTATTATTTACTGTCACAAATGAGATTATGTCAATTAATGGGAACATATTTTCTATCTGAGAACAGTACATTTTTATGTAGCAGGTCCAGTTACATCATTGTTGTGTTATTAACTTCATGCAGAAAATGTTTTCTGTGACAAGTTTTTGCTTTTATATTCTTTATGTGAATAAAATGATGCCTTTTTAAAATTTTCTTTGAGAAATTACAAATGTTATTTAGAAACTAGAACAAAGGAACCAGGATAGAGTCGAGGTGCCACTTTTAAAGAATGCAAGTAATAGAATTCCTACCTGCTTTCTTAGTACAGGTTTCAGCAATAAAGCGAAATTAATTTAGATCCCATTCTTTTCCCTTTTACTTCTGGCTATTATTTCTTACTCAAAGTGGTGCAGTTCTCTACTGATTCAGTTACAGTGCTATAGTGTGCTTTCTGTAGGCTGCAAAGTAAACCAGACCACATAAAAGATTAAGTACTGTTAGAAGGGAAAGAGAAGATGGGAGGTTACTTTTAGTACAGATCATATTGGTTAATGCTACTAATAACTAACTATATTAATTTTAATAATTTTAATAATAACTAACAGAGAAAGCTAAAATTTAGCCGCCCAATATCCCTATGCTATCACAAACTGAAGTTACAGGCTGATTTAGGCCTGACTATTATGGGCTTTGAAAAGCCACATTGGTATTATCAGGATTTTGTATTTTGCATGCACCTCTAATATTAATGTTTTGCTCCAACGTAAAAGCTCTTCATGTAGCTTCTGAAAATCAAATACAGTCAAATTGCTTCAGAAATTGTGACTGTCTTGAGAATTCTGGCAATAAAATCAACTGCAAACATAACTGCTGGGTCTGTTGGGTTCATGACCACATCTAAACAGCCTAAATAATAGAAGTGTAATACCTCTGGATCTACTGAAAATATCTGTACTAGAATAATTTACATATCATACACTCATATATATGTTTATTAACTTTGCTTATGGGAATCTAAAAAGAATTTTAATTTACTGAATTATAGCAATGAATGGATCCTTTGACTGGTTCTTATTGTCACAGTATATCCAGTCCACTGAGAAACTGGAGTATTCATATTGTTTCTTGATATACAACCAAATTATACATAAATATTAGATAATGAGAGTTACATGGTACAGACCCTCCAAACTGCAGCTGTGTGAACAGTAGCTACTTTTTCTGCCAGTGTTACTTGCGGACTAAACCTATGAATTTTTTTCCTATCTAATATGAAAATTGCATATTTGCTGATAAGCTTTTGAGCAACCTCAAATTTTGCCATTTAAGTATATGATTTAGCATGTCTGCCTGTATCATGGTTATTGGAAACAATATTCAGTGAATAGGATATTAACTACTTCATTTTACGTGTACTCAAATACTTCAGAAGATGATATTGCACTGTTTCTAAACATCATAGACTCTGTCAAAATAAATAATTTCAAGGGCTTGCTATAGAATTCTCTTCTTTGTTCTAAACATTTGTTGTATTATTACCAGTTGAGCTCATTTTCTCCAGCAGATATTATAAAGAATTGTTATTGAAACCATCCATTTCAGTGTTAGTTGATGGGGACTAATTATTGTACCATCTACACTGATTATGACATTGCCAATGGAACAGAACATGTTCTTGAATAAAACAGCTTGTTTTCTTCACTATCTTCTACCTCTTCCCTGTCTTACCTCAGCTCGATCTCACTTGTGCCTATGCTAGTCTCTTATATGTCCCAAAGAACAAATACAAAGTGGTAGAAATTCACACTCTCCCAACTTCACCAGTGTTAGGAAGATACTGCTGACAAACATTGACCCCCTAGTTAAATTTCTTTTCAATAATCTGCTGTGGTCATCCAGATAAGCATTTTTAGTAAGTTAGGTTGAGTTCTGTCCTTGTCTACCAGATCTTTAGGGAAATGTGAACAACGTA
This sequence comes from Buteo buteo, assembly GCF_964188355.1. Classification (NCBI taxonomy): domain Eukaryota; kingdom Metazoa; phylum Chordata; class Aves; order Accipitriformes; family Accipitridae; genus Buteo; species Buteo buteo. Next base: position 20,983,024 of record NC_134184.1, read on the forward strand.
GGTCTGTCTTTTTCCTGTCATCACGATGATGAAACTCCCTCCTCTCACTGAAGTTACATGAAATGAGTTCTGGAGGACTGAAAGAATAGAAAGGATAAAAACAGCCACTGAAAACAATTTTGCACATTGTGGTGTGACTTTGTGGCATCTCCAAAAACATGTCTCTAACACCATTGAAAACCGAACAGTGTTCTTAATATAGATATTCCTCAGAGAAATCTTTTAACTTGAACATAATCATATCAGTAATCTCTCTTTTGTCTCCTTCGTTAAACCTGAGGGAAAAGACTTATTGAAGATGCAACATTTTCAAGTGTTCTAATTTTCCCAAGGTCATTTTAGGAGATTGAAAGAATTAAACAGTACACAGTGACATGCTGCTTGATTACATTTTTAACATCTCATCAGTGTTCTTTAGTGACTTACATTTTTCACTACCGGTTCTTCTTTAAGTTATAGCTTCCATTGTTTTGCTTTCTGTACTTTGAGATTCTGTTTCATTATATTGAGATTCAGTCAGAGGCAAGGAGTAGGAAAGGTGAATTAAAAAACAGTCCTTGATAATCATGAAGACATGATCTTCATTCCATCCCTTGACATGTCTGCTCATATATTCATACAAAATGGGCCAGAGAGATATAGTTGGTGGAAAAAATGTGGTTAGCAGTACTTTTTTTTCTCCATGCTTGTAATCCCATGGCTTTTCACAGACGAGAGTGATGAATTACTATCAACACAAGACAGCTTTTTGATGTGTCCTCTTGTACATGAAAAACTGGGCTGAGACCACCTGAACTCATTTCTCTTGAGATTTTGAGCAAGAATAAAAAATGGTTTTGTTTTGGACTTGGTAGGCCTCAGAAATGAAAATGCCAGTATGTCGAGGACAACACATCAATCTAATTTGCTACCTGCGTTCCCAATCCTATTCTTTCCCTACTGAAATTGCTGCACAGTATGTGATACAACATCAGCCATATTCCACTGTTAAAGCTGTAGTTCTTTTTAGGAAGTGAGTGTTTGTCTTTTTGAAACAAGCTTTGATTGCAAGGGCTGTAGGTGCAAAAGACTAGTGAAATACTCCTTTATTAATTTCAAAGTCATTCGGGGAACCTATTTAATTAAAAGAGACATATAACGGGATGAGGAGTTACAGTTAAATCACTTGATGCCATCAAATAACATTGCATTTTTATTGGTTTTGCTAAAGAACAATTTGATATTTCACAGTGGGATGATTCGGCTTTGTTATTTTCCTGACTAATAAGACAAAAACATAAACAGATGTTAAAAAAAAAAAATGTTTAGTTAAAGTAGCTTACAGTCAAGAAGTTTGGGAAACTGTGGTTACATGCAAATATTGTTTCTTCCTACTGAATGACAAGAATGATTTCTGTTGCCTCTTGATTGGAATAGACATACTGGAAATAGGATTTTCCAGAGCACAAAGGGTCAGTACAAAAAAAGAATTTCTAGAGTACAGAAAGGTTACACAGTTTCTTATGTCTATACAAGGATTCTTTGGATAACAGCAGCATTTACATCCATATTTTTTAATTCTTTGAGAATTAGCAGAAGTCTAGATTTCCTTTATTTTAATGTGTTTATGAAAGTCTTCTCTTTTTGAGTACATGATAGCATCCATCATTAGCTAAGTTAATGGAGTGACAATACATACAACTCATGATCAGTTCTAACAAAATACTGCATCTCCGTTTATTTCCTTTTTCTTCGTTTTCTTATACTCCCACTTCAATACACTGCAGTACTCTCAGTATTTAGGATTAATAAAAATTAGAGCTATTTCATGTATGATTGTTTCTTTGCATGTGTGCATGTGCGAGGTGAGATGTATAGTCTAATTAAGAATGTTAATACAAATTTTAACTTGAAGTGCTATGCACTAATTCAGCTCCACCAAAATGAAGATATACTAACTTATATATTCTTATATACTAACTTTGCATTGCACCACAATATATACAACATGTTACATAGAAAGACTATATTTTATCTTTATTTCTTTGTGTCATAATTATCTGTTAAGTTATCCAAGAATATTGCAATTAACTTCTGTGAAACTTTAGTAGAAGTAAGAATATCCACATTCAAAACAGCATAGGCTAAAGTTAGACCAGATCACTTTTATTTTATCAATCCGCTGAGGAAATATTGATCTTTGCTGAGGTGAATAACACAATTTATTATCCAATGGGATAAGTATTGACTTCAAATATTGGCCTCTTGGGAAAATATTTCATATTCACTGAAATATAAAGTACACATGCATCTAAGCTTGATTGAGTCTATCATAAGGATTAATACCATGCCTTTGTGGAAGAGTTTAACACAAGGTATTGTAGAAAGCATGGCACACATGAACATTGTAGCATGAATCCCACTCCTGAGGAAGGATTCCTTGCAATCAGCTGAAGGCATGTGCTGAAGGCATACTGCAATGCTCTTCTGAGTATAAGTAAAATGGAAACTATTGATAAATCATACAAGTTGTACAAGATGAACAACAATTCTAACTCAAATAATTTATAGACTGTTGGTATAAACATACTAGTAAATGCAAACTATTGCAAAACAAGAAGATACTAAAGCCAGGGTGTATGTCACAGTATTGCTTCCAGCTAGTGAAGAGAAAAATTATCCTTTTGTATTTAAAGTGTCAATTGTACCAATTCAACACCTGAAGAAGTTCAACCAAAGAAATTAAACTTTATTACACTTGTATGTTTTCTATAACTGTGAGAATGAACTGGCTGTAGCCTCAGCTTGCCTAAATGAGTATATCTATGACAAACCACGTTACACTTACAGATATTCAGACATACAGCTGACTAAGCAATGAAAGATAACTGTGGTAAAAGAGATTTATTTAGTTAGCTGGGTTATTAGTCAATCAAGACTATGAAGAACTCAACCACCTAAGGTCCTCTAAGGAATCTAAACTGCTAAACTGAGATTTAAGTGTAAACTGAAAGTATCTATATCAACCAAAATGCTGAAAATCCCTTCTCATCTGCATCCCACAGGAGCTATTTCTTCACAAGAGCTTGCTATTTCACTTCAGGCTCTTCAAGATCCATAAATTTGTGTTTCTGCACATGCTCAGATTTTTTAATAAAAATCAGATTTATTAAAAGTTTGACAAACAATTCAATATGAACATGAAGAATTTCTCTGCATACAAATACTAGAGATCAATCCCTTGAGCTGCTTTGATTTGTATTGCCTGTTTATTTTTTACCTGAAAATCTCCTGCATGCCTACAGTTCTCTGTTCTGCCTTTGTCTCAGGCTGTGGTAATCCATGTAACTAGATGCCCTTGGGAACCAAAACCTATGTGTGTGCTTGTTGAATAGACATTGTCCTCACACACCCAAGCACAACAAATTTCCACACAGGGTATGGTGGTAGCAGCTAGTATCAGGGCAGTGGCCTCTTATAGAAGAGTCAGAAAGTCAGAGTGTGTCCAAAGTAAAGTTATTCCATTTCCTGAGACAATTTAAGTCTTTATCTTTCACTGCCCTAGAGACAGCTTTAACTATCAAGCTAATGTGTTGCTATATTTTCTCTGGTTAAAGCCTTATTTTATGAGGCAATGAGTTGCTCTCACATGCTGCTGAGATGCCACAACATCAGTCAGAGTTCAAAATATTCAGCAGCTGACAACAGATACTCAGAAACTTCCTGACTGGGACAGAATTTCAGCTCCTGTTTACAGAAATGCCTGTGTGAGTGAAAGCAAATTACTAGTCATACAAAACAAGCAGTTTTCTTGCTGTGAAAAATAGATACAAATACAAACAGCATATGAAAACACTCCTGTGTATGCACCCCTGAGTCTTTATTCTCAGAGTAAAACTGTTTGAATGAAATAGGACCCAGATTAGGTGAAAGAATATGTTTCTTTACATGAGATTTAAAATTTCCATTGAGAACACAGATAATCCAGTTATCTGATTTGCAAGTACATTATTCATTTGATCAAACTACTATATGCTTAAGGATATACATAATAAATTTATAGACAGACACACATCTTCATAGCTCACTGAGTTCACAATTTTCCTTTCATATCCAATTTATCATCTGAACCTAGACATGTGCAGAATTACTGTCTTTCTTATTTTGAAATGTACCAAACAGTAAAGAGTTTTATACAACTCTGACAGTCATGGTTTTGTGTCTCCTGTCACATACCACAGAGTAAATTACAGCACAGACGAAGCTTGGTAAATAATTATAAAAATTACTGTATCCACAACAGTTTTCATCTAGGTCTCATTCAGCCTGCAGCATGGAAACTTCTTTCCATTGTGTAGTTAATATTCCACGTTGTCATTCTCAGCATCTGAGGTCCTGTAAAAAGCTTCTTAGAGCCATTACATTTTCTACAGAAACAAAGCTATAATATTTCTTGCCCTTCCGTTTGCAAGATAACCTTCTTAATATAGGCTCAAAATTCAATAGCCCTTATTCAGATAAGAAGTCCTGCTGAAGTCAATGGAACTAGTAGTACAGACTAAGTCATAACTAGGCTTATTAACATTTCATTTAATTAATAAATGTTGATAAACTTTTTTAAAAATTTTTTAAGGAAAAAAAATCATTATAAATTTTAGTTTAAAAATCACAACATATCCTTACAAGTGAAAGAACAGAAGAATATAATGGCTGCTCTGTCTGCAACCTGAAATGTATCAAATGCAGCCTTACGTTAGTTCAAAGGAGAGAGACAGGACTAGAAATGTGGGGAAAGCGTGGGAGGATGAGTCTTAAACTGAGGCATTTCAGGCAGGATGAGGTATGAAATAGGGACACCTGAAAGTAACAATTCTAAACAATGACAAAAGATGGCAGAAAATTGAATGGACAATTTTCCGTACAAATAGAAAGTTTGAATTACTAATATTGTTATGCTACATCTTAACTGAACAAGATACCCCATTTTTCACACCACATACTACAGACTTGAAGCGCTCCAGCACAGCACTTCTATATTCTAAGTGGTGCCCAGTAGCCAGCAAGCCCGACTTGGGAGAGCTGGAGGTGAGAGCTGTAGCCCTTTCTGCAGTACCAGCTGGAGCAGCAAGCAGACACCTGCAAGGCAATAGTGACCTATAACTGCAAGACTTGTCCACCCAGAAGAAGATGACTTTATTAGGAATACATAGTTGCTTTCCTTCCCAATGGCCTTCAGTGAGGCTATCCATAAAAACAGAATTTTCTATATGCTAGGAGCACAGCCGATCAGAGGGGCTGAATTATGCATTGGGACAAAACCAAGGAATTTCAGAAAATGAGAAGCTGAAGTGTTTAGTATCAAATTTAGCAGTTCGAAAATTTGTCTGTAACTCCCACTTGCTAAATATAAAAAATGCAGTAGCATCAGACAACAGGTCTGATCTAATTGCCTTGGAAATCAATGAGTGTCTGTCTTTTGACTTCAGCTGAATTGGTGCTAGTCCAATGTCCTCTCACTCTATGACTTTCACTCCTATTCCTCCTTCCCCCTCCCTCATTTCTCACCTTCCCCAGCTTCTCTTCTGTCCAGCCCTTCCTTCTGCTGGCAAGAAGCATCATGCTTAATTAAGAGAATCTCAGTTCTTGGCATGTAAACTACACCGATCATTATAACATGCTGAATTGAAATGGCTTTATTTTGGTTATTTTTGCCTAAAATTTTTAATTGGAGGGGGAAAAAGCACTGAACAAGCATTTCAAAGTATAAGTAAATGCAGGTATAGAATTATAATTTGAAAAAACCCATGCAAATTCTTCATGTAGCAAAGCTAACCCTCAGTCTTAAAAAGTTTAGGCCTGTTTCTGTGATTCAAATAAGAACACTGCAGGTAATTACTTGAACAAACTCTAAGGCTGAGATTATTTCAACATACTGAACCCTTGAATTAGTATCACATAAAGCAGTTTGGAAGACATCCAACCCCTGGGTAACAAAGGAGTATTCTGGAATACTTAACTCTGAAATTATATGCCTTATAATTAACAAAGGAAGATCAAATCCTGGAGAGGACAAATAAGGGACAAGATGTGTCATTCTCATTGAAAATAAACCATTCAGTCTAAAGCAAATATTCAGGATGATAAAAATTTTCAGAGCATATTTATTGGAAGGAAAAAAACCCACCACATTCTACTGAAATGCACACAAAAATAATTCTTTGGATTATTTTAGAACACATTCTGCCATATATTTTAACTTTATTGTGTAGGTAACTTTTCAATTAAAACTTTAAATAAATAAATGAAAATTAATTAAGTCCTTTAAGGGAAAAAGTTTTATTTAATAAAAAAATAAAAAAACCCACACACAATACAACACAGTTTTGTGACTAGGTGTACTACTGTTTAAACTTTTTGAACTCTAAATCAAATTATAGCCTTATAATAAAGTAAGTTCTTTATACGACAGTAAATGCTGTGAAAGTACCAATAACTTTACAACCAAAGTTTTTTTTCAGATTACTATAAGCATTCTACTATTCTAAGAAATTTTTTACTTTTTTCACCCTTAAGAAAACTTTGTTTTCTAGAATAGAAGGTTCTAGTAAAGTATGACTTTTGACTCTGAACATACTATTGTACTTACAAAAGATATACTAATTACTATAACTTAAGTCTAAAGAAATACAAGTTTATCTTCCAGAGCAATTTCATTTCAATAATTTTTCACTTTACAAATAAATAAAAAGCTAATTTTTTTAAATTTTGTTAAATATTCTGCCTTTTATTGTTATGAGATATTAAATTAATAGGGAAAACTCTGCTTTCAGTCTACCTAAAGAGTTACTAGCATAACACTTGAAGAATGTCTTAGTTTGGATTTATTCCAGTTTAAGTGCATGGAAAATTTGTCTCAGTTATATTAATATTAAGCTCTATTTGCCCACTAAGGCCCAAATTCTTAGTAAGATCTTTACATAATATATGACCTACAAGTTAATATAAGTGCATAATATATGCATAGCATAAACTATGATAAATCACTTTTCATTATTAAAAAAAAAAAGTGTTTTAAGAGCTAGCTCATTGGCTTACTTCGACAGCCCGTTCTATTCCTTTTACTTCTCAGTTTATTGGGAAAAGTGAATTGATGCTGAGATTGGGTTATAGATAATTTCTTTAAGATTAGCTGTATTCTGCCGTAAGAAGAAATAATCAAGGCCAAACTCTAGCCTACATTGTAAATACTAATTTTGGTTTATCTTTTATATTCTAAACTTCTTCAGCAGGTCTTGCTTGTTACAATCTCCTGATTATTCTTCAAGCATTTTAAATGTTTGAAAGGGAAAATCAACAACAATATAAACAAACAAGAAAACATGTTTAACCCTATCAGAACTAAGAAATTTATGAGAAGTATAGTAGACCATCGAACAAACTAGGAACAAAAGGAGAAATTAACGTGATTTAGAGCACTGCAGGTGATAGAAGATCACTTTTGGCAGGTTTTTATGACAGAGGAAATTGAAGAGATATCTACCAGATATCCATATAATTAAACACATTGAGAGAGTATGACGAAATACATAGCATGGTGGAAAAACAGCATTGAATAGCTATTTGAAAAGACACACAAATGGTGAGGTTGGTGACTGACACAAATCTTGTTACTTCTGTTTTCTTTGTTCCGTTCTAAACCATTTAACATCTCTTTAGTGTTCATTTCATAATCCAGTAATGCTAACTCTTCACAGTTTATGAGCCATGGCCATAATCCATATTTTTCCTGCTAAGAAAATGAAAACACTGTCTGCCAACAAATTATATAACCTTACTTACACACACCCCCATTTGTGGCTTAGTTATCATTGCTCACTTAGGGTTTGCCTGACATTTTGTAAGCATGTATTTACCAAGATTAATACTGATCTGAATTATCCCGTCTACTTTGTAATTCATAAAATACTTTAAGTGGTAGAAGATTTTAAGTGCCAGTGCTGATCATTTTGCTTTAATATAGATTTGTTCTAAAATCCAATTAGAAAAAGCATCAAGAGCATCTCTACAATAATTATGCTATTGTTTTCCATTCTTTGTTAACAATTCAGTTTTAATCCATATCTGTAATTTTAATTTAAAGCAGAAGTAAGCTGCATAATCAGCAGAACTGGGAACATGTTCAAGTCCAGACTGAATGTACCTACATCTATATTGCTAAATAAAGAGAGAGCGAGGGAACAATATCAAAGATTGTACCTCTATATTACTTAGTTTGCATAATTGTTAGCTCTCTCATCTATGCATATGCCATCTGGGTTTCTCAAGAAGTATACTTAGGCATAACTCAAGGCACTGATCACTCTTGGAACTGCTCTCAAAGGCACTATGGGTGTGACTGCACAGCGGTGGCTTCCTCTGTCCCAGGCATTATTCCAGCAACATCCTAAAGGTTTTGCACTCTCATGTTCCCTCCTGCAACATGCCTGTACAGGTAACAACTACCTTAAATGTCACACTGAAGAACACCTTCACCTTATTTCTGAAACTATGTCCTGGAAAAAAAAAAAAACCATACAAAAATCATGATTATGTCTTTGGACCACAGGTGCAACCTCTGGGTCCAGAGGAGGTCCAGGGGCACATGATCAACAGCAAGTCTGAGAACAGTTTGTAGAGAGAGATAGGTCTCAATAGTGTGACAGTAAGCCGGTTTGTACCCCTAGACTTCCAGGCCAAGGGTCAGTCCCCAAATCACTTTTGTTTGGCTTCAGAATCACGGGCAACAGCTACATCTGGAATGTGTTTGCTATCAGTGAGAGAGGGTGCCCAAATGACGCAGCCAGCCCACTTCCATTGTACCTGAAGGGGTTGGTATACTGTGTCAATTTTCTTTTCGTCTGTATCCATCTTCCTTCTGCACTGCAGCGCTGGAGACTCACACTAGTACCATACGTGTGACAGGACCCAATAGGGTTCTAGGACTCAAAGCAAAAGACATATCGAACCTACTTGAAAATACAGACATATTTCATAATGTAAACCTATGCTAACTCTATTGGTACCTCTAGACTACCGTCCATATTTCTTGCACACAGGCATTGACACTGCAAGACACCAGTAAGAGAACAGGCTGTTGTTAAGGTCCCCATTCAAAGTTAAAACAAACAAACAAAAAATGCCAAACCCGTGGAAGGCTAGATTTCTTTCCTCCAGAAACCATGCAGCAGACCCAGTTGCTAAAGCAACAGTTCACAAATCTCCCTGAGGAGATTAACTAGCCAATGCATCACGTGGGACTTGAAGAGAATTACTGCAGTTGAGAGCGGGAGATGCAGTGTTCAGCAAAGCACTGTGTAAATAGGAGTTACACATGCAGTGAAATTTTCAGAACTGAATCAACAAAACCGCCATGAATTACTCAAATTTACAACTTTGCATCACTAGGTAGAATACAACGGTGAATCCAGCCACAGATAGTCCTCTCTATTTGTATGGTCTTCCTATAAATCATGACAAGCTTCCTGATGCCTTGGATGATGTCCTTATTATTTCATATGACCACAATTTATCATGAAGTATTTATTATTATTTTTATGTGTAATATATATGCTTATATTTGCCTGGCAACTGGAAGTAGAATTTAGCATCATGGAATACTCAGATTATCATATTAATTAAAATTGGAAGTGCAGAGCTGCATCCAAAAAATATTGCTACTTGCAAACTTTTTCTTAGACACAATGGTAAACCTGATTGATTACAGTTTATAATAGCAATAATCCCTGCTATATCATTCATTATCACAGTTAACAACTAATTTCCTGGAGTTTTAACTGCCCTTGGCTTTCCCTCAAGCTGTTCACAAACTGGTCATTAACTGCCAGTTACAATTGATTTCTCAGGGCCCTATTTAAAAGAAATTTTATTTCAATTCAGCACCCACAGAGCCTAATCTTGATTCAGTAAACAAAATTCATTCTCTACGTTAGCAACAGACCTCTTATTCCTTATATTCTTTGGTATACCTTTTCAGGGATGTATGGGGATGTAAGCTTTGTGGCTAAGGGCTAAAGCAAAAACTAAACACCTGCTGTTCTTTATTCCAAATTTTCAAGTGGTAGCTGAGCCCAAAAAGGAAGAGCATTCTATTGACATCTAGTGGAAAGAAAGGAGACAAATGAAATGCTCCAACGGGCAGCCTGCAGCTTATTTGTTTGCATATATTATTTCTTTATGTTTGGCAACTAGTTCTGCTAATATCATAATATAGAGACATTTCTGATCTTAACAGTGTACGGGAATGATGGCCAATTAAATGTATGCAAATAGAGTGGACAGCTAACCTAAGGCAATAACTTTCTGTAGCAGGGTATAAAAATTATGGCCTTTATTAAAAAAAAAAAAAAAAAAAGAGACATGAGAGACTTTGTAGGAAAATGTTTTCTAAAAGATAGCAAGTTTAAGAGGTATCTGTAAGTTGAGAAAAAGAGTCTGTTTAAGAATCACTTGTATGTTACAAGACTGTTGGATTTCAGTGCTTCCTGAATTCTTGGTAAGAATTTATAAACACTGGGAATGGCTAGTAAAGCTGCTAGCAGAGCAAGGAGTGGAGAAAAAATGGTGAGCAGGTAGCATAACAAGGAGCAGTGAGGGATTGTCACTAAGAGCCAACTAGGTCACATCACCGTAAGGTCAGCAGAAGGGCTTTACTACCCAGCAAGACTGGGCAATCCCAACTGTGAGGTACATGTTACTGCAGAGGAAGAGAAAAAACCATCTGACTTAGGAGCTGCCTTATCACAAAAAAGGACCATGAAATAGTTAGCAGTTAGAAACTGCATGTTATCTTGCTTATGTACTTTTTTATGTTTTCCTTTTCTCCCTCAAATAAAACATTCTTTGTTAAGTCAAGCATTTTACATTTGTGAATGAGGAAAAATAAGAGCTGGCTATGGAACAGAAAACATGTTTACCAGTGTTTGTTTATGAGGATTTAAGCCTGTAAAAGAAAAACTGAGAACAGCCCATTTGATTCCAAATAAGACCTGACTGAAGGGTTATATGGAATTCGGATCTGTGATGAACATACTACTGGACAGAATTTACACCATGTCACTGTTTTCTTTGCAGATCTCTATTAGACCGTCTATCTTCTCCACATTTCTGTATATTTTTTTCATCCAATTTAAAGGGTATCTGAAAATATTGAAATGTTACTTCCTTCCTCCACTCAAATTAAAATTACTAGCTTTCCATCTATGCCTTAATTTTTCAAAAAAGTACTTTCATGAATGATTCTATATACCTCTGGTTATATATGGGATTCCCTGTGAACAGCTACAAAGCCAGCCCATTGTCATTCTTTACACCTTTCATTGAACCTTACTGTAAGGTCTAGATTAAATGGTATAGAAGTTATTCAGCAAGAGGCCCAGACTACAGCTTTGAGTTTTAACCAGAATTGTTTCATTTTTCTTGGCCTCTTCCGTCCGTTTTGCAGATATCTTTGTTTGGATTGTTATGCATTGCTTACACATTTTTAAGGCGGGAACTGACTGTTGTGTATTTGTTTAGCTGGTGGCAGAATGGGACCCTGAGCCATGAATGTAGTTGCTTGGTAAACCTGCAGAACAGAACCAAATAATGAGAAAATCTTCCACCTGTAATAAGTGGCTCAGGTAAGAGAAGCATGGAAGTGAAGACCACAATTCTAAACAGAAACCTAGAATTCATGTATTTTGAGAACATAGAATTCCATGCAAATGTTTCCGTCATGCATTTATGTTGGTTTTGGTTTTGGTTTTTTCCCTTTAATTCCATGAGATAAAACATTCTGCACCTAACAAAAAAACAACCAAACAAACAAAAAAGATGAAGAGGCAAACGTTAGAATTCAAGTTTTGCAATAAACATGACACTATGAAAATGAAATTGGCACAAAATAGATTAGTAACTAAACTAATTGAGTAACCTGTTTTCATAGACTGGGTTGCCAAAATTTCATTTAGACTTCTTTCTTTTTTATACCAAAAAAATTGTATGTCAGGAAAAATTGCTACTGCAATAGAAGTGCTTTACAGATTGTCTATATATACATGGGTTTGTGTACATGCGTAAGAAAGACATTTAAAATCCAATACTTTCTTTTCAGAATTATAAATTTGCATTTGTTGACTAGGTGATTGACATACACACATACACACAGAGGAACTGACAGAACTGACTGACACTACCACCATGCATGGAAGACTTTTGTCTCAAGGAAAGCACACTGCTATTAGCTCTTGTTTATTTACACTCCAATTCTAGACTTCCAGTATGCAGCTAGTTCTGTCAAAGTCTTGTCACTCATTCTTCATTGTAAAATCTCTCTCCTGTTCTTGTTCTTCCAGCCAATACTTTAGTCTATATATTTGTTATCTGTTGTCTTGACAACTTTAGTCTCCTCCCATACAGCCTCTCCACCATCCTTTGCCCATTTTTTCAAAGTAGCAAAGTTAAATGCACCACCCTGTTCTGGAAAACCAACATTAACTTGCTCTCCTCCAAACTTTTCATCCTCTTCTTATTACATTCATGTGTAGTCTTCTTCAAATTCTCCATAACATTACTCCATGTCTGATTACTAATTTTATTCTTAAATCTGCTCTGAACCTTCACCTGTTCTTCACCTTCTGAATACTACCTTTGCTCCTTTCAGACAATTTTATATTGTTAATTTTTATAATACTCTTCAGTGTATGAAATAATTTTCCACCTCCCATCCACTAAGCAAAGTCTTTCTTTTCCTGCACACCTTTTGCTAAAGAAACAGAAAGACAGATGATTTCTTCATTAAAGAGTAGGACTTCATCTCAGTCTAACTTGTCTTCACTTCTTTTATCTACAAATGGACATACTGAGTAAATTTGGGCAAGTTTCTTAGGATCAGATCCAAAGAAGATCACAGGCAAAGATTTGCTTAGGACCTGACAGATAAGGCAGTGGAAATAAAAATCTGTGTACCCTACACAGTACATCAGTAGCTTTAAGCTACATCTATATGAGAAAATTAAATGTGTTCAAAGCCAATGGCTGACATTGAGGTTGACAGGCATTAAATGAGTCCTTGTGTGTGTGTCCATACCATTAAATTCTTTCATCCTCCAAAACAGGAAACCAGACCCAAAATGATAATTAAGAATGTCCATAGCATGTGATAACTCCTGAATCATGCCCAGGAATTATTTGGGAGAGTGCTAATTGACTCAAGTCAAATTGCCAAGGGTCACTATAAAAATAAAAAATAAACTGAAAAAAATACACAGTGAAGTTCCAGAGCATATGAACATTCCCTGCAACTGTTTAATTTACAAATATAAACATAGAAGAAGACATCTCAGTTTATGATCCATCCAAGACATGCTCTACTATGGCCAGTAGGAAATATTAAGTGCAGGGTGTATCTTGAAACATGCTTCATGCTTTTAGCTTCAAACATGCCTCAGTGCCTTTTTCCACTCCTTTTTTGAAGGAAAGTAGCTATAGCCTTTCACAGAGGGGCCAAATGGCTCATTCCTTTAAAAAACCAAAACTTAGATAACATGTTTCATGATTTATTTATAAAGTCAAATATATTTTGCTGGGAGGGACACAAATCTGTATTCAAAATTGCTCTGTAATATTCTGACTACTTGATGAAGATGTGCTGTTGTTCATAAACAAACCATTAAAGCAGAAAGAGAGAGCATTATTATGGGTAAAGCATCTGTAGGTGATCTAATCTCTATCACCCACTTTAAATACTATTATATTATACAAAAGACACATTCCTAGTTAATAGCCCCATCCTGTTAATCTACCAGATTAATGAAGTACATTGTTTTGTGTATGTTTTTCTCACCAAATGGATCTTCTGCATTGAAATACGGTTTCAGTAACAGAGCTAGACAGTGACCTTTTGCAGCAGAAGTAAATATCCTCAAGGTTATTGTCTTCTGAATGGAAGTGGGAAATTACGATTTGAACTTCCTACTTTCAGGAAGGATCATGGAACAGAACCATGCATGTCTCAATCAGCACTCTAGCATCTGGACATCTGCATAAATTTGGAGATTGCTACACATTTTCAGATTGCGTGTGTCAGGCGTGTTTGAGAATGCCAACACTAACAGCTGCCTCAGGGAACAGAGCCAACGAAGAATAATTTCTCAGTCTCGACTGGATTTAGATTTATGTATCACAACACTGCATATGACCAAGGCAGAGCAACACCTTGGCAAGGTTAGGAGCATAACTCTGTGTTTGTCATTTTAGAGTTAAAAAATAAGCTTCACCAGAGAAAAACAACAGGTAAATGAGGGCTTTCTTTCCTCCATATATTATTTGTCATTATGAATTGTTTGTTACTATGTCAATTCACTGAAAAAAATAGCTACAATCTATCTCATGTCATTAAGATTTTTCTCTGTTGCAGCATTACTATCACTAACAGTGTTGATTATGAAAATAAAGCCTAAAGTTCTGCTTTTCATTTACAGTCCTTCCCAAGTTTAATTTTTATATTACTTGGGGTTTTTTCCATTAGAAATGTAATGTGAGTATCTTGGACTTAAACTCTGATGTTTAAATACTGTAAAAATAATACTTTAGAATGTATTTTCAAATCACCAGGAGAAATTTATATTCCTTTGTTGGGGAAACAGTTAACTTTAATTTGCTAGTTTTATTTCTAGTAAAAAGAATTCTAAGCCCCTTCACTTTCACTCTTTCCTACCTCTAAAAAGAATGCTCTTGATCAACATTCTAGGAGTCAGGATTTCAGGTGCCAGGAGATCAAACTTCAACTTGAGAAAAAGACAGCAGGAGCTAGAATTTAAGCATCAGGCATCAAGAAAGCAATAGCCAGGTGTCAGACAGAGTCAGTGAGCATACAGTTTGATATAAAGATCTAAAGAGAAGATGGAGTACTCCTCAAAAAAAAAAAGCACCCTAATTTTAGTATCTTTTTTATTTAATTTTAGCCTTATTTCCCAGTCAAACTAGGCTTGCATTAATGAAGTGTGTGTGTGTGTGTTATGTCTGTCTGTTATCCTCAAATGCTGCTCAAGACAATGAATTTCAACTGTATTTAACAAAAGGTCAGTAATTTCTGATATGCTGAGTTCCTCAAGCTTTATGGGTAGCCAAGTAAAAAAGAAAAGCCTGTAAGTGTTCCCCTTCTCAAAGAGCTGAAATGTGAGTTCAACAGGGATTGAAACAGATATAATAGAAAATCCTGAAGAAAGAGACATTATGGAAGAAAAAACTACTAGAAGACTTTTTGAATTTCTCTGGCACTAAGTAGAACCTGGAGTTGCCAGAACTGTGCTAGTAAATTTATCAGGGTCACAACATGACCTCTAGCCCTTGTGCCTAGTTATCCTTGATATCTAATTGTTAACATGCTCTCTTGCATAGTTTTTGACTTCAGTCTTTTCTTCAGATATTTCTCCAGGCAGAGTTTCTTGCTTAGCACAGGCTAGCAACCATTCCCAATAGGTGCTGTGGCATCTGGGGGTGGAAGAAGTTTGCAAGCAAGTCAAGCTATGCCAGATCAACCACCCAGGCAGAACTTGAGAAAAGTTGCTAGCACTGCTTAGCTTCCCTGTATAGATACAACCCCAAGACTGCAGACTTTCATTTCTTGCCAGACTTTAACAACTCAATACTCAGCTGCTAAGCACTTTGAGAGCTTCCAAAACACTTGCTGAGGAAGAGGAACTCCTCAGTTGATTGCTTTCCACTTGTGCTTTCTTTGAAATCATGTCCAAAACTGAGGGGCGTGACCTTCTTTCCACCCTGTTGCTGCACTCTTCAAATATTGGCATATATGGACAGAATTAGACTCAATTCCATTCCTCCAGAAGAGTTTCCTCACAAGCAGATTACAGGCCTCACTGTGTGGTTACCATCTTTCTACTCTTCTGCTGAAGCTGTGCAACTATGCAAAAAGAAATGCAAGAGTCACTGAAGTAAAGCAAGAGCATAATTTTGTGTGGGAGTGACTAGGATATCACCTGAAACAGGGGGCATATGCAATATGGTGCCTGTTTCAGAAATGTTCAAAATTTTTGTTAGTGACTATATAGGTAAATTTCAGAATAACTATTTAGAACAAGAATCACAGTTTAAGACTTTTCCTTTCCCAGAAGGATTTCCCAACCACTCCCTTGTCAGATAGATATAGCCAGATGGTTAGCCTATTCCCATATGGGATGTGGTTTTGAATAATTTTAGGTGAGGGAAAGAAATGAATTTGCCTCCTCTACCATCTGGGCAGCACTTTAACTGCCTCATTCTTAGAGAAAAAGAGAACACTATTTCTTCCAGCTTAGTTAATGAAAATAACATCTGAACAATATTTGTTAGTAGTCCACTTTGGTCACTATGTTAAGTTAATGGTGAAAAATATTTTCATATCAAACATAGTGATATTTTGGAAGAGGAATTTCTTGCTTTCTGTTTTGATTGAGCTTAGGTACAAAGTCATCTCTGGACTGCTGAGCTGTAATAAGACTAGCACAGTTCTATCCATGCACAAAGAAATAACTGCAAAGGTTTAAGAAATTTAAAGTAAAGAGACAGGGAGTGTCTGTAATATAGACAGGCAGAGAGTTAGATGGAAGTTGAGTAGGAATTTTTAGAATCACAGATTTTATATTGAGCATGTAGTTTTTGCTCTGTTCTTGTAGATTACAGAATCTTTTTTTTTTTTTTTTAGTCTGACAAATTAGATTGTATTTCTGGCTGATGCTGCAGGGTGTTGCTACAATGATTTGATGAATTTCAAGTCAACGTCTGTTACGTTTTTTCCCTGTTCTGGTTCAAACAGATATTTAAAGGCACCTGTAGATGATAAGATTTAGTTGAAAGATCTGTTGCAGACATGTGTGTATAATTAATGCTGAATAGAAGCCTGAAATATCTTTGTTCAGTTAATTACATTTTTAAATCTATGTAAAATGAACCATTGCATTACAAATTGCTTGGGTGGCATAAACAGCGCTTCAGAAACTCCATCATGTAACACCCTTTGATGGTAATAAATCCAGTTCTGAACAAGGCAGGATCTAAATCCTCTGCTGAAGATCATCTTATTTCTCTGGTGAGACATATACAAATATCCTAATATATGAGCTTTTTCCTCTCAGTTTACTGGCTTTTCACAGTTCCATACAAGATTTGCCAGTGACCCTAGAAATCATGTCTCTGTTAATATTTTGAGTCTGTACAAAAATAGTCTGGGTACATTAAGAAAATAAGATATAATGAGCCTCTTCCTACTGAAGTGAGAAGCAATGAGAAGTATGACAGTATAACATAAGTGTTTAGATAGAAGAAGGTCTGGCAGATTGGAATGCCATCTGAAAGACACCAAGCAGAGACTTGATGAAAGCCCCATCTTTCATGTATACCCAGCAATGATCACAAAATGCTGAGGTGAGCTGAACAAGAAAGTTTTACGTCATTCAAGGAGAATGTAGCACGATTGCTCAGCCATCCCTTACAAGAGGTAGAGGTGAAATGGTGTGTATCAGAAAGTCATAAAGATTGATGGCATCTGCTGCTTCCAAATGTATCTATCTGCATGCAAACCACTTGCAGTGTGAACTGATGGAAAACAAAGGCTGTTTGCCTAGGAAAGGTGCTTTAGTAGGCTTAATTTCCATAGCCCATTTACACAGCTGAAGCAAGAATGTCCCAGAGAAATCAGCTGGGTCATGGTAAGAATTCAAAGCCACAAAACTAAATAAAAAGAGATTATTAGCTACATTGCAGTAAGCAAACAGTAAAGTCTTAAGTGATCAATACTTGACAAGACACATGTCACAAACTTCATGTATAGGTCAGGCACACACAAAGTTTTTTAAATAAATCGACTGACTTCTGGACAAGGCACATAAAATGTCACTTTTTATTTCTCAGTTGATATTTTTCTCAGAGAGTAAAAAAATAAAAAATCACCTCCCTCAGAGATTTGATCGAAAAGATAGTCACTCCTGATACAAGTTTAAGGGGAAAAACTGCAATCAAGTGGAAATTTTTGTCAGTACCTTAATCTCTGATTTGTAGAAGGTTGTGCTTTGGGATATTTGGTATGTCTGAGAATTGCCACCAAAGAGCCCTTCTGTTCTTTAATGGCTGCACTAAATCTTAACAAACGTGAGCATGAAAACTATTGTGCTGTACTTGTGAGGCATATATCAAAGTTATATTTTTTTAAAGCTTCGAAAGGCGTTTGAATCATGCATGCTCTTTATGGAGCTCTGATCAGGCTGATAAAGGCAGTTCAGCTTCAATAAATGCTTTTTAAGTGAATGTTTTGGAAAGTGAATAGGAAATTCAAAGCTCAAACTGTTGCCAAACTGCTCCCATAGCACTTTGATCACTTTGCTACTGACATTTTGTTGAAAATGTCTTGTTTTTATTAAAATGTTGGCATCTGGGGATTCAGAAAGTTAACTGTAGTCACTGAAAAAATAATATACAGTAAAACTGAGTGACATAACTTATTAAGTACTTCGTACACATTTCTTAAAAAAGAAAACTTTATCCCTGTGGGGTCAAACACAGCTTTGCACTTCGCTGAAAAAAGTTCATATTGTTAAAGCAAGACAAGTGCAGAAGATAAATCAAACAGCAGTGCTTTGCCTAAGGCAAAACCCCCTCAAGTTATAAGGCTTTGCTATGAAAAAATGTAGACATCCAATAATTTAAAAATTTATATAATATAAAAAAATATTACATGGAAAATATGAATTTTCTGTGTCACACTTTTGTTAAATATTTATATCAGATTATTTTCTGTTGAAGGACATTAAGGACAAGCTGTCGTAATTACCTTACTTTTCTTATTACACAGAGTACATGTATATCTTCTGCAGTATAAAGACCTTCTTTCTCAGGTATTACAGCTTGTTTAATCTGGTTGGAAATTACCAGTTTAGGCCTTGTTGTGTGACCCCAGACATGCATGTAAAACCACAATAGGTGATTTTTACAAGGTAAGTTGCAATGTGCACCCATGGATGTAAAGTAAGAATGAAGTCCTCTGTGTTAAACCTACTCAGAATCTAATATATTTAAAAGACATCAGTTCACAGCATGGAATGGCTGCATTCCAGTGGAGTAAAAGATACAGTCAGTCTATTTGAAAATGACAAAGAAATCTGCTTCATATTATTTTCCTTTTTATTCCAGATGAATTAACAGCTGAGAGAGGAGAGAGAGGGAATCCTGTCTGACACAAGCAGACTTGATCAGCTGGCATTTTTCACCTGCAGTAGTCATTAGCCTAGTATCTCTCAGACCAATGATCATTCCGCATATACACATCTACGACTCTCTCAGAGTAACAGCCCATAAGAGTGTAATGAAATGGCTGGAATCTTCTTTTTTTTACCTCTTTCCAAATGTTGAGAATGCATGCAGCTCATTAAAAACCAATCCCCTAAAAATATCTCAGGGAACTGATTATTTTATAGCCACACGTTATTTACTGGTGATTTAGGCATGAACAGAATTTTTTTTTTATTAAGTCATGCACATAGAAAATATATTCCATCAAACTAATTTCATTTTTAAATTGCTGTGTTTTGAGGACAACTTCAGGCAATGCCTTCTAGTAAGTACAACAGAGTTGTGACCAGAGGACATCCAGTTAATAACAGTCATAATAGGACGTCCAACCCTGGGACTGTCTGCTTCAGAAGAAGAACCAGGCAGGCCTGGATGTTTCAGCTGAGAAATGTAAAATGTAATAGGAAGACATGGAATAGTCTGCCTTCAATGAATGTCTCCTCTAAATTTCTAAGGCTCACAAACTCCTTTAAATACCAAAATTTGAAGTTTAATCATTCTTTCAGAATATCTTTGCATTAACTGGGTATTATTGTTAATGTCTAATTTACACAGAGAGAAAGCATAGAGTCTTAAGGCCAAATTTTATGTGTCTACAATATAGGCATCTAACTTCTAGATCAACGGTGATGAACCAGTAAATCTACAGTGCTATTCATCTCATCTGAAAGTAGATACCTAAAATATATTACTCAGGTGTTTTATTCATTCCAGTCAGCTTCAAAATTATTTTCACTACAAGAGAACTTAAAAAAAAATCAAACAATGTGTAATAGGTATGGAATTCCTTTCTGCAAGATCATGTGCTAAAACTTAACTTTCCTTCAAAAGACAATTGTACCAATTATGAAGAAATAGCTTCTGGCTCAGGAAGTCTCTGGGCTACAAATTGTCAGAATCTAATAGCACATTCATGCCTGACCTGCCACAAATTCTCACCCGCACTTTTTTGGCAGAAAGAAAAGCAAAGGGATCTTAGGCCTGATCAAACATTGGCAATCTTCTGTTCTTAATAGGTAAAAAATATCCACCAATAACTTTTCACCATAATTTCATCTAATTCCAAGTGTTTATTTGGTCCACAAACCAGTCAATAAATAACATTTTTTCTGTACTTTTCCTGAGATGTAGTTACAGTAGTTAGTTTCAGTTTTCTGAAGTTAAAAATTTCTGCAGTAACAATAATGATGACAATGGTAATAACAACAACTAATAAATCCTTTAATAATAAAATTCCCATCTGCAAATCAACATTTAATTTATTAACTTTAAGTGGTTTATACTAGTTTCTGAAGAGTGGCCACAAGAAAATTTGAAGGAAATTTCCCTAGAAGCTACACCAAGGTAGATGACACAAAACTCCATGGCTATATATCCACAATTTTGTAGGTCATTACTTAGGCAGCATCTAATAAAGATATGCCAGAGAGCACTCATTATGTTGTATCGTCAGTTGTATACTCAAATCAGGCATTTAACATACATTCAGGGCATCCCAGGTCCTTTGACACTACAAGGTGTGTGCAGCATGCTGGTGGTTGATGTTGTACCAGAACCTCTTTATAAGACTCTCCTTACCCGTACCCTGGCTTAAACACATTGTTAACGCTGTACAACACCTAAGTATAGCCATACTTAAAGTACAAAGGTCTGTGCAAGTGTCACAATAAGTAATGACACCTGCCTAGAAAAGAGGAGGAAGGCATGCAACAGCAGGTAGGGTTCTAGTCCTGACTGCTCATTTGGGGCTTAGTTTCTACTTTTGTGGGAAATGAGCTCACATCTATCATTCCATCTCCCTTCACAGCTGTGGGAGGGTTACGGACTGGAAGTCTTTTGCTTAGTTCTTTGCAAGTATGCCTTCTTAAATATATTAATATCCAGCAGGCAGTGACAAGTGTGATTTTTTTTTTCTCTTTTAGCACAGGTTGGTAAGACTACTGAAGATCAGGAGAATTCCTACTATTGGAGAGGAAGGCAGAATTTATGAGACCAGGGACCAAAAGAGTACTAGGGAATTGACTGTTCATAGTGGATTGACATGGAAGATTTTCTTCCCCATGATGAATTTTACTAGAGAGGAGGGGACTGAGTTTCTACAGCTTTCAGTTAATGTCATTTCATTATCTTACATCCATGAACCTCATTAGAGATGGGAAAGATTTAAGGAAGAGCTGCTTACCCACAAAAGGTATCAAAGTTTCAAGAAGTTTCATATGAATAAAATAGATTTTCATTTTGAGCCTGTACTTCCATAAAGAGGTCAACATTCCCTTAAATACGTAAATACATAACTAAATAAGATAAATATATTCTGACATGGATGATGGCCTTCTAGGAGATATCTGCTTTGCCTTGTGAAATTATTTGCTGTGACTTCTGTTTATTAATTCCCAAGCATATACTTTTAATTGTATAATCCTTATTAAGTAGGATTTTTTTATTTTTTTAAGAATAGTGATTACCTTGATTGGTGTAATTTTGTGGGCTAACAATTTATTTCTTACCTATACTTCATGATTCATTGAAGTATAGAAATTAAATTAAAAAAAAACAGTCAGATGAAGGTGTCCTTATTAAGAAGATAAAATTTTATACCACTAGTGGTTTGATTGAGTTTTCTGCTTTGTTTTCTATATTTCTATGAAAACCCTGGGTTTCTTAGCATAACCTCTACGTCCTTTTCACATTGGTTCTGATGAACAATTCTTAATCCTTATTTTACAGCAACACCCTAGAGGAACTGAGGAAATTAATGTTTCATTCATTATGATAGATAGGTATTAGTCTATAACACTGGTCTTGGGTTTTAAATATATTGAATTTAAAAGCCCTATACAGATACGTACTATTTATTCTGGCATATGAATTTCAATAAAAGTTCTTAGAGGGTTAATTCAGCATTTAAGTATTACTTTTCTTCACCATATATTAAGTATTCCTCTTTTAACATAAAATTAAGTTTACTATAGTGGCTTTCTTCCACACAAATACACACTACACACACCATTTTGCATAATCTGCCCTGGGTTGCACATCTGCGAACATAATAACTAATTTCACCAGATAGGTGGTGCTATGATTCTGTGTATCAAATGGCAGACTCCAGCCATAAAAGCCGACAGCAAGTACCTCTTCACATTTTATTCTGAAAAGCAACTGGCATTTTTTCCCCTCTATGCTCTGAGGGAGCTCACAGAATAATAGGTGAAATGTCAAGAATAATTAAGAAAAATGATGGTGTTATATTGCAGCACAAGAAATTCATCTTTTCTGCTCTGATCTTCCTGCCCACCTTCCCTTATGCTTTTAAATGTCATCTCTGTTCTCAAATTATTTAGGATAGGCCTTGAAAGAGGGTAGAATATTTTTTAGGTAATTTGACACACTCTTTGGGTTGAATTCCTGATGGCTATTTCTCTCCATATCCTTCCAGTTAAAAAGGCTTCTTTTAATTCTTTTTCTGACTATGTTCAAGCATGGTAAAATTAAGTACAGATGTTTTAGTTTCATGGCACAAATGGAGGAGGGAGTTCAAGCCCAGATAACCTCTTCTTTCCTCTTCATCTGAAAATGGTTTCATATATTTTATCTTACCATCACTCCACTGTCTCTTTGTTCCTCTGTATATACCTTGAGAGAACTCTTGTCTACTGATTGGAAATAAAGTGTGCAGAATACACTAGTGCAAATCATTTTGAAAGACTTCAGAACCCAGGTCAGCTTCAGTTTTGCATCAGAAATTTGTTGCAATGGATTTAATAATAGCTACCATAACTATCCTGCTTTCTAGTGGCAGGGGACAATGTTAGTCTGTATTTTACAATTGTATCTTTGTGCAGTTTTTTAAAATTATTTTCTGCATTTTAAAACCTTGATAGAAAAACATATTGCCCTTTTATTGGGGGACTTAAGTATTTGGGGCAGAAAATGAAGAGACTAGGCAGCAGGAGAAACTGAACACAAATAACAACTGTAGAAGTTCTACACATGGATACAGTTCACACATATAATTATTATAAAACTTAAAAGTATAAAACATTTGTTGCTTAATATTATACAATAGATTACTAGGACTAAAAAGCTACCTGCCCCTGCCTTTTCTCACTTGCTATTCCTTCAGAATCCTTGAACCACTCCCTCTTACTTTGTCTACAGTTTCACCTTTTTTATCTTTCATGGCTCTAGTCTATGTAGTTTTGTCACAATTCTTTCCCATAGTTTGGCAATTTTCTCAGATGCATGAACCAAGATCACACCATAGTGCTGTATTAAAACTAGGCTTTGGATCACAGAAAGATGACACTCTAGGAGCTTCAAGGGCACTTCAGAGTCCATTGACTAGAGACTCAATTCTGTTGCCTCATCATAACTGTCTAGTGTCATTTGAGATGCCCTAAGGTGTCAAAGACATCCCCATGGGACTGATGTGACAGAAGGCTTACATACTTCTAGATCAACAATCAGGGAAGATAAACAAGACCATATCTCTGTTTAGCAGCTATACTGAGATGCAGTTATTCATCAACTCAAATAGGAGTTTATACACATAGCTCGCATTTCGATACCAAAATTTTAGTGTCTTAATCTAGAGCTGAATCTATCTTAATTTTTAGATAACCTGTGTTAGCTAGGATAAATCCAACTGCTAGTTTGTAACAAAATGGATTAGATAATTTGATGTGTGTGGAGTATTTTGCTCTACTGAGGTACAACCTGGAATCACTAAAACAGCTTAAGTTTGTGATTAGCTTTAGTTCACAGTTACAGTTTTGCCCATTTTAATGGGTAAAAAATGAGTTAGTAAGTGTATTTTACAATCTTCAAACCTTGCAAAATCCTGCATTCAATAAATGAAGCCGATATAAAGACAGGAAAAGAAATAATTATCTTTCAATTAGTGGAAGTCTGTTTATTTGTAGACAATAAACATGACTCTTGTTTGGAGAAGGAAAGGTGGGGGAATTTGGAGGTTTACTCCTGTCCTTATTCTCCTTGGTTTTGCTACTGCTGAAATCAGATAGGAGGAGAACAAATTTCCTCTACCCAAAGTTTTGAAGGTTTTTCTTATTTATAATGTAAATTGAAGGAAATGTTACATACAGTTTAGTTCTGCACCTTTCATGCCATTGTATCTCCCACTATAGTCAATCAGAAGTGTATTGGACTAGAGGAGGTGGAATTGTATCTTTTGGGTTTATTTCTCTCTATACAAAGAGTAACTCATTTTCACAAAGCTGTGTCAGGTAGATCAATCAATGTAATAATATTTTGTGACTCACAACCACAAAATTGTAACAGGACATCTTGTAAATGACCTCTAGCCACATACTGTTAAGCTTTTCTTACCCACTCAGTCAACCAACCTGAGATTTGTCTCACCTAAATTGACTTTTCTGAAGTTAGACATGCAGTCTAACACTGATGTCTAATATTCCTTGGTAGTCAAGAGGAAAAAAATACCAAACCGAAAAACAAAAACCACTTGCAGTCAGCAATTCATCCCAACATGAAAAGGTCATTCTTTATTACAGTGAGAGGGAATCTGAATGACTTATTTAGACTAACCTCCTGCTTTTTTGATTTGCTTAAGTTGTATGGGCTTTTTCCTACTCAACTTTCTTTAACACTGGGTTCTGAAAATCAGGTTTAACCACTCTGTGATCTTAGTAGCTCTACTTTATACATTTTCTTGAGTCAAATTTTCCCCAATTACGCTAACAAGTGGGGAAAGAACTGAACCTACTGTCTCATACGTTTTATCATGAGTTAAATTTTCCACAAACAGCTGTTGGAATCAGATCCTCAAATTTTATGGTCTATGGCCATAGTAACAGTCATTTTTGTTATTTCATTTTTTGACAAATAAGAAAAGTGGTAGGTTAGGCCTAATTAACAAGACAAGCCATCTATAGTCTAATTCTCTAATTTTTCCACTTATGAAGACATATTGTAGTAATGATCACACTTGCCCAGCTATTAATGTCTTCACATACAAGCCAGTAAAAATTTAGCCTATGGAGTTTGGAAAGATAGAATCAAAGACTGGTACATTACTTACACCAAATTTCTATCTACTGTGAGTCATAAAAAAGGATGAAATTGATATCAGAAGGAAAGGGAAAACTAGCACACTATTTCCAATAAATAAAAAGAAATTCAACATTTCAGAAAAAAAGATTAAGAATGGCAGATGATGGAAATAAGTCTGGTACTATAGTATAAACTAGGATAAAGTGTATACAATGAAAAGAATGTAGGCTCCTTTAAAAAAACATAGGTAGAGTTTACACACCTCATGGATTAATTACCATTTAAAACATCCATGCTCAGCAAACAGCTAAATTTCCTGCCTTAACTATGTTTGATCTAAAACTGTCCTAATTGCCTGAAATTCCATTTTTGTATATCTCTAGAACTGCTTTCGTCTCCTATTGAGGATGCACAGCCCTCAACTAACTCCTGATGTAATTCATAAGTTACCTGAGAAGACCAACGTAGTAGGACTGAAGGTCTGAAATTTGTACTTTGAGTGTGCCTGACACTTACTGAGCCACTTATAAAACACAGTTTCAACTGCTTTGCCTTTAAAACACAGCTGTCAGAGAAAGGTGATAAGGGGAGGCATTGCTCATGTTTTGTATGACAGACTCTTGGTTAAAGAAATCACTTGGGAGATTTGGGTTCAGTATCCTTAATCTAAAGGATTTCAAACTAAAATCACTTTTTTCCCAGGAGTGTGCCCTGATCACCACAGAAGCATAAGGGAGAAGGAAAGGAAACAAGGAGAAAAGAAAATGGGGATACCCTTTTCACCTCATGTTGAAGCTCTGTCACTGCGTAGTCAAGAATGCAAGATTCATGAGCCCTAAAGGAGAACAAACACAGCTCTTCAGCTTTAGAGTTAAGAAATTCATAGCTAAGGACAGGCACTAGCACTCTTAAAAAAACCCTGAGCCCTGTTCAGAATTGTTACAGTTATTTTCTCTCTCTTTGCATTCTTGGCCCTAAGTCCATGGTAGAGAAAGCTATCTTCCCAGTACTTATGCCCACCCAAGAAGCCTCTGCCCTTCATTATCACTGTCTCAATGCAGCAGGGCTTCCTGAAAACAGACGGTGGTGCTGCAAATTATCCCATGTGTGTACTGTAACAGATCTAGTACTGGTAGTGCAGAGATAATTGAAATTCACTGCTCTTCAGAGAGCAAAAAGATCTTTCATTCAGCAACCAGAAAGCAGCTCGGTGAATCACACAAGAACTTGTTACCCTTCCACAAACACCCTCAATATTTTCTTTCTCAAGAGAAGTAGGCTGGAACAATGAGAATGTGTTACTGGCTCTAGCAGTGTACACTTAACATCTTTCCCCCTTCCCGTAGCTGTTATTACCAGTTGTAGATATTCCACCAAAATAATCTAAAACAGTCCAGCTTTATGCCACAAGAAAGTTTCTCTCTCATTTATTTATTTATTTATATTTATTTATTTTAGGGACTGTGTCCTCACTCCATTGTTTTTTCACTTTTTTGTTTACAGCAAAAATGGGTGCACTATTCAGTTTTTTTAAAATTATCAAGGGCAGAGTATGTAGCATAAAGCAAATGAAAGGTAGGAGCACACAGTCTCAGGCAATTAAAAGTTTAGCGTACGTCATTGTAAATGCCACACAAGCCAGTTTCTTTTATCACTTTGGAGTATTTCATCTGATAATGACCCAAAACACATTGACAATACTGCCAGAGGGAAACAACGGATAGTTAAGATGGCAGGCACATTCTTGGACAATTCACTTTCCAGATATTAAATGGGCAAATGTTGAAATACTGACTGTATATGGCTGTCTGGTTAACTCTGAATTAGTTTTCCTCTTACCCATCATCTTGTTCAACGTGAATGAATTTAAAGTGATAGGGAAAAATCTGCATTGTTAACTTCTTTTGCCCACTCTGTCTTAGTGTAAACAATTCATGAAGATGAAATTTAGAGGAGAATTGATTACGTTATTTGAATAATCTTGAGTATTACAGGTATGGGGATTCTCTGATGCTGCAGTGCCACATAGCATTCAAATCCAGTTTGTTTAAGATAGCGTATGAAGAATTAGCCATGAAATTGCTTATTAAAATGATGCTGATCTGGGAAAGATGTAAAAAAAACCCCAGATACCCATTTCCTACACTTCACAGTGTATTATAATACTTTAGATTTTAAAATATGTGTCTATATATCCTCTCAGAAGCAAATACCAGTACAAAGTTTCTTTTCAATCACTGATTTGTGTTAGTCTTGCAGTTGTGCACAGTACCATTCAGTTAATTCATCAGTCTAGATCAACAGTGGTGCAGGTGTTTTGTGATATGCTGGGGGTCATCTGAGCTCCCACAGTTTTTATAAAGAACAATAGAAAAGAAGCACTAAAATGAGAAAAGGGAGAGCAACTGACCAGGTTTTATGGGAATCTCCTGGCTTGTAATGATATCCCAGTTGAATATATGGAAATCAGGGGAGGGCTGGAGTAAAAACAATTGGATTCAGATTTTGAACAAGCCAAAGTATAGGGGTTTAGTTCATCTTATTATAGATGCTGAGTTTGGACACAGTTTTGAATCCAATCCTGAAACATCACTCCTAACATATTTGTGCTGATCTCAGAGGGAAAGGAATGGCTTTGTCCTGATAATGCGTGGGTGATCAGTCCCTGCAGTACTTGGTTCACCACTTTCCCTACAATAGCCCCTTTGCAGTGATTAATTTTGAGAGAATTGTATAATTTCCAGTTCCTCCACTGAAGTTACTCCTGTCTGCAGTGAATTTGAGCACTCCAAGGTCCAGGTTTTTTCAAATTACAATTAAGTGTCATCCTCCCTGCCCTCTGTGTTTACCTCTCTGCCTTGGGCGCAGTCATGTACCCAAACATAATCCTACATGCTGCAGTCCTGAGCAGTTAAATAGAAATGTACTTTCTGGAGCTCAGCAGTGACTTAGGAGCCGAACTTCACCTTTGTACTTGTGAAGTCTTTGCATTTACCATAGAGAGTGAACTTGAGGTGGAAGAAACATTTAGGAATTCAGAATTTGCAAAAAAAGGTTAATGCTTAAGGAAAGCAGAAGATAAACCATTTATCAAGCAATTCACAATGTTTACATTTATATTTATAAATCAGACTGTGCCAGGGAACATTAGATACGATAATCATGGGAACATGATTATCTGCACTAATGTAGTTAGAGTGATCACTGTCACAGTTTTGATCAGGCCAAATAACTTTCTAGATGAACAGCTGAGAACAACTCAGAGGTTAGCACAGGCGGTGGACTATTCCCAACAATGGGAGTCCATATCTGTGCACAGCTGTGGGGCAGGACAGGTGAGTAAGAGACCTTAGTTGAACAGACAGATGCATGTGCTAGTTTGTCCCAAGTTCAGAGAACAGTCCCTAGATCATTTTAGTTATTATTTTACTCATAGGTAAATGCTCTAGCACATCTTCTGTCAACCTTTCTCCATAGATTGCTCTGCTACCAGAATTCTAAACCACTTTGGCCACTAAAATATTAGAAAAAGGATCCTCTTACTTTAATCTAATCAACTGTTCATGAAGGGTGCCTGCTGTTTTCATATGTGTGTATTTATACTCTTAGTTTATTGTTGAATAGATGATCAAAACACAGGAATGCCAGTTTTGCAGGTAACTTCAACAAACTACTATTTGATTTAATTCTTATTTGAAGCCAAAATAAATATTCTCATTACAGTACAGACATAGTTTGATCTAGAAAATAAGATACCATGTTTCAATATGATCTGACTGGAAGCTGCCTTTGATCACTTAAACACAAATAGACATGTATAGACTTTCAGGACCTATGAAGCTGCTGCACTACAATCACTAGCAACAAATCACTAACTATTGTAGAAATAATTTTAGAATTTAATTATAACATCAAATTTTGAATTAAATTCCAAAATATTCTGGAGCACTAACATTTTATTTCAGTTCCTAAAACACTGTTATAACACAAAATGTTTTTTATATCATTGTAAGTGATTAAAAGTATCATCTTTTTCTAACTGAAAAACTTGGCAAAATTTTCTATTAGCTCTTCTTTATAGTTGTATGCAAAGACAGATCTGGAATGCTATTGTTTATTCAGTGTATATGCACCACAAAGAGTAGCTATGCAAGTATCTTCAATTTTAACAAAGATCTTAAGTCTGCCCTAAAGGTTTTGTCTCATCTGTTGAAATGTTAGCTTTAGTTTAACAGTTTTATTTGTTATGACAATTTTGGAATTGTGGACACATATTAGAAGCTGACCTAAGTCCTTTAAAGTAATTTCATATCTGGTAGTACAATGTTATTAAATACTAATGACCTTCACTAACACTAAAGCTGTAAGCCTATACAAAAGTAAAGTCTTGGTCAGTTGTCTCTGAACTACAAATAATTTTGAAGCCCTTTAATGTCTTCTAAATTAATATTGCTTTGGTTTCTTTTTTTTTCCTTTCCTGTCTTTGTCCAAACTTTGAAGATAATAGATTTAATAATACATATTCTTCATTTGTTTTCCAACAAGCCACTTCTCCTAAGTTTAAATGGAAAACTCATTTTAGGCTTATTAATAACTGTATAAATGCTTGTCATTTCAAGTCTTTAGGAGATTTAGTTAAATAGCTCCACATTTAATGGTGGCCTTTTCAAGAATACTTTCCAATAGGCCTATACTTCTCCTGTTATAGGAATCACCTGCCATTTGCCCAACACTAAATTATCTAAAGGCTTTTTTATTAGATGGAAGTCCTTCTTACTGTCAACCACTGAGTTGAAGACTGACTAAACCCTGAAGGTCACATGAATAGTTGATTTTGCATTCAGCAAATTAATATTAAGTACATCGCCAGACAGTACTAGTTACTGTAAGCAATTTTGTGATACTGAAAAAGTTAACCTTTTAAAAATTGTAAAAGCCAATGTATCTGGAACATTAAGAATAGAACAAGTTTAAGAATGTAAGGAAAGCTGTATGTACATTGCAATGAACACATACTGAGTTGCATAAAATTTGATCATGAAATACCAACCTTCGTAATAATGAAAGAAATTATAGGAAAATAGAATATGTCTCCAGGCAAAAATTATTTTTTTAAGTTAATGACTTAGTATACGGAAATAAGAATAAGTACTCATCCCAGGGTTGCAAGTAAATTTTAGCTTTCTTTCAATCTGTGTTTGAAAGTTTTAAGATGTTTGCTTCTTTACTTCTATTCAGTACGTTATATCTTTTATGCTCTCTCCTTTCTTCAAATGAGACTTTTTTTCTCCAGGTCCTTCAAAATATATTAAGCCATGATACCGGCCAAAAATATTTATTCTTCTGTTTGCACAAAAGCAGCTATGTCAAAAAGTAGCTGTGAGCAACTATGCTTTTTACAGTTTATTCTGAACTTGAACAGATCTCTAAAACTTCCTCCCTGTCCTCTGTTCCTCTCAATCAAACTAACCTCTAATCCCAGTGGTAACAATATTAGATTAGTTTAACCCTTGGAAATTTCAATTTATGAATCTAAATGATGGATAGAAGAAGGAAAATAAAGTTAAGATTGTTTCAGTATTTGAGGAAATATTTCACAGAAGAATTACAGACAATAAACTTACATTTTCAAATAACACACTGAGTCTGAATCACCTTTCTCCAAGTGACCCCAAACTTCTCCAGTAAAGAAAACAGGCAATTTGCTCTCTTATTGATTGCTAGAGGTCAAACTACAGTCAACGTTTTAACACAGAAAATGGGGCAGTACCACCAGACAGTTATTATAAGCCAGGCTAAGGTTACTATACAGACAGAATGTATAAGTGTTAAACCAGTCATTAAAAAACAGAATCATAGTTATACTGCATAATTTGGATGAGGATTTTAGGCAGATCAGAAGATGCATTTCTATGTCCCTGTTCATCTATTTCAATACTGAATTAGACACTATTTTTTTGTGTGTAATTAGGGTTGCATCACTTTCATATACACCCAAGAGAAGAGTGGTTTTGAAAAAAATGTCCATGATGGCTTATGATACTGCCACTAAACTAAACATAAGTTTAAATCAAAATGTAATGTTGCAGTTTCATAGGAAAAATAAAACACTTTAAAAGTTTTAAACACTTACATTTAAGATTTTAAAATAAATATTAGAAGCTCTTCATTCCTTCCATTTTTCTGTTTTTTAAACAGAGAAATTTTGGTAGATAAACTTGGAAGCATTATAGGAATATCATAGTGACAGTAAGAATTTATGTTGGACAAATGTTCAGAATGCCCAAATCTTATTTCTAGAATTCCATTGTTGGTTTCCTGAGTTTGGCAAACATCTACATTTCACTTTCTTTACCTGTAAACCAGAGATAAAAATAGCAATGATTTCTTTTGTGAAGCTGCAGTGGGTTGACCCTGGCTGGATGCCAGGTGCCCACAAAAGCAGCTCCATCACTCCCCCCCTCAGCCAGAAAGGGGAGAGAAAATATAACGAAAGGCTCGTGGGTTGAGATAAGGACAGGGAGAGGTCACTCATCAATTACCATCATGGGCAAAACAGACTTCACTTCGGGAAAATTAATTTAATTTATTACCGATCAGAGAAGGGTAATGAGAAATAAAACCAAATCTTAAAACACCTTCCCCCCACCCCTCCCTTCTTCCCAGCTCAACACCACTTCTGATTTTCTCTCCCTCCTGGCCCTTGTGGCGCAGGGGGGCAGGGAATGGGGGTTGGGGTCAGTCCATCATACCTCTGCGGCTCCTTCCTTCTCAGGAGAAGGACTCCTCACCCTTCTCCTGCTCCAGCATAGGGTGCCTCCCACAGAAGACAGTTCTCCACGAAATTCTCCAATGTGGGACCGTCCCACCAGCTGCAGTTCTTCAGAAACTGCTCCAGCGTGGGTCCCTTCCACGGACTGCAGTCCTTCAAGGCATAGACTGCTCCAGCGTGGGTGCCCCGTAGAGTCAAAAGTCTTGCCAGCAAACCTGCTCCAGCCTGGGCTTCTGTCTCCACAGGGCTACAGGTCCTGCCAGGAGCCTGCTCCAGTGCGGGCTTCCCATGGGGTCACAGCCTCCTTTGGGCACCCACCTCCTCCGGCGTGGGGTCCTCCCCGGGCTGCAGGTGGAGATCTGCTCCCCCGTGGACCTCCCTGGGCTGCAGGGACACAGCCTGCCTCACCAGGGTCTTCCCCACAGGCTGCAGGGGAATCTCTGCTCCGGTGCCTGGAGCATCTCCTGCCCTCCTTCTGCACTGACCTGGGAGTCTGCAGCATTGGTTTTCTTACATGTTCTCACTCCACTCTCACAGCTGCTGTGGTTTTTTTAAGCAGGGTTTTGACCCTTATTAAATCTGTTCTCCCAGAGGCACTACCACCGTCGCTGATGGGCTCGGCCTGGGCCAGCAGCGGGTCCGTCTTGGAGCCATCTGGCATTGGCTCTGTCAGTCATAGGGGAAGCTTCTGGCAGCTTCTCACAGAAACCACCCCTGTAGCCCCCAGGCTACCAAGACCTTGTCACGCAACCCAATACAGAAACATTCCATAAGAGCTACTTAAAACTGCTATGAAATTAACATAAGTGACTACAGAATCCCAGTCTGCAAAAAAAACAGTGAATGATTTTATAACTGACATGAATGAAAAATATACTGAAACAAGTTAAAAAACAAGGGATGTTTTCACACATCTTACAAGATAAGCAGCTCATTTTGATGACCAGGGCAAATGTTTTTTTCTTTTTCCATGTAGGGCAGCACAATTATCCAACTGTGTGGGTCATAGGAAGATTATCAGCTGTCTTTGAAGTCTCAGATATTGACACCTACTAAATTTATTGGTGCACTGATTTGATTTGGGATAGGAGGTCAGATTTCTTTATTCCATCTACTCTGAGAAGTTTAACTCAATTCCCTTCTCACTAGGTCATTTTAACTTATAGTTCCCAAGTTGCATTTACAGCTTCTGCCTGTAAATATAAATAGGGCTTCTGAACACTTGTTCTGAATACATTTGGGGGTTGCTAAGTGAATGTAAGTCTCACTAAGGTTCAGCCCAGTTGTCTAAACATAGGCACCTACTTTTATTTGATATGGCCTGGAGTTTCCAAAATATTGGGCCAGCAGATATGATGTAGGCCTTATAGGAAACCCAAAACTTTCTGGAATAATACCACAGGCTACATAAGGTATCCCAGAACATACAAAAGGACACTAGATACTTACATTTTGCAAATTGAAAGCTGTTCTGTGAGTCTTTGTATTAACCAAAGTGCTTCTAATCTGGCCTAAAGTGATGGAAGCAGTAAGAAGAAGCATCAGTAAATATTACAGAGTTTCTGAGATTCTATATTTCTGTCATATAGGCTTTATCAAAGGAAAGTGGTATTAGCTGAGGATTAGGAGAAGGAGCACATATACCTCCACTCAGATCTTGGTAGGATCACGGTGTAGACGCCTACATTCAGGAGTCTACAGATGGACATTCTCATGTGAACTAAGGGTTTGTTTCAGTCAGTTAATTGTCATGTCTAGACTCAGCCCAGTATGTTTTCAGCTTCCTATCCAGTGTGACACAAACCTCCCATATGCAGCTTCCATCAATCGCATATGGATGTCACAGATGATACACTAGGATAACTCATATGGCACTGGATACCTATTGTTAGGATGAATCAAACTTTAAATATCCAATCAGTATAACAGGAACTTTGTAAGTTATGATCACAGCCACATGTAAGCTACACTGAAATTTGGTTGCCTGCAATAGAGATATGAATCCACAACACAAAAATTAATCCTACTGCTAGTCTTTGTCTAGAATTAAATTAAATTCAAATTGTTTTCACTGTATCCACAGAGAAGAGTTATTCCTGTTATACAGTTTTCTTTTCACAGATAAAGATCTAATGAACTTATAGATGTTTTCTGTAGTGTTAAACAGTAAATAAAGTGCTAAAAAATAACAGAAATATATGGAACACATTTTATGAAAGTCACGATCTAAAGAAGTTTAGTGTTATATTGTGAAAAGTGGAATACAAAAATTGTTCAAGAGAATCTGGTGATTATTGCTGTTCAGTGACACCAGAACATGGAAGCAAAATCCCAATAATTAAGATTGTGTAAGTAGACCTTTTTTGATGTGACTATTAATAAAAAATATGATTTAGTAGCCCTTATAGGCCTCGCAAAATTGTATAGATATTTAGTAGCTCTGGAGCTGAAAGAAGTCCAGCACAATATTGAGAAGCAGGAGGAAGAACTCAGGGAAGAACACAGACTCTGGAGACATATGAAAAGGTAAGTACAAGGTTAGGATCCAATATCAGGAACAGAGAATTAAAAATTGATCAGGAGTTAAAGGGAAGAGCTAAAACAGAGCTAGAAGCTAGAGTCATAGGTTGCAAGTGTTAAACAACAGGATTTAGGCACAAGAACAGGCACAAATAGGTGTTCTAGCATAAAGATAGCTACCTCTATAACCACTTTAATGGCTGATAAACTTTCAGTCTGACAAGTATGAGCAGTTTCAAAAGTCAGTCAATTTGTTTCATTAAACTGAACTGATATGAAATTTTTGGCTTGCATCATTCGTATAGTGCTATATCACTATAATTTCATTGATTATCATATTTTGCCATAAAACAATGACTATTTTTTCAGCTATTCACTATGCCCTTTGTCTACACCTTGCACATACACTGGATAGAGTTATATAATTTGAAAATATTTATTACTGGAGATATTACTATGGTTTATACCATTTCTTTTGTGTTTTATATAATAGCTGGATCCTAACACCAGATAATTTCAAAATGGAAATTCAGATATGTGTGTGTGAGGAGGACAGTAAATAAAGGAGAAGATCATTTCTCATAATCCTGAGTCCTTCACTAACCTGATCTTAAAGACATAAACCAAAAATGGCAACTAGGTCAGATGACAGAGGGCAAATATAAAACAGTAGGACAAACCTATAGGTTGAAAATCAAAAGGCTAATGCATGAAAAAATATACAATTAATCAGCACTGATACTAAGAAAACCTTGTTTAACTATATAAGAAGAAAGAGGAAAAGAATTATTGCATCATTCTGCAGAGAAATTCCTCAGCAAACAATACCAAGACTGAACTTTTCATTAAAATTACCAGTGATAGCCGGATAACTGACACAACTCATACCAGATCTAAGGAGGTAAGGACTCAGGTAAGAACAAGAAAATAAACTGAGAAGTGATATTGAAGAAAACTTAAAGGTTCAGGAAGATAATATCCTTTTTTTAAGTTCTCAAAAAATGCACAAGTTTCAAGTCATGTTTAGACTGTGCTTATTCTATTGCTTAAAGCTACTGGTACTTTCTTTGTTTAATAATTTAGGCATTAGCTCACTCGCCTGGAAAAGGAAAGAGGCTTTATTCTTCTTATTATTATTCATGTTTACCCCTTTAGAGGGCATTTCAGCTCTTCAGTCTGATTAACCTGGGTTCCTAAATAGCAAGGTTGGGGATCTTGTAAAAGCAAAGATCCTAAATAGACCTATTTCTTTCTATGGTATATATACTCAGCATTGAGGATACTAACTGATGTGAATTCCATTTCTGCTCTTCTACAAATATCACCCTTTAGATGGTTATCTCATTACTTTGAATTTCATTCTTGCAACAAGGTTTCTAAGTCTTAGGCAATGCAACACTATGAATCATAACAGTTAAGGGCATTTGCTGAATGTCTGCTTTAGAAATACACTGTTAGCATTTATCTTTGAGAACTCATGAAAGATGGATGAGGTCCTAAAGACTAAGAATACAAAACATAACAAAAAGACAAGGTGTCTGTCTTTGAAATGGAAAAGACTGGGGAAACAGGTGAGAAGGGAATAAATATTGACCAGCTAGTCAACTTGCTTTTCCAGAAAAGTGCCAGCACAAATAATCAAATAAAATGTTTTTAACTACACAGAAGATAACAAGGAGGTAAATAACAGCAACATGTTAAGAATAACTCCTGTCAAACAATTCTCTCTTTTTTTTTTTTTTTTCCTATGACAAGGTAGCCAACCTTGTGGATAGAGGATAAGCTGTAGATTCCCCATATCTTGATTTTACAAAGGTTTTTTATGTGTTATATTAACAAGCCTTGCCAAATAGCTAGGATGTATCATATCAGGTTTTGCAGGGTTCTACTCAGCAGCCAATGCTACTTATTAATAATGATTTGGACAATGCAATAGGAAGACAAGATTAGAAGTGGAAATGACCCTAACAAATTGGAAAAGCAGCATGATAAAATACGATGTCTTTTAAGGTTGTGTCTGAAGTGCTGCAATTAGGTAGAAATAATCATCTCCACAAATATAGGCTAGGAAACAACAGATTATATGACAGCTACAGCAAAAAATCTGGGAATTTTAATGGCTTAGTAATGCTGCCCTGTGTCAAATAAGGAAAATATTTTAATGGATATAATTACAATATTATCTATAACTTTATTAAGACCTCAGTAGCAGCTGAAGAAAGTAACCATTTTAAATACTCTGGTACAAATTGTTTGGCTTTTGGTTCCACTGCAGAAGGGTGTTGGTCTCCCTCTGTTATAGCCACCAAAACCATATGGAAGCCTCAGATACCATAAGTCATTTGAAATGGCGCTAAACACCTATGTTTAGGCAACTGAATTGATGCCCAGGAATTTGACACATAAGCTACATTTTTATATGTAGTCAAGAGAGAACTAGCCAACATGGACAGCAGTCTGTGGAGATTTGGTTCTTTTATATAAGGGTAGGCTTCAGTTGCCACATGTGGTACCCAGAAGGTTCAAGAGATCTAAATGGGTAGGGCAGATGTGATACAAGGACTTAGAGGAGACATTTGCCATCCTGGAACTGCAGTGCTGGACCAGAAACAGTGTCCCAGAGCATTTCAAATGACATGAACACCTATGAAATTCTTTAGCTTAAACCTCTATTCCATTCTTTTCCTTTAGAGTAGACTATATAACTGCCATTGGCTGTTTTAACCAGATAGTCAGTTACTATACAGGAAGCTTTCAGATTTACATCAGGTGTGTAGACCCCTACATGTAGACAAAAAGTTGGGTGTCTACAGAATGAATATCACTGTCAGGGCCCTGAGGGCACTAATGGGGCTGACTATCCCTGACCAGCCTCCCTGGGGTTCCCCCCACCCAGCCCATGGCCCAGGACCCTATGGCAGCCCCCTGGGACCGTCAGCCCCTGCCCCAGTGACACCACAGCAGGGCTGCCCTCCAGCTCCCCACAGCCCTGCCTGTGCGGCCATGGGCCCCACTGAGCTGGACCCACCTGTGGGTCCACGTCCTGGCCTCGCCTTGGCGCATCCCCAGTGAGGTGCCCAATGCCTGGGGCTGAGCCTTCCCCAGTGTCCCCCAGCTTCCCTGCTCCTGGCTGGGGGGTGGGACGGACCGTGGCTGCCTGACACTGGGAAGTCCCCCAGCTCCCAGCCCCCAGGGATCCCCCAGCCCATGTAGCACCCTCATAATGAGTCCTACTGCGGTGGTGGTATCCTAGTGTGATGTTCTTACTGACTATAAACTTCAGTAAAACAAAAGTTACTGCCTTCAGTGTAAGAATAATCAGGAAAAAATAATTAATTGGATTATAGTATTTAATACGATATGATGGCCTCATCTTTCTTAAATTTAAAGTATCTATTTTAAATTCTTTGGTTTTTTGCTAGTTATCATGTGCTTCCTGCTGACAAGTAGTGTTGAAAAAATTAAAACAGGATAATAAGATTCAGTGTGGAAAGGTGCAACTATGTTAATACAGCAAAAGTACAGGAAAAACTTGTGAAGTGGGGATGGCAAAACAGTCTTTAGAGTAGTGGTGACCGGTGAGTTTACACAAGACTTGTTCTTTATTAATGGGATATCAGAAAACAGAGAGATAACCCTAAATACTTTGCTCTAGGTCAAATACATTACATATAGAAGATGATGAAAATGATGTTTCAGTTCTCCCAATTCCCAGTCCTAACTTTACCCACTGGGATTTTATTATACTGTGGCTCTGATGGAATTGCTCCAACACTGAAGCCTGGTAAACCAGTCATTCTTAAGTAAGTGCCTCATCCCCCTATATAGCTACTGAGGAAAGGGAGGTGCCATGAATGTCTTCTGCTGGGAGATCCACTTCAGCTAAATTAACGAACAGCCTTACCAGATAGTGATCTGTTGAGGGGAAGTAGGAAGGTATTAGCATCTGTACATATTTAGACATTTTCATTGGAGTCATCTTTAAAGTGCCTATCTCCTTCCATCAATGATCCTAGCTGGTTAGTTTAGACTAGAATCTTAATTTCTTAGTTACATTTAGATGGGATAAACCACAACCTTAATTAAGATTGATTCACTCAGACTTTCTAAGATAATTAGAAAAATTATAATTACTCCAAAATATATAACAGTCTTCTATTCATGATACATCATTTATTCAAAACTTTTATATTTCCCAGGCAAAACATTTGAGACTGCTAACTCAGGAATGAAAGGGTGGGTAGACTCCAGGCTAAACGTTACTCTTGTATCTTGTCTGCTAGATCCTCTTCCCCTCCACGAATCCACACAGGAACTTCTTATGATACCTACATTGCAAACACGAATTATGAAGTCCCAGAACTGATAAAGAAGAATACCTACATGAAAGCTTTGTTGAAAAAGAAAGCATAGCCTATCATTTTCCAGAACAAAGCCATGATAGCCAATAAGCCTACAACCACTACTACTGGTCCAGATCTTCTGTTGAAGGTGAGAGATCACTCCTTATTTGCCACAATACCACATGGGCTAGTGTGATAGTTATGCAAGCAAAACAGTGAGCATCACATTCCAATACTGGCCCTGATGCAGGTACTTTTAAGGCAGACACACATTCTTCGGCACTGAATGGAAACAGCCGCCCCACATGTCTCCCCATGCTTATTCATCACCTT
This sequence comes from Buteo buteo, assembly GCF_964188355.1. Lineage (NCBI taxonomy): Eukaryota > Metazoa > Chordata > Aves > Accipitriformes > Accipitridae > Buteo > Buteo buteo. The sequence continues at coordinate 21,022,384 of NC_134184.1, forward strand.
TCAGACCTGAACTTCTTGAGAAAGGCAGTTACTATCTGGAGTCAATTTAAATTTAAGAGCTTTCTCACCCATGTGTGAGATGGATATTTAAAACAACAAGGAGGATCTTTATGTATCTAACTGTGAAAAATTAGCATACACAGATATTGAGCCTGGAGAAGGGGCTGAGGTTTTACAGCCTAAAGTCCTCTTTCAGTAATTTAATGATATAATTGCATTAATAGTCAAAAAATTTTAGATGTAAGTTAAATGTCTTGGAGAGGTGAAATGACTACCACCTTGAACTACTATCACATACCCAAATAGTAATGACAATCTGTAAAGAAGTTTGAGAAAAACAGGAAAATGATTGAAAATGGAACCCATTTGGTCATTTTTCTTATGTCTGCAGTCAAATTCTCTGTAGTTGGGCCTCCAGTGTTTTGTCTTCTCTGGCAAATTGTACCCACTCTAATTGGGAATCATTCAGAGAAACAGTTGGAGTTGCCAGCATACATTTTTGCACTTCGTAGACTGTTTCATACTGATCTTCTCGCTGATTTGCAATGTTTAAATTATTCCTTTACTCATTCACAGACATCTATTGTATCTTGGTTGATACACAATAAATTTTAGCTTTGTCACTCTTCTGGTCGATATAAAAGGGCATTAATGTATCCCGGGTTATAAGTTTGGGGGGGGGGGGTGTATTTTATTTTATTTTTTATTTTTTTAGTCTTACCAAATTTTAAGATGATAATCACAAAATTTACTTCAGGGTTAAATGTTACTAAGCCTATATTACTTCCTCTGCTGCACAAGCCACCTATTTATATACAGAAAACATTTTGTGCAATATCATGCATCTGTGAGGTCTGCAGTGCTATCAATTTCCTAACGAGAACTTACCAGTTTTGTACATCCCATTGATATTGCATTTTCCTAAGTGTATTACTACCTTGTATTTATCTAAATTAATTCCTTTGCTCTGAGGGAACCTCTTATGACAGGGTATAATCAATCAATCATGATTCATCTGTAGTAATTCAGCATGACAGGTCATACTCCTGCATTTAAGTGACCGGATTCATTCTGAATGTTTGCATATGTGGTATTGCTGCATCTTTGCAGCTCCTTAGTGCCAAGTTCATCATTGCTATTCTTGGCTCACAATGATAGTAAAAATCCAAGTATAATTGGGTTTAGGAGATTTATACAACATAGTATTTAGGAGATTGATACAACATAGTATTTTCATGTGCAGACAAATCCTTTCAAGATCTTTTATAAATTCTTGTAGAGAAACATATCACTGGATTTCTTAAATATTAAACATTAAATTTGCTACAACCTTTTTTACTTATTTGCTAACTGTAAGAATAAGATGTGAGTTTGTGGAACAGCTGTGGACCACTGATGATATATTTTTTCATCAAGTTTTATCTCTTCAAGGTTTTTCTAAATTGCATCACCTTCCTGGTTTGACTGATAGACCAATACACAGTTCAACACAGTTAACATCGCAGAGAACTTCTGTGGAATTCTGGGGCTCTGCAGATAATTTTAGATGTCATCAGACCTTCCATCTATAAAACCAAATGTAGGGATCCTACTCTTCTATTCTATGTGCATGTGTCATTAATTTAAGAATTAGTCAGTAAGATTGTTTAAGACATAGCCCCAATACCTTTGCTTAAATTCAGTAATATCACTTGGTATTAGTCAATCTTTGGCAGGTTAACAGAGGCAAATGTAGTAAAAAGTATTATTTTAGCTTTAAGAGAGTTGAAGAGATCTTCATTAACTTTTTTTTTTCTCAGATATTCTACAGGCAGATAACACATATAATAACAACAGCTGTCATAATACACGGTAGTCAGTCATCCAGTTGTGTGTTCCAACCTTAGACTGTATATCAAGCTTAAATCAGATAAATACAAACTATAAAAGATGTATTTTTAACTGCTAGCTTAATTAGGTATTGAAACAAATAACCAGGAGATGTCTTGAAGGTTTTACATTAGAATCAACTGCATTTTGAAAGCATTTGTTTTGGACCAATTAAAAATTAGAGATCAGCGCTGAAATTATCTGGAGTGCAATATGCAGAAGTAAAGATTAGATCTTGTTTATAGTAAAACACTCAATAATCTATTAGTTTATTCCAATATCTCCTGATTTTTTTCTTTTATTAATTGAGTTTTGTAGAGTTTTTTTCTTATCCTCGCATAGTTTTGCAAGTTCTTGTATGCAAAAGTACACAGAACCTAAACGCAATAGTGTAGTCCTCTGATCTGAAGACAAACCGGTGCTAAATTGGAAATTCTGAGGCAGTGTTTGATCAGCTAACTAAACCTAACAAAGCTTTAAAAATGAATCTGAACATCATTTATTATAAACAATAGTGTCACATACACTAGTAATTTTAAGACTTACAGTAATAAGAGCTGCTGCATGTGTTCTCCTATGCTTTTCCACGCTGGCTTTAATATTTCTTGCACAGTCTATTCTTAGCATGCATCAGAAGTTAGAAGACCTTTTTGCAAGTTTTAGGGAGAACGCACCATGTTCACTTTCTGGCATATGCGAAAAAAATATTTCACATTTCATTCCAGCTGATAGAAAGAGGCTTTTCATGGCCTCTTGCGTACTGAAACAAGAAGGAGGTGAGCACTCCCCTCTGATCTGGCAGCAAAAATACAAGATGAAACAGTAAGTAAGCAAGTACAAAGGGGAAAAGGTGAAGGAAGCACAAAGTGATTCAGGAAATATAATTAAAACAGAAGAATGAAGTTCCAGTCCTCCTTTTGGTCTCAGACAAACAATATTGTCCCATAGTTCCTTTTCTTACTCCTTTTTAATGTATTTCGGTTACTGAAGAACTGTGGGAGGAACCACTACTGGAATTTTCACCTGAGATGTAGAAATAGACAAAGAGTTCTAAGCAAATAATCCTTGGCTGTGTTTACAGGGAAGATGTATAAGCCTACAGAGTTTTAAGGTCAATGACTGGATCATATGTCAAGCTTTTTACCATTCCTTCTTACTTAAAAGTAAGCCTATAATCCTTTTAAAAGTCACGGACTGAAAGAAACAAGTTTTCTTTCTGGTCAAAGCACCCCAAGCATAACAGAATATATCATTGGTACTGGGCAATAGGTGTCTGAACTGAGAATATCTTAGATGTAAAATGGATATATATAGACAGCTCTGTGTTATGTTTGAATCCATCTAAATCCATAGATTAAAATGTGTGAAGTGACAGATGCCATAAATTCAGAAACCTATGTAATTCATCATGGGTTTCAATGTTCCTTTTGCAACTGTCCAAGACTGGTGTCAAAGTGCTCCCATTAGGAAGTTTTCATTGCTGTATAACTAAACAGGGTTGAAAGAAGACATTTTTTTCTTTTTTTTAATATATCATGGCCAAACTGTTAGTCTTCTGCCAAGGGATAGCCAATCTTGAGAATGAAATTAGCAGTTTACCTTATGTTCCTAAGGTGTTAATTTTACACCACCTACTTTTCTTCTCACAGAGACACATTGCATGCAGAAAATTCATCTGTTTTAGGATTCTCAGCCCAAACACATAAAATTTACTTATCTCAACCAAAATGATTGGTGAATGAAACCAAGCTAGAAAGAACATATTTTAGTTGCTTGCAAGAGCTCTGCCTAAAATGAAGTGCATCATTGAACTAGAAAGAGTGTAGTTTTTCCTGTGGCTGAAGAGAGAGCCTGTTGTTTGTTCAGTCAAAGGACTTCATAAAATTAGGTGTTACAGCACCATCTGGTGACTCCTATTTAATATCTTATGAATAAGTGCAACATCTGTTAAGTGGTAGCATTTTTCTTTAATTGGAATAAAAAGAATTTTTTTTAATATTAAGCAATAATATTAGAAACTGATCATGCTATTCTGATATTGAAACATAGCCACTATTACAATACGTGATTATTCTTGCACCTATCATAATACTAATGTGTTAGCTCTTTGGGGCAGAGACTGATTATTGGTCTATAAAAATGGACAGTAAACCTTAAACCAGAGTTCTAAAAAAAAGTAATGTAAATGTGCCCAGAGTTTATTTTAGTAAGACAGGCTGATGCTATGAATTTATAAAGACAAGTTCGGTATGTGTCATTTTAGTATCTAGAATAAAAATACACCTGAATGACCATTATAAATCCTTTCTTAACTGTATTATTCACACATTTTTAGCAGATGTCACTAGTTGTATGAAGGAGCAATGAAGGCAATATGAACTTAGTTCATCTGTACAATCAGCAAGCATATTTAAACAAACCTTAGAAAAATGTTGATTGGAAGGAACCTTTTGGTCAGGCCATAATTCCCCACTTAAAGAAAGCCCCTAGTAGTCTGGCTTCTATTTCTCTGGAAAAAAATGGAGTCAACTGATCCTGCCCACAGGAAGGTGGGATAACACAAATACATGCATTTTACCTCTTTTGCACTGAAATATCCAGGGGTATATGTACCAAACATCAAATAATCATATGTGGAAACATAATGTCTCCAAGCAGCAACATTAGAGTGAAATCTCTGATGGTTTTGTATAGTTTTGCTTTCTGAGAGCATAATATAGACCAAAAGTTCAGGGAAATGTCAGTGCTTCCTAATTACATTTCTAATGGTAAATTACTCAATGAAAGCTAATATATTTAAGAAAAACATATTTCAACCTTTTATGTTTTCATCAGTCAGAAGTGTTCAGTATTTTTTCTTGGGGTATTAGTCTCAGCAGTGGAAGAAAGAATTTTGGATATATTTCCTGTAGATTTTGCAGATGCAGAACAATATTTGCAGGGTGGGAGAAAAGGAAGGAGGGTTCCTGGAACAGCAACTACCTTTTTCCAATTAAAGTAACTGTGACATTTCAGACTTGAAAAGAACTAATTTTAGAGGAATGTCAATTTGTTAAGCCTGATACATTTTGTTGCTCTAAGCAAGGCAAGGGTACTTAGTTTGTCAGAAAATTTATATTCCGCAAGGTCTCAGGGACACTAAAATGACTAAGGGAATGTGGAACATCTGACATTCAGGGAGAGGCAGAGAGAGTTGGGACACTCCAGCCTGGACAAAAGAGAGTTCAAGGGGATCTTATCCATGTGCATCCATAAATACCTGATGGGGGAAAGTAAAGAAGATGGAGATAGACTCTTCACAGTGTTACCCAGAGAAAGAATCTTCTCAGTGGTACCCAGAGAGACAGGACAAGAGGTGACACAAACTGAAATACAAGAAATACCATTTAATCGTAAGGGAAAACTTTTTTCAGTGTTGTGGTCAAACACTGCAAAAGGTTTCCCAGGAAGACTGTAGAGTCTCAAAACCCAACTGGACATGGCCCTCAGCAACCTCTTGTAGGTGACCCTGTCCTCAGAAAGGCAGATGGATTAGACAGTCTCTGGAGGTCCCTGCCAACCTCATCCAGCCTGTGATTCTGTCACTATTCATACCACGAGTACAAAGTGAAAGGTTGTGAACCCCTTGGAATTTCATGTTAATTCTTGAAATTCAGAAAAAAGGCAACATTGTTTAGGATAACTCCAAGTTTGTGCTAATGTTTTCACTAGATACCACTTCTTTAACCCTTCTTTGCTGTCTCAGATTCCAGGCTTCCCCTAAACAGATTATCCCTTTGACGTTTTAGTCAGCAAATATAGTTAGAAGCCTACTCCTTTACAAATCTGATTGCCTTTTCTTGAGGAATTTGTTCATCCACTTCACTTCAGAGATAACTACTTTTGGTTTGTTGCTTCTTCTGCTTTGAACAAGCTCCAGGTACCTTTTTGCATGTTTGATTAAAAGAAATTCTTACACCTTCTCTATATCCAAAGTCATATGCTCTTCAGTCCTGCTGATTTCAAATCATCGGTTGAATCCACATCTGGGATAGACTTTTAAGAGAAGTATGCCAAAAAAGCAAAGTGACTTCCATACGGAACATTATCAATTTATGACAACATTTCAGGGTTGCCTGTTAGAAAGGAACAGACAGTGAAAAAAAGAGGTCTCTTGTAGTCTTATTTCTGTGCTGCTTTGTTCTGGAAAAGATTGTAAATTTGAGAGTGTCAAACATCCTTTAAATAGACAGGGGAATATTATTTCATTCTTTTGTTCCTCCATATAAATAATCAAAGAATCAGTCTGAAAGGAATCTCAGCTGGTCAGCCAATTCTACCTCCTGCTGAGAGGACGCTCAATGCTGAATTCACACCAGGTTTTTCAGGACTCTTGTACCATCAAGTCTTGAAAACCTCCAAGGACAGAGGCTTCACAGCCGCTCTGAGCAACCTGTTTGTATGCTTAATTATCCTCGTAGTGATTTTTTTTTTTCCTTATACCTCTTCAGAACCTCACTTGTCTGAATTTATGACCATTTTTCCCTCTTCTTCCTGCTGTGCAACCTCAGTAAAGACTCTGGCTTCGTTTTCTTGGTAACCTACTCTCAAGTATTGTAAGGCTAGCTCCCCTCAAGCCACCTCTTGTCCAGGCTGAACAATCCTGACTCCCTCAGTTGATCCTCACAGTCCATGTAGTCCTAGTAATCTGGATATACTTTAAATCTCTTCAATGATCTCCATGGCAAAAAATAAGATTTGTAAGATTAGCCTTTAATAATAGTTTTTCTAAACATTCTAATATTGTACTGAGGTTTTGGGGGAAAGAAATCATGTTTTTAATAACATTGTGGTAGTACCATCTATTTTCAGTTTGTTTACCATATACTATACCCACTAGTACCTTATGCTTTCTTCAGAACTCATGACGAAAGAAACCTGACTGCTTGCCTTTCCATGGCCACTGCACATTAGGGGTAGATGGGACTCTCTGAAGAGTTGAGGAGATGGATATGGAGGAGATGGAAAGCAGCTTGCTGTGCTCAGTTGTGTGAGAAAATTCTGAAGGAGTTAAAAGAATAAAAAATTGAGTGACACAGTAAAAAAGAATTTGTAGAAGTTTAACCTGGAAAGTTATTGAGGAGACCAGAGAGCAAATGCACAGCCAAGCATCAAAAGTAGTGGAAATAGTCTAGCAATCCTGAATGGCTTCCTGGCTTGCTGCAAACTCTTCAGAGTCCCTTTGGATCTCTGGAATAGGCTAACAGTAACTTGAAGTAAATAATCCTCAAAGATATTTTGGATGTGATGCACATTTTCTTTTTAACTTGTTTCATTTACCACATCTAACAGGTCTGAATTTTCTGTCTACAAAGTTTACCAAGTGTTGTTTATTATTTTGTGTTTTCTTAAACCTGGGATTTAGAAATTGAAAGTTTTTCTGGTGCTTTCATGTACTCACTGGAAGGAAAGGAATGAGTGGATTCACTTCAAGACTCTCATTGACTCACATATATGCTAGTAAATACAATGACAAGGCCTTGTTCGTTGGCCCTCACAAGGTAAGTGGTGCTATGCAGCTTGTGTTCACATGGCTAAAACTCTCTATTCCCTCCAAATAGAGTTCTTTATCCCTAAAGTCCCCTGAAATAGTCCCTGAGCCATGCTATCCCTCAGATCATGGATAAGAAGAGGCAAGGGAAATCTGATCTGCACTAACTGTAGTCGTTTTAGGGAGCATACCAAATGTGAAACAAAGTAGGTAATTGCATGCCACTGGCTGTGCCTATCCCCTGCTGCATTTTACCTGTTACTATATATATTGCCCTCAGGTCCGATTACAACTTTGGTTTTCACTTTGAGACCATTTAGCAATTTCTCTAGAGTTATATGAAGAAACATTTTCTATTCACACAGTTATGAATATTTGAAACTTACTCCAGTTCCAATTTGGTTTTATTCCAGCTCACTGTGCACTGACAGAGGGAGGGGGCTACACAGAGATAACAACATAAAATCATCAGTTAAAGACACAGTCTGCACTTATAAGCAGATTGAATTAATCTTGAACATCTTTCTTCAGGGTTCTAAATGCCATTTTGATTTTATATTATTATCATATGCTTATCATAAACAACAGTATGTATTTCAAATAAAGTAATATATATGCACTAATTCCTACACTTAGGCATTACTGCTTGAAAAATATCATGCAGATATAGAACAATTAATTACACAAATGCGTTTAATGACCTTTGCAATTCTACTTCCAGTTGCTTAGAAAAATATACCTGATATTCAAACATAAGATGTAATTTATTTATGAATAAGAGACATAAGCTCTGCATTGGAGAGAAAGCATATACTTATCTAGGCATCAAAATAAAAATCAAATTTTTACTAGAGGACTATCCAGTGCAAATTCTCAAAGGAAATCCTGTTTATTATCAGTATGATATACCTTACAGATTAAGAACAAATGAAAATATTAATATTCCATATTACCTCCATTTACATATTTTTAAGAGGAGAAATTATTTCCTTTTCCTAATGGTCCCAAGGCTAAGACATTGCCAAGGCTTGTACTGAGTTAGTTACATGATTTTAATATCCACTGCTCATTTTCACTTTGTTCAATTTTCTTATTGAGGTACTGCTTAGTAGAATGTCTTTTCATTAGCTTGGTGAGTAATATAGGTATCTTGCGTTTCCCACGGGGGGGGGGGGGGGGGTAGTCTTGCCTACTCCGGCAGACAACCTGTTTAAAAACCTTGAGTGTTTGCCTTATTAATAGCCCTCAGGCAATAGAAAGCTTTGCTATGAATTATAGCCACAGCGGGTAGATTCAGTAACAAATTCTCAGTGCAAAAATATTTTTTTAAATAAGGTAGACTCTCTAAAGCATATGCCATATAAAAAATTACTGCAGTTCCAAAATTATAGGCAAAACTGCTTATAGCTTCCTTGCTTTTGCCTATTGGATTTTTTATTTTTACTGTTAGATATAAAGCAATTTCTAGATCAGCTTCTGAATTTTCAACGGATTCAGTGTTTAAAAACAAATATGTCATATCTTTCTCAACCCACCTCAACATTTAACCCAATCCCACTTCAAAGCATATATGTCTCTTTTAAAATTATGGATTACAATTACAGATTAAAATTATTGATTTATCAATAAGGGTAAAACATTGCCTGAAATAAAAACTGCTACATTAGCAAAAATGAAAACTTTTACTCAGGTACCAGTTTGTGGCAGGTTTCAGTAGATATGATTTTTCTCTAAAAATTAACATTTTACTTTGCTTCATATGCATTTAAATGTATATAACTTTAAAACACCAGTTAATTACATTGCTGCCTTACAGTTTAAAGATTTATGTGTCTTATTGCTAAAAGATTTACAAAGTCAATGTGCCTTTCAAAACAGTCAACTCTCTCACTATTTTTTTCTTTAAGATCCTTAATGAGGCCTGAAAGCCTTATAGTTGATTGAAGTTTGTTTACTCAAGAAGTAACAGCTACTAGAGTTTAGCTACTGAAAGTGATATAACTAACAGCTCCTGTTAACTCTAAGGGATTCTAGATATGTCAACATTACCACTGATACTAAATGTGTTGCTGAACCGCTTTTAAAACTGCACCTCAGGTATTGGTTACTGGCAATAACTCTTTCAAGTGTAAATAGGAGAAAAAAAAAATTGTTACCTTATTTAGCAAGGACAGGAATGGGAAATAATTCACACATTCTTTCTGTGAAACCTTTGCCAGAGGGAACATAGTTTGTGTAGGACATAAAGATTTTATCTGTGAAATCTAGCTTCCCTGAAGTCACCAATGAACTCCAAACAGCTGTCTTAATAAGAGCCAGGAGTTCATACCCAAGTTCATAGAGTTTAGATAGATTAGTATGAACTGAAAATTCTTACTCTCTGGTAACAATATGATGTCCTTTTTTTAACTACAGTAGATAAATATCTATAGCACAACCTAAGTGTTGTAACTGGTGCTGGTGTCTCTGACTAGAGGACAAAGCACATAAGTTACACAACCATCTCCTCATCACCAGTCGTTTACTAGCTTAGAAAGCATGCAGCTTCATCTGTGTTCATTTGTATAGTTAAACTAATTGTCTAGACTCTTTCCATAACAATGGAGAATCTTCATCTCCACTATGAATTTTATCCAAGCTAGGAATTTTCATTCCAACTATGTTACATGTCCTGCCTTTGGAGGCAGGTATTTCTGTCCATATCAGTGGAGAGAGAAATAACTGTCTCCTAAGGTAGGTCCGTTGACATAGTTGGGATGAAAATTTTTCTGCAGGTATTTATCTTCCTTCCTCAGCAACAAAATCATTAACAAATAAATTAGACACCTGGCTAAACTGGCTCCTAACACTTAGGTGGCTAAAGTTAAGTGAGACGATTCTCATAACTATGCATATGCTGCTGTGTTTGTTGCCTACAGAAAAAAAATCCTGATTGAAGTGTTGATATAGGTTTCTTTATGAGAAATATATCAAGCAAGGGCAACAATGAGGAAAAAGAAATGAATGAAGGCAGAGAATCTATGAAACTATTTCCTAGAAGTTCTTTCAAGCTGATGCTAGCCTTATCAACTATTTTTTATAATCAAAGATATGCAGGGCAAGCTGTGGAATAGAAAAGAAAATCTGTAGGGTAAGAACTAATAATACTATTTTTCTTTTTCTGTCAGTATTGCACATAGTACAAGTTTTGGTTGTCCCTTTCATACTGTTGTCATTGTGATAGTATGATTGTTCATATTAATTGAATAAATTAATATGCTATAATTCAAAGGGTCCCTCTCTTGACCAAATAAGTTTTTCCTCTCTTGTATATCTAGCAAATACCCACTACAATATCAGAGAGTCACTATGAAACCTGTATTTCCAGGTTGGTTTTGATCTGTGCATTTCTCTTTTGTGATCAGTGAGATAGCCTTAGCTCATTATTAATTAAAGCATTGATTAAAACTGCTAGAGATCTTTCAAACTTTTCTTGGGGCTTATCCTTTTATTCAAAAATCTTCTTTACAACTAATAAAAAATGAAATTAATAGCATTCCCATCCTTTCATTAATTGCCCCAAAAAGATGTACCCTTTATGAATCAGGAAAAAAGCTATAGCTGTATTCTGTGGAAAAGAACATAAATACTTCACATCTGTCATTCCTGTGCCACTCCGGCCAGCATCTTATCTTGGGGAAAGACCCAATCAGCACAGAAGAGGAAGCTTTCTGACTCAGGGGCAGGACATTAGAGTAACACTTGCAAACCACAAGACAAAGAGGGAAAGAAGTATGGGGACCACACTGCCTGAAGTAGGGATAGAAATAGAGACCAGGTCCTGGAAAAGAAAGCTGGAGTAACTGAAAAAGAAAAAATGAGCAAAGACAGGTTGATAAATAAATGCAAATAAAAAGAAGGAAAGAAGAAAAAAAGAAAAGAAGAAAAAGAAAAGGAAAATCACCAACCCTTAGGAGGACATGTGTTTAAAAGGCTTAAACAGGAAACTACAGAAGACAGATGATGAAGACTCAATTAAGAAGAATCATTTTGGTGACTGCGAATGAGAAGCCCAAGGAGTAAGGATGGGATTCAAAGTCAGTAAAGACAGCAAATGGAGGAAGGTAGGAGAGACAGATTATATGAAGAACAAGATAACAAGAATAAGAACCACCTGAATAAAGAAAATCAGATAAGGACTTCTGGGGCAATATCAGAATAAATGGGGACTATTGAAAAATGTCAGTAGTAGTTACAGTCAAGAGACATCAGAATAAACATATATAGGCAGGGGATGGTTGGATTTTACACATTAGAAGGATGAGGCTGGAATGAAAATTCAGATGATAAAGATACAGTATTGCAAACCAGGCATTTTAGACAGGCACAGCTGAAGAATATTGTGGAATAGAATCTGTCTCGCCAAAACGTAATTCTCTCCAGTTTTTGAGGTGAATGCAAATAACAGCAAATACCTGTGAAATCTGCTGCTGGTGCCTGCCGTTGTGAGTGTTGGTTTAGAGAGCATGCTCTATGTTCTTAGCTATTCAGTCAGCTCAAGTGGCAGAGGATAGGAGATTTTGATTGCAGTAACAAAGTACACAACTTATAGCATTGATTTTGATTAACCTTTTAATAAAGAAGGGTGTTACACATCAAAAATTCTTGCTCAAAGATTATTACTGGTCAAAAAATCAAGCAATCAGATGGCAGATACAAATTAAGAAAGGAATATGAGGTTGTCCATAAAGAGCACGATTTGAGATTCACATCAATATGGGGAGTTTAATTATGCTTTTGGCAGGAACTTTATTCTATTTACTGTACAGAATACACTTGTGTCAGTCAGTGTAATGAGATGGTGAAAGAATCCCCCAAACTTCCAACAAATTACCTGAAGGTATGTTAAGTTGTACAAGCAAAAATTTTCAGCAGAAAAAAGAATGTTCTGTGGTTAAGATATTTTATTAGTTTGGCAAAGAACTGGATTCTTTACGTATGCTGTCCAGCTTGCTATGCTCTTAAAGCAAACTTTACATTTGGGTTTTGTTTTGGGCATTTTTATTGGTGCACACACTGACACTCTGGAGTCTCATTTTCTCTAATAGTAAGTACTCACAGCTGCAATTAAAGCCAATGGATCTGTGCTCTGAACATAAAATCCTGTAGGAAGCTGATTTCCCTTAAAAATCAAGACATATGAATCAAGTTGGACCCTCAAATGTCAGTGTATCTTTTCAGCCTCCATCCAAGTTCCTCATCTAAGACAATCTCTCCCTCACTATGGAGTGTATGAAGATGAATTAATTCTTGAATCATTCAGATTCTAGATGCATAAGCATTATAGGAAAGCCCATGAAGATAATAACTAAATATACCAAGTCTATCTTTAAAAAGAAGTTTGAATATTGTGCTGTAAAAATATGACCGAGACATTTAACAATGAAAAGTACTGAATTGCTGTCCATTTTAAAACTACTATCCATTCACTGTATGAAGTGTCTGCAATAAAAAAAATTTAATAGAATGAGTATAAGGACTGTATTATCGTGCTCAAAAGGGATAAAGTTATGATTTAGTAGGCAGTTTTGACTTTTGAGAGCTTGTTTTTTCCATCTGAATATTGCTCTTTTGTTATAGTTTGTTTTGTTTAATACTTCTAATTCTGCTTTTCAGCTGGTATGCTTTCTAGCAAATGCCATTACAGATTGAAAACACCTTTTTCCCTATTACTTTTAAATTACAAGAGTTGTTTGCTGTTCCTTCCTTATTGCCTAAAGCCCATGTATTCTTGTTGTCCCAAAGTATTACTTTTCCTCATTTTCTGATTGCCAAAGACTTGAAGTTAATAGATTCAACAGTTTTTCCTATGGGCAACAAAAATATCCTTAAAATAGCAACAGCAATACTTTGTCTCAAAGCCACATTACTTCACATGAACAAAATTAATGTTTACCTTTATTTTTCACTGATTTAAAGGACCACTGTTTATAATTACATGACTGACTTAGTTTTTATTTTAATGGCAACAACCATCACTAACACTAACTCAGGAAAAAATCTTTTGTTAATTACGGAACATATTGAGAAGTTCTAGGTCAGGTTTAGAATGATTCCCAAAATCCTACCTCTCAAAAAATGTATTTGAAATATTTTCTCTCATGAAATTTATGTTTAACTTCACATAGTTTTGGAAGGCTTTATGGCAACTGAGTATGACAAAATCAGAAAACAATTTATATTGATGTCATCAGAAATTTTGTACTTTTTAAGCTTGAGATGATGGGAAAGTTTATTCTAACACTGTCATTTTCTGTTTAAAGTCCTAGGGATAGTCCAGAGAGTGTTTATTCTTATTTGGTTTTTATTGTTGTTTGTTTTTTCTAGTTGTTGTTTTTCCATGAAAGAGATCAATTATTGTTTTCAAAGAAGAAAACTTCAAGTAAATACAGGAAATGTCTACAAGACTTTTCCCCAAAAAGGGTATTCTCCAAAGAACTTAAGCATTTTTTACTAGAAGAAAGAGAATTTTTTCCTAGGTGCAATCTGCAAGCCGTGTTTTAAATAATAACAGCAACAACATTCCTTTGTGTATGTACAATAAATAAATAAATAAATAATCTTTTTTTTCTGTATTTGCAAAATCTTCTCACTAATACAGATGATTGAACTGTTATACTAATAATAATGAAAGTAAAAATAAGTATCAGTTTAATTTCATTTTACATTTGGTTATTTTTCATATAAGTTGCATCCCCCTTAGAAAGCAATAAATTGTATGCCTGTAATGTAACAGCTTATGCAAACACAGCATTTTGCATTCAGATCTATCATACAAACAGCTGTGAATATTTATATTGGTGTTAATTAAGTCTGTGATGGTATTAATTTAGATAAGGAAAGCTGGCCAAATCCCAAAGTGCTATGGGATTTTTAACATGTGTCTGAAAAAAATAATCAGAAACTTGCAAATGAAAATGTGGTGTAAGATCTCACTCTAAAGATAGTACCTTCATGACGTCCAGCCACTGAGCCCTTGTTACCAGTAGTCTGCAACATCATCATGGCTATCAGCTAATAGGGTATGAAGCAAAACCCTCTTGCTCAGAGAGATGAAGATGAACTACTAAGTCAAACTGACACTCCAAACAAGGAACCAGCTGGCACAACCTCGCCACAAAGTGCATTACAGAGGTAAATAACCTCACGCTTTAACAGATTAAATTGAAGAATCTGATGGGGGGGGGGTGTTCAGATTTGTTTCCTTTGTTGGAAGAATTAGAGGAGACAAAAATTGTTATCCCTGATATATCAGGACTTAAATATGTTTCAGCAATGAGGAAAAATGGGGGAGGGGGGGTACTTTTTGGAATAATTTCTACTTCAATTATAATTTTAGAATTTTGGTAGATCATATTTCGTCCTTTATTCTTAAGCATATTTGTCATCTCTCCTTAAAATGATGCTAAACCATTTCTGACATCTAGTACTTTTAGTATCACTCTCCTCAATAACAAATTAACAGCCCAAACTTCCAGTAAAAAATTGCAATACTAAAAGTTTTCATGGACTTCCCAGTAGTGAAATTAGACCTATTATAAGATATTATATATCAGATCCAGAAAATTGGGAAGGGTTTGGAGATATTCAGTGCAGATCCTTATTAATCTATTTTTAAAAGCCGACACCAGATCCTCAGAAACATTTAGCTTTTCTGTTCCAACCTTGGTGTCCAGTTTCCATTTAAACTAACGAGAAACTAGAGACACACTCAGCCTTAAGATTACTTCCTTTTATTTTTCCTCCTCTTTTCTAGGTGTGGAAATCTTCCAGTGTAAATGAGCTTATGTGGATTTTACACAAAGCAGAGCATTTTCACATATTTGGACGCCTGAATTTATGTTAGCCTACAAAACACTGTAGAAACAGGTTGTACAAGGAAGGTATTCCAGCCAGTGAGTTGTACAGTACCAAGACTCATACGCTGATTACCTCCCAAAAGCTTCTGTCTGACCAATGCTGATAAGGTGCACCCCTTTCTGGAGAGTATACAAGCCCTGAGTGGTCTGGATTGCATCTTGCTCCTACTAGTTTTGTCTTTTTTCAGATCCTTGGCTCAGATTCCAGCCAGGATGTGGACCTTTGGTCTTTCCTTACAATTTTGACTCTGGCTCCAGACTCACTGAGAATATCTATGCTGCTGTGGAAGGTAGGAGGTGAGCTCAGATGCTGGACACTTTCCCACTTTGAGCACTCTGCTCAATTATTAATCTGCTCTCAAGAGAGGGAGGAGATGGCCCATAAGCCATATGAATGTGAGCCAGTTCATGCTACTTGGCTTTGAGGCACGGTTAGATTGGAAGCCCCCTTTATTTATCAGGAGCAATGTAGGTGTCAGTGTAGCTACTGACTTCTCAGGTTATCAAGTTCTGTTTGCATTGCCTCTAACATTATCTATTCCACTTCTTCTGCTCATTCTGTCTCTGACAGGGGGCATGGCCCCCTCTTCTCTGAGCTCTTTTGGAAATGATGCACTGCAAAGGGAGTAGTGACAGCTGAGTCATGATGTTTCAACTGTGAAAGGATTTCTGGCTTTCTTTTTACTTTTATTGTGAAAGGAAAAGTTAGGCAAAAAACAACCCAGAGAGACTGCGCAGATTACTGTGCTCCATTTAAGTAATTGTAACAGAGTATACCAGTTTTCATACTGTATATCCAGAGCTAGAGTGTAGGGAAAAAAATGGCTAAATTAGGGAAAAGCTTATGGAAGCCTTGCATTTCAGTCCTCAGACTAATATCAGATCAACTGTCTTTTTCCTCAAGAACATATCAGGCATAAATTAACAAATATAATCTGAAATCAGTAGAGTATCACCAATATAAGCCTTAGAGGATCATCAACATAAGAATGGTGATGACTTCAGTGCATTTAAACACTAGAAGGAGGATAGCTCTGTTTCAGTCATTAGCCATCTAAATTCTTTGTTAGTGATTTACTGTATAAGTCCCAATAATATAGGTGTTATTCCAGAGAAATGAATTAATTTTTATCAAGTTAAATTCCGCATTTTTCCTGTGATCTATACATACAGCTTTTTCTTTTTTTTTTTTTTTCCCTCAAATAAATAATAAAGTTCCCTGGCAAATTTTAGCCTTTTCTCTTTTAGCCTGTCATTCTAAAATGAATGCAACATAGGGTATTCAAAGAAAGCCTTTTCAAAATAGTTAGATATATATTCAGCCTGCTGACTTCAGCTACTAAATATGTTAGATTAAATAGGAAAAAGCACATTTTATCTGAATCTTTTTATGGTTAAATTGATGATGAAGGTGTGGAGTTGAAAGGGAAACAGATTTCAAGAGTTAGGAATGTTATCAAACAGCTTTATTCCATATAGCATATATGTATTGACAGTTACAATACCAAAAAAAAAAAAAAAAGAATGGGACTAGTATTAGAATTTTGTATTTAGAAAGCAGCAAGGAAAAGATCCTTGTGCTACTTACATGCAGATGAATCATAAGTAATTACATTAAATGAGTGGATTCAGAGCAGCATAAAAAAACAGAATAGGTTGGTTATCCTTTCTCATCAACTGCACACAGCGAATAGTGAAAAATGATACTTAGATAACACACTTCATCCTTCTAGGATAGCAGATCCCAGGTCAACCTTTGGTTGCCATGGTCCTCCTTTTCCTTCAGGGGAACAAAAGTCCTGATTTAAACATTACTAGAGAAAGGAGGTCCGGAGCCAAGGGGAAGAAGAGACCATTCAACCACAATGCTCCTCTGTGTGCAAACCAGCCTTCAGATGGGAGTTCAGGGAGTTGTGAGATGCCATTCTTCCCTTTCTCCCTTTAGCACAGAAGCAGCCCAGCCCCTTGGCTGATCAGTCAGCCCTCATCTTCAGAGAACCTGGGGAAAGAAAGATCTCACTGTTAGCTGTGTCAGTGAGGCTTTTAACTTAAATAAAATTACATTAATTTTAATCTGCCCTTTACCCACCATTAAAATATCTTGTACAACATCATCAGCCTTCTTAGCGCTTTGAATGAATCCAGTACTTCTGCAGATATTATAGGATGGTGAATGTATGAGACTCCACTGCTAAAACCTCTGAAATTATAGTTTATCCATTCAGAATAAATGAAACTTGTGTTAGAAATACTTAAAATTGTTTGTACTACTTCTTTATTGTTCCCACCATTTTCATCATCAATCCTTTCTGTCCTTTACTGTGTATCAGGATTCAAATAATTATAAAGGAAACTAAAGGGGTTATTAATATTTATAGCACACCTAGGAACATTATTCTGGAGGTCAAAAGAATGCAGCATTTGGCATAACAGTGCAATTGAGATGTGCTACTGAACACCTAGGAGTGCTTGACTGCTATAACAAATTATACAGCTGCTCTTCCTACACACTTTTTTTTTGTTGTTAGATAAATTCTCAAAGAAACTGTGCTAAAGCACAGACCCTGAAAGAGCTGGTCAAAAAGTTTTCCTCCAAAAAGGAATAAGAAGATATCATAACTAATTTGTTATGTTAGTATTTATGGATTTCTTGGAGGTAATATGGAGTTTCATGTTGAAAATGGACAATCAAAATACAGATTACATTCTTTAAAAGAGGATTGCAAACTCTCTGGTAAATGTCCTAACCACATAGTTTATCATTAGTCTGAAACATTTTCTTTAGGAAAAAATTAGGTCAGAAGGGACCTTGAGAGACCACCTACTCCAAAGAAGAGCTAATCCTGCTCCTCTTTGCTCTAAACAGGCTTAATCAGACCAGATTTCTCAGGGACATACCCAGTCAAGTCTTGAACACCTCCAAGGATGGCAATCCCGCAGTCTGTCTGCATTGTTGCTGTCCTACTTTTCTGGCAATAAACTTTTCCTTATATCTAATGGAAATTTCCCATGCTCCAGCTTGGGTTTGCTGCCTTTAGTCCTACTGTTGTGCACCTCCAAGAAAAGTCTAGATCAGTCTTCTTTGAACCCTTTGACCATGCAGTTGTAGACAGCAACAAGGTCTCCACTGAACCTTCTCTTCTCTAGGCTAAATAGGCCCAAACTTGAGAAGAGAAGGCTCAGGGGAGTCACTGCAGTTTCTGCCCCTCCTTTTGCTTACTACTTCCATCTCTCCTTTTGAAGCTGTCCATACAAAGGAAAAAATGTTTGTGACACCAGAAATGAAGAACTTTTTGTAGCCTGGGGTCTCTGGTACTAACTGCCATGTAGCAAGCCTCTATTTGGTCTTTAGTATTAAATGGGCAAATAAGGATCTCAGAGCATACCAATACTGCTAAATAAAGGAGACAGAGACAAGCTTATGCACTTGATGAAGACATAGTCACCCACAACACTTAATTGCTAGCTGTCTCCTTGGCTGTCTTTTGGACTGCTTCAATTGGCTCTCCCCAGTTGGTTGGTGCTCTTCTGGCTTCTCAAACAGGACTGATCCCTGGCCCTCTTTCATTAAAAAGGATCGATACAGCCTCAGAGGCTAGATGATTAGGCAGTATACACTCAATCTTTCAGGCCTCTTACACAAACTCTGGATGTTACTAGATCTATTCTCTCTGTTCTTTGAGTCAGTACAGCCCACATAGGATTCTTCTCAAGCCCACTATTTTTTTGGCATGTTATATTATGCAATTACAATTTTCCTTATTACGATGCTTTGATTACTTGTAAACACTAACTTTTCTAATTATGGCATACATATATATGGTACGTTAAGATTTACATAAAACTGAGATACTTCCACCTACCTGTTTAGTTCCTCTCACAGCCATTTGTAGTTAATGGCTGATTCTTATCAAGTGTCTGACTTAAGTGGGCAGAAGTGAGCTTAAGAGATCTGAATTCTCAGGAGGAGATTGTTTTCCAACTTAGGCATGTAAATGAGGTACCTGAAGTTAGATAGTGTGAAAACTACACTATGCATTAAAAAACCAAAACAAAACCAAAAAAACTTTCTGATAGACAGACTTTATACCATAAGGCACAGTTCCTTTCAAGGAAGCATTTCTGTAATGGTTAACAGTCACAGAAAAGTCTTAGTATAACTTTACATATAGAACAGCTGGTACACCCACACAAAAAATGTATTAAAGAGCTTTGTCAGTCAGAAAATGTAAATAGTTCAGTTAAAAAAAGTTCAGCACACTTACTTTTCTTTCTTTTATAAACATTTCAGCTAATTACTTACAGATTTAAAAGCCTCATTTTATCCCCAGAGCACCCTAGAGTTAGAAATCTTTATCTAGGTTTAGTAGTTGTGGCAGAATGCTATTTGCACTAAGTGATCAGTGAGAAGTTGTCAGCTGCATCTGATGTCATAAAACAAGAAATGTCCTAGAAACTGCCGATCTGTTTGGGCTTAATGCAGAATCTCCCACTGAATGAGTAAATAATTAGTTCTATTTGTTTCAAGTTAAAAGCATATACTTAATCTGCGCCAAAATGCTCTCCTAAAAATGTTGCTAACTAATTCACAAAGGAATGTCCTGTCAGTGTTCAAAACTAAAGAATATGGGAAAAAACTACCAGATTGTACATGTAGAAACTGCTGGCCTGTATTTTAATGTGATTTAGCAATTATCAGAAATTCCTTTAGATTAGGTTCTCAGTGACAAATTTCCAGATATGTTGTGTCATATCATTCATAACGTTCATTAAGATACAGAATTTCCATTAATAAACACAGGTAGAACTGGGTCTTCAGCAATCTCTCTTTAGACAGGTCTAAAGAGTTTTTAGGAGACAATGAAGAGATTTCCCCATACCCCATACGATCTGTGTCTAACTTTGTGGTCAAACGAAGACCTCTTCCATTTCCAAATAAAACACTTAAGTCTGGGTGAAAGAATTCTGGTAGGGAAAGGAAGGGAAAAGACTAGCAGCCTCTGAATAAGCTTCACACTCTTTAGGATCTGGACTGGCATGTGAGGCCAAACATACAAAACTAAGAAAGACTAGTTTCAACCCATAGGAACACCCAATCTCTGAATTTCTTAGCTATGATATCAGCAGAGGCTCTCAGCACTCTCAAGGTTAGTTTTTACCTATGGTTCTCTCACGATGAAGCACCCTAGGGATGCTACAGGCATATCAAGTTTGATAGTTTAAAGATCTAAAATATTTTATCATGAAAAAGTGACAGATTTATGATTCTATTCATATACATTTGCATAACTTGCATCATTGCAGATCATGTAAAGCAAAACAATGTATTTCCTTAACACTGTATGTTAAAAAAACCCCTACTCAGAATGCTTGATTATCAGTTCTGTTCTAGATGTGAGAAAGTCCTGCTTTGCTATTTACTAGCCATGAGTTTGCGAGCAAATATGGGTTTTTTCAGTAAAAATAACCAGAACAACATGGACATTCATACTGTTAGGCTGCTATAAAATGGATTATGTTAAACATCAAGAAGGCCTTAGTAAAATGATTTCTGAACATATTGGCAGTAGGAGGGATTTAAAGAAAAGGAGAAGTGGGATGAAAAGGAGATACTGAATCCAACTGAAATGCTTCAGTTCTTCAGAACTTAATCATTAAAATAGCCTATGATTTTAATAATGCTGTAGCAAATATAAAATTGAAAAATGTCTTGTTAGATCTTTTTCTACTTCATTATTTAATTTTCACTTATAAAATTATCCCCAATCATACTGATATAAAATCAGAAGTATTATATTATTTCACTCAAGCCAGTGAAGTAGGCAATATTCCAAGACAAAATCAGAAGAAGAAAGTTGTTTGTTGACATTTATGAATATTTAGCAGGTAATGTCAGGTAGACATTAATGACTTTGTAAAGCTTCTAACATCATTCAAGCATAAATAGTGGAGACTGGATTTTGACTGGTCTATTTGTTTGAGCAGAGATATAGGGAAGTTATTTAACATCAGCAAATCTTGCACAATGTGATGACCTGTAAATGAATATCAAAATTAACTGCAGATGTTGCGTGCAATAATCAGAATGTTCTCCACACTCTAATGTTTATGTAAGCAATTATGGCAATTAAGGCAGCTTGCAAGACACAGTATCTAAGTCTGACTTCTAGTGAGAGAAGGCACTATTGTGGTTAACTCATTGATCATGGACCCAAGGGATTCCCGGCTTTTTGTCAGCTTTGCCACAAACATCCTGTCTGACCTTGGAAAAGTTTCTTAGGTTGAAATCCACAAAGGAATATAATAATTCTGTTGTGGAACTTAAATAAATCCAAAAAACCAAATCCTTAGAAACTCTAATAAGTTAGCCACAGAGATTCCCCAAATATCTAGGTTCTGCTTCTAAATATGTCTAGAATTTCTTTCCCCATTGCAGGTCTTAGCAGCTCAGCCATCATTTCATCTTATCTATCTGATCAAGATTCATGAAGTTGTGAGAGACTGAAAGAGTTAATGTCTCAAACATTGTGGCTGGGCAAGTTCTGCTTAACTATGAACCTGCATAACAACGAACCGCATGTGAGAAGCCGAAGCCAGTTAGCAGCTGGGCATCTGAAACAGCATCTAAAATCTTTGGTGCATTCAACCCTTAATTTCTGGGTTTTTCACTACCTCAGCTGCAAAGCAGAATAACAGTGTTATATTTTTCTGTGTTTGGATATAGACCACATTGTAAGTTCTTAGAGACTGTTCATTAGACGTGTTCACATGGGGTTCTACTTCTTACTCTGTTACGTCTTACTTTCTCTTACTGGATTTTTCCCTTCTGTATAAACATTTAAATATCAGTTTGGGACAGAAGCTAGATTCAAAGTCTCATTTCTCCAAGGCCGCACATGGTAAACATGGGAATGCTATCTGCTGTGGTCTTTCTAGGTAAGGTACTGAAGGCAATCTATATTTAAAAAATGCTACCAAAGCTTCTATGTGAAATAGAACTCTGAATGGTTATGGCACAAGGCAGTTGGGAATATCTCCATAAAAGGAAACAAAAGACTTGTTGGGTTGGTTTGTTTGGTTTTTAAGCGATAGAAAAATATATAGTGACTTCAAAGGCTTAGCCAACATCTGTATAGATTGTTAAACATTGGATTTATGTTTGCTCTAACATATCCAAGTAATTTTTATAAATTTACATAATAAAAAATTCTGTGCACTGAATTTTGTGGTCTAATAGACTAAAATGTTTTATAAAATTCTCACAATCAGTAAATCTTTCAGAGAATCAAAAACTGAGAGCATAATATCAGAAAATCAAATCCATACCACATCTGAGTAAAAAGTGATGAAAACTGGGGAATTATTTTCCTGAGACTTGACTCTCCTTTGAGAAAATAATCTTAAACAATTAAAACTTTTGAAGGCAGAAAATTTATGGAGTTTTTTCTTTCCACTTCCTGTGTGCATTTCCATTGATAATTAGAATATTAGCTAGCATGAACATACCTAAATATTCAAATGTTGCAGGCATGTTTAGATAATATCATGGAATTTGTAACAAATACCATATAGTGAAGTTTGCTGTAGTTGCAGTTAATAGGGCTATAGAACAGGTTTTAAACAAAAGCAGCCATGCTGCACATCCATATCCTCCCTATCATCACTTTCACATTTACATACACAGATTACATTTGCATACCTTGACAACTTACACATTTTAACTAAATTTGATTCCACAGGAGTGTTTACATCAAGGGAACATGAACATTTAAAATTCCAAGTTATCTCTAAATTATTGATTTCAGAAGAACTGTGAGGGTTTTGTGCATTACTCAACTTTATGTAAAATGGCCAACTAATGACAATATTTAATTCTGAACTCCGTGTTCCATTAGATTTATAGACCTCTCACAGTTCTGAACCAGAAGCACAGATATGAATTTGTAAAAAATTTATACAACATAACATTTTATCATTTTGTTAATTTCTTCAGGATAATATAGACATCTTTACACAGGCTGCAGTACTTCAAAATCTTAGACTATTTTTGGTTTAGTAATTTTAGAAGGCATTATGCTTTTATGAAATATATTTGTAACCTGATACCCAAAAATGACAGACCTGGCCTCATCAGTCAATTTAAACATAATACCAAAATGGTGTCTCTGAAATTACTTATCTGAAATATTAAAGCACAGAAATGTTAACAATAACTTTCATTCTTTCCTTTGTGACCTACTCTGGACTGCCTAATTTGCAAAGAATCACACAATCTGGATTTGCCTTTGAAAAAGAATGCAAGAGCCATATTGTTGGTTTTTGTGGTAAGGAAGAAGGTACATATTATTCTTCATATTGGAAGAATAAATGATACCATCAAATTGTCACTGATGTAAACTGAGACTGATTATGCCTAGGATATAAAAAGAAGACTTGGAGGGAAACGGAATTTCAGAAAATTACATTATTTCTGCAAGAGAGAGGAAAAATGTGGTAAAATCTTTGAGGATTGGCATGTGCCTCAGGGACTGGTACTAGCAGGAGCATTCCAAGATGTTTAATATTCAGACATAAAGGTAATATAATAACAGACTCTGCTTGCATAACTCAAAAAATAACATTTTAGGATTCATGATGACTTGATTAAAAATGGAATTTTAACCTAGGAAGTAGTCAGTGAAGTCCTGCAAATTCTGATATACATGAAAACACGGAAAGCAGATATATAAAAATGGGGGGAAATTAAAACTTAAGAATGTTAAAACAAAACAAAAACAGAAGGTAAGTATTAGGCATAGTATTTCAGAAAATGGATTGTGGTTGTTCTGATTGAGAACTATGTTTAAACCAAACCAAAACAACTAAAATATCTAACTAATAATACAACCAGGTTGGACAATAAATTAAAAGAATAAGAATTTCCATTACAGGATAGAAAGAAAGGCAAAAAAATGGAGAGGGAAAAGAAGCAAACAAAAAATTAACATAGTGATTAACTATTAATTATTTTTTTTTCTCCATAAGAAACAGAATCCCTCGAGGCAGAAGTAACTCTGGAGAGGTATGTTTAGGAGCTATACTAATGGGATCTTCCTCTAGTCTGCAACATCCAGACTTGGATTGCAGTAGGGATCTTTGTAAGAATATGAAAGAAAAAAGCAAGAAGAGGAAGTACATGATTATGGGAGACTTTAATTTTCTGACATTAATTTGAAAAGAAATGCCCCCATAGGCATCAGTAGGTCTTAAATATTCTTGAATGCATTAGTTAACAAATTTATGTACAAAATAATCTATGAAGTAAAAATGTACTCGTGCTACTTCAGAGTTACTTTAAGTAAGCAGCAGGGAGGAGCAGTACAGGGGCTAGTTGGAAAAACTAAGCTTAGATTGAGTATTCATGAGCTGATTCAGCTCATTTTAAACTGCAAGACAAACAGAAATGAATACATAGCTGTCATGGTTTCAGCTGGGATAGAGTTAATTTTCTTTCTAGAAGCTAGTATAGTGTTATGTTTTGGGTTCAGTATGAGAAAAATGTTGATAACACACTGATGTTTTCAGTTGCTGCTAAGTAGTGTTTAGCCTAAGTCAAGGATTTTTCAGCTTCTGCCAGGGATAAGGCTGGAGGGGCACAAGAAATTGGGAGAGGACATAGCTGGGGCAGCTGACCCAAACTGGCTAAAGAAATATTCCATACCATGTGACATCATGCCCAGTGTATAAACCAGGGTGAAAGCTGGCCCGGGGCTGCTCTTGGGAACTGGCTGGGCATCAGTCGGTTAGTGGTAAGCAATTAAATCATAGAATCATAGAAAGGTTTGGGTTGGAAGGGACCTTAAAGATCACCTACTTCCAACCCCCCTGCCATGGGCAGGGACACCTTCCACTAGACCAGGTTGCTCCAAGCCCCATCCAACCTGGCCTTGAACACTGCCAGGGATGGGGCATCCACAGCCTCTCTGGGCAACCTGTGCCAGTGCCTCACCACCCTCACAGTGAAGAACTTCTTCCTTACATCTAATCTAAATCTACCCTCCTTCAGTTTAAAGCCATTACCCCTTGTCCTATCGCTCCATGCCCTTGTAAAAAGTCCCTCTCCAGCTTTCTTGTAAACCCCATTTAAGTACTGAAAGGCTGCAATAAGGTCTCCCTGGAGCCTTCTCTTCTCCAGGCTGAACAACCCCAACTCTCTCAGCCTGTCTTCACAGGAGAGGTGCTCCAGCCCTCTGATCATCTTTGTGTCCCTCCTCTGGACTTACTCCAACAGGTCCATGTGCTTCTTATGTTGGAGGCCCCAGAGCTGAACGCAGTACTCCAGTTGGGGTCTCATGAGAGTAGAGTAGAGGGGAAGAATCACCTCCCTCAACCTGCTGGTCACGCTTCTTTTGATGAAGCCCAGGATATGGTTGGCTGTGAGCGCACATTGCCAAGTCATGTTGAGCTTCTTGTCAACCATTGCACAATTGCATTGTGCATCAGTTGTTTTGTATATTCTAATTCTTGTATTATTATTATCATCATTATTATTATTACCATCCTTCTCTGTCCTGTTAAACTGTCTTTATATCAGCCCACGATTTTCTTTTTTTTCCCCGATTCTTTCCCCCATCCCACTGCGGGGGTGAGAGTGAGTGAGGGACTGTGTGGTGCTTAGTTGCCTGCTGCGGTTAAAGCATGACTATAGCTAAGGTCTGGGGTTTTAGATGAGCAAACTTTGAGAAACTGAGAAATTAGTTACTAGGGTTGACTGAACTGAAGAGCTCAAGATTTGAACTTAGTGGAAGCATGAAATTATTTTAAGTCAAAAGTGCAAACACTGTTTGAAGCTTGTATTGCAAGCAAGAGGAAAAAAATCTTGGCAGGAAAGGGCTATAGACTTCTCTGGAGGAAGAAACACCTCACATAGGATATGAAGAGTAAATAAAGAACCTAAAAGAAATAGAAAAAGGGATTGATCAGCAAGGAGAGCTATGTCTCAGAGGTCAAAAAGGGCAAAAATAAAACGAGAATGGACAAAAGCCTAGTTGAGCTGAAACTTGGAAAAAAATTTAAAACAAGTAATAAAAGTTCTTCAACCGCATAAATAAAAAAGAGTAAGAAAAGAGAAAACTAAGACAGCTACACATAAAAATGTTGAGAAAGGAGCTAATCTAAGTATGGTAGCAGCATCAAATACTTTACCTTACTTTTCAAAAAAGATAGTAAAAAATATGACAGCAATTGCTGCTCAGTCAGTAAGAATGAAAGTAATGTAAATTACCATATCCAAGGCAGAAACAAAACTTGAAATGCTTACACTGACCAGATGAGGTATTCTATATGCTCTGAACCCCAAATATGAAAAGAATGTGTAGATAAAATTGAAAAATAGGTTGCAAGGAATTTCAGCTGACTTGACTACAGTAAATACTTGTAAAAAGTCTTTTGATGCCTGTAGTGCAGAAAGATAGTTAGCAAGAAAATGAATGGTAAGCAACTATGAAACAGATGAAATAACAACTTGTGAATCATAAGAAGTGTGCAGGAAGTCACTGGAAAAATATAATGTGATATAAAAGTAGTGTCTTTCCAGAGTCCAAGATTCTTATATTCTGGTAGAATTATACCTTCTAGTTCACAGTTTCATAATTTGAGTACATTTTATAGATCTACCTTAAGAAGGTCTGCAGATCTACACAAAGAATGTGGCTGTTTTCAGGAAAACAAAAACAAAAACAAAACCAACCAAACAAACAAACTGTTATAAGCCGGTTTTTCAGCCTTTTATAGTTCATGAATTCATTATAGAGCAAAGTTGATTTTTAGCTGCAGCCATGTATTTCACTTCTATGAAGGAATATGGTACAGTATATAAAGTATTTCACATAAGCAAGGCAGTACGTTTGATACTGGATTCTGAGAGCTGACCTTGCTCTCGCTGGCATTTAAGACAAGTCATGATGCCACTCTGGGATGGGATATTGGTGTATAGGCTGATAACATCTCCTGTGACCAAGTTGCTGGTTTATAGTTAGGTGTCGTGTAGTTAGGAAATATACCTACCTGAGACAAAGACAGTTTTTTATAAATTCTGAAGGGTTAGAATATCATGACTATTTGTAACAACTCTTGCTGTTTCCTCCTTTTGTGGCTTATGGGAAGTATTTGAGAAGTACTTGTGCTATTTTTTCCAGAAGCTTTCAGAGAAGGAATTTAATTTTATATTTTGGTTCCAAGATGAAGAAAGGTTTAGGAATTCCATAAGTTCCTTGTGGTGAATCATGTCAGAGAACTCCCTGTTAGACTCATTTATGTAGTCTCTGCTGCCCAGGCTTACTACAGTCTTTCTTTGCTTTTTGGTTTAATCATTGTTTGGTTGCACTCTCCTGAGATTGCATAGATTTTCTCTCCTAGAGAGACAGACTGACAGTCATTGGGGGAGGGGGTCTGACTATATTATTGTTGATTATTTTTTTTTTTAAGCAGTCATTGTCAGCATTTGAAGCAGTGTCTATGCTCACGGTTCATTCACTAAGGGACATCCAACCTGATTTTCACTGCCATTATTGTTGCTTTTTATATTTTCATGGAAAGCTGCTGCAAAGATTTAGGACGGATTATGAAGGAAAAACTAACGAAGGATATGGAAGTAAACGCTCATCTGTGACATATCAACAGGAAGGAGAAAATGATGTAAAAACAGAGTCTGAACTCTCACAGGTCCCACTTGGAAAGGACTCCCAGTTCATGGAGACCTAAACTCAACATTTGCTGTCAGCATCTTGCACTGGCTGCTAAGGCCATTCTGCTGTAGTTCTCAGCTGGAAGGCGTAACATTCTACTGAGCTAGCAAGAAGCAAGTGGGGTATATCAAAACAGAATTATGCACCTTACTGAGGAGGAACTACAGCAGGCAACCAACCAGATCTAGACATGGTCTGCATGGTCCCTTATCCCTGTACATTACCTTCAGCAGCTCCTCTGCCTCATCATTCCTCTTCTCCAACAAGTGATAAAGAAATGAATCCTCTCAGAACATTTTGCTCATTATAGCAGGAATATGTTTTTCCCAGAAGTGTCTGTATCTAGTAAATCCTAATTGATAGAACTGACTGTACAGATAATAGGCAGATGAATAAAATCTACAGAAGCCCTGAACGTGGTTTACTTTTTCATTTTGGAGACTGATCCTGTTAAGAACTGAATGTCACAGCCCCAGATGAAAAACCTTTATCACAAACTTCACATATGCATTGGATTGGGGTGCATAGAAAGAACAAGAATGACCATGTCATTGAGATAGCTTCATTGAGATAGCTTCTTGATAGTATTGATTAGACTGATATTACACTTACGTTTGGGTTATTGGTTTTGTTTACCTTTACTGCGGCAACTGTCTTTAATGAAAATGTCCTTTTACAGCATGAGGCACTGCTTTTCAGAAGTCTTAATAAAAATTTTGTAAGGTTCTGTAGGTTAAAGAAGTTTATGTCAGCTACTTGTTTCCTCACTATCAGTGCACCTTTCTGTGATGCTGCCTTTAAATTGAAAAAGTTGCACTTCACACTGCTGCTCTATTATTTAGAAAATCCTTACAAGGAGATTTTACTATGTCCCATGAACACATCATAGTGGCAGCTGCAGCTGGAACTGTGGTGCTAGCTTGAGCAGCAAAATTAAGGATGATGTCCAGATTGGGTGTATTAGCTGGATAACAGGAAAGATGAGAGTCTGTTTTGAGGTCAGATATCTTTGAATAGTAGATCTTGTTTCAATCTGCACGTTGTACTCGAGTGGAAAGAAAGAAGATTGGGTTGGGGGACTGGCATTTTTCAGTGACATTTAAAATATAAAGCTTTGATTCATTTCACAAAAGTGTTTGAGCCAAGGATCAAAGCTATATGCAGAAGTAGAAATGACATCCTGTACTTCCAGTAGGAGAGTTAGTGGATGACTTTGTTTTGACCTATTTTCCAGGTGTCCACTGAGTAAATAACAATGATCTAAGATGATTTTTTCATCCAAACAGAACCACCAGATACACTGTTCATTCATCACTGCCTCTAAATGCATTCAGAGAAAGCAGACAACACCTCCTTGCTATACTCCTTCTCCTCCTCATTATTAGCTATGGTGTATAACACACAGATATGATAACTTTCTCCTCTAACTCATTCTGCAGGCAGCAATCAATTTTATTTTCTTTCTCTTTCTACACTGGTGTGAACCCCCTTAAAGTTTTCACTCTATGTAAGCTGGACCATAAATAAATGTGTGTCTGCTTTGAAGTTTTAAATGGTCTAATGTATGTCTATCTGCAGTTTTCTGTCATTGTTGCCATATACTTTAGCCCATGCATCTGTCTATTTCTTTTTTGTCAGAAGTTAATCTCAGCCCTCTAATGAAATGTCAGACCTGAATACAAGCTCCCTCTGAAAAATAATTCCATTTATTAAGTCTTATCATTCCCTCAGGAGACCATACTTCCAAGCTATTTTGAATATATCGAAAGTACATTTGAAGCAAACAACTGTACAATAGTTCATTACCGTTTATGTACAATTAATTCTTTGTTTATTCACCTATAATGACATTTTGCTGTATGAATTTTTTTTGTATGTTTGTTTCTAGCTTTAAACTTCTGGGTTAATTATCTTTAATAGGGTTTCTTATATCTAACATACCACTGGACCCTAACAGTGTGTAGTTTTCAGTTAATTTTATATATTTCTGTCTGTGAGAAGTGTAGAGTGAACTATAGAGCTGAAACAAGTAGCCCAGTATCTTCTTCTTTATCCTTAGGTAGGGGCAGGCATGTGTGCGTTGGGAGCAGGGAGAAAGGAAAGCCCTGTGAAAATGGACGACTAATCAATGGTCTAAAATGGCCATTAATACCATTCACAGTATCAGTTTAAGCTAATGGAGTCTTGACATTTCTTTACAAATACATTCAGTGTATTTTAATAAGATGTGGGCAGGTATGTCCTCAGAGAATAAATTCAGCTCAGTGTGCTTTAGAGTTTTTTTTCAAGTTGGAAACACAGAGGATGGGGAAAAATTTTGTCACCTAATATGCGCCCTATCTGATCACATAGAGAAAAATATTGAAGTCCCCTCAGCCCTCTGTTAAAGTGAAAATATTGTCCAAGGTCCTGTAAATAGTCACATCTGTAAAATCATTCCTCAAATCCCTTGTTAATTCCTTACGTCCCAGCAACCATTCCAGAAAGCAGGGACTTTTTTGCAGGCTGTTTATACAATATCCTAGAATATATTTGTATAGCTTCCCTAAATATTAATTGATTACCGGGGAGTTAACCAATGGCATTTTAGCTAACTGTAATGCTTTACTAACTTAAAATATCTTAGACACTTGTTAGATTTTTTCAATGAAGTCTATTAGTAAAGTACTAATAACTTAGCATAGTTAGTAGAAAATGGAAAGCATTGTTAACACAGAGTAAAAAGAAATAAGAAGCATCAATTAAATTTCCTTATCATGCTTCAGGCTTTAATTTTCTGATTACAGTACTGGTGTAATTTTTTATTTCCAAAGTCAATGTCTGAGGAACAGTTTCTCGTAGAAAAGACTAAGTTTTCTGAATCTATGAGAGCTACTGTGTATTTGTTTTTATTCTTCTCGGGAGGTATTAATTACTTGAAGAGACATTTTCTTGCTTTTTCATATGATTGTCTAACTGTCATGCATATGTATAAGTATTTATGTATATAACATAAAAAGCAAGCATGATGCCTACATAATCTTTATATCACATAACCACATTGATTGTGAACTTCTTTGACAGCAAGTGACCTTCAGTTGCTGCTGTAGAAGGCCATAGGCACCACGTGAAACTTTTCACTTAATTGCATGGTTATGAAGCAAGTTGACCACATTTTACCAGAACCTCATTGCACTGCTTCTTTTGTACGTAAACCTATTAGGAGGTCTATGGTCTTCTAAAGTAGGATCTGAAGGTCAGACACAATGCCCTAGAACATCTCAGATGACACTAGGCAACTGTATCAAGTCTTCAGCAGCCATTGACTGTCAAAAGAGTTCAGAAAGGTATGGGTTTAGCTCACTTTTCCATGCGTAGGTGTCTAATACCATCTGAGATGCTTGTCTTCACAAATTACACCTGTCCTCCAGCTGTGTATCACACCTGCTTGTTCCACAAGGATGTCTTTGCTACCCTTGGGCATCTCAAATGCTGCTAGACATCTACATGTGGGTAGCTTAATTGACTCCCTACCTTAGATGTGTAACATGTATTTTAATTTTGACCTGAGTCTCACCCATACTAATTCAGTGAGCTGTCTACGCTATGAAAATTAACATAATGTACTCCTTCAAGTCTCAAGAGAAGAAATGTATTTTGGAAGGAAAGAGTTGTGGGTTTCACAGAAGAAAAGAGACTTTGTAGGTATCACAGTTTGAATGTATTTATTTTTTTTCTCTCTCATATTGCTTTCCCCATTGCAGAGGGATTTCTGCTTTGTTTTGTCCTTCTTGGACAATTTTATTTAGTGAGAAGCAGCCACTGCTTCTACCAGAAATGTGTCAAGCAAAGTGTACGTACTGTCAAGATAAAAATCTCATTTTCCAATATAAGACATCAGCAACAGGAAAACTTGTGGCTTTTACCTTCCCTTAAAAAAAAAAGAAAACGAAAGCCAAACAGCATATGCTCAAACTTACAAGTGTTTTTCTGAAATCCAGCCAATACAGCTGAGCAGAAACATTCAAATACCTCATCTAAACTTAAAGTGACTTAAGCATAATGAATATAAATTACATTCTTGATTTTTTTCTGGTTTCTTCCTTTTCTCATCTTCATTTTTCATCAGCCAGAGAAGTACGTGTTTTCCTGATAATTAATCCACATAACTCCTTGAAATTTCTCTTACTCCTAAGAGGCCAGATGAATCTTTATCTCAGTAGACAGACATCTTTCTGAACCATTTACTAAGCAAATGAGAATCTCACTACCTATTACACAGAAAGTACAATTCTGTTAACCTTTCACTCAGATAGCTTGTTGTTATCTAAAGCCATCTATCTACAAATGTGTAAGGACAGAACATTTCCTCAGTAATATAGCTCATTGTAGCAATCAAGAATAAAACAGGCTTCCTGACAGAGGATGTTGAGTGTCTTGCCTTCATCAAAATAAAACATCTCTAGCTCATGTCTGCTCCTGATGAAAACTGAAGGAAAAGATAACTTTCACTTAAAGTATTGCAGGAAAACTGATAGCTAATTAGTAAGCTTGCCCCTGTGGCCTTACTGTTTGAGTTATAGAATAGTCTCTACACAATGAATGACTTATTAAACAGTTCCCAGTTTCCTTCATGACAGTAAGTTGAATGTCTTTTTTTCCTTTTGGTTATGTTATTCCATTGTTGGTGATCCAGCTAACCTCTAGGCAACTTAATAGAAATGAATCATATTTTTTGTCATTATAGTTCCTGCTAATCTTACTGTAATATTTTTTTCTGTATTTAGAGATTGAAAGATGGGCTGTAGCCGTCATTGTTTCCAAAGGAGACATTTACTTATATTGCCTTCCTTGCTAAAGTTGGTCAGAGCATGTGCCAATATGCATAAAGGTATATTCTACACATACATCACTAGAAAAGCTTGTTGTTATCCATTGCTGTCAAGGATGACAATCCACAACTTCTTCCCAAATTTAAGTTTGATTATTAGCTTTCATGTGATTATCAATACATAATTTTGCAAGGATTATTTTCCCACAAAGACAACATATGAGTTCATCTAAGAGTTGTCCTTTTACAGATTTATTTTGGGCTTTCTTCATTGGTTTGGATAATTTTATTTCAATTTTATTAGATCTTCTTTCTTCATGTGACAGAAACGCTATCTGCCAATAAGACAATTTAAAAGGATGTGACAGAGTTTCTTCATATTGTGGGATATGATTCCATATTTTGGCTATCTTCTGCATAAAGTGGAGTTATGATTGTCCAGATTTTCCCCATTTTTTTTTTTGAAGCCTTTAAGCAAATTTCAGCAAGGCTTTCCCAACCTGCTGCTTGAGACAGCACGAAACTGATTTTATTATCCAAAACCATACCATGCAGTCTGATAATTCCTGTGTAGATATGGTTACAGGCAAATAACTGCCAGGGATTATGTTAAGTAACAAACACAAACAGTTTATCAGAAGGAGGTTGATAACTCTTTCCATATTGCTGAAACCAGTAATAAATCCAATTAGGCCCCTGATTATTGTGATTTTAAAGATCCTGAATGGATGAACAAGATCTCCCAAAAAGGAAATTCAGCCATGTGAGGTTTAGGTGGTAGCAAATGAGCAAATGCCATACAGTAGGCTATCTATGATAAAGTGTGTTTTCACATATATATCTATATTCCTAAAGGCATACATGAAAATAGATTTAAACAATGCACTAAACAATATATCAGAAAAAAAGGGATTACTTTTTTCACTTTTTCCTATGATTCTAGTTATCAGGCTGTAATGGATGGACAAGCAGATCAACTGGATGAACTTTACAGAATAAGTTATTCCATACGCTACTAGTAATAATTTCCAAAGGTCATTTCCACTGATCCTGTAAAGAGCTTTTGTCAGATACACAAAGGCATAATAAATGTTTTTTTTTTCTGCCACTTGCACTGTAGTTTATATATATATACATATATGCACATACACACAGAGAAACAATTCCCTACTGAACTACCAAGTAAAATTTTCTTAGCTACATCTTCAACACAGGAATTTAATTAATCCAAGCAAAGATTATTCTGAAGTAACAATCAGAAGATTTCTTTATGTTTGTCATGTTTTTCCGTTCCTTGATTTTAAATAAGGGAACTGAAGCGTTACAGAATTATTTCTTTCCAATTATTACTTCATTTCTTTGCTGGACTCATTCAAGGTTCATTCTTAAAAATTAGTTAGTGAACTCTGTCTGAAGTTTTATGTTTTGTCTGTCAACTGTGTGAAACAACTACTGCTTAGAGATAGGAAAGAGCCATCAAGCAAATGTGGCATTACTGTTGTGTATGTTTTTTACATGATACTTATTGACTTGCAGCTGGATTTCCTCAGGTTTGTCACTCTGTCACTTCTGCTTCCACTTTGCATGTTTTTCATTATATGCAGTTTTTAATATTCAAGAAAAACCCAATGACTGCTTTTAATTCAGAATCATTCTCACTTAAATTTTTGTTTACATGCAATCCTATAATTAAATCACACTAGATCGCTAATTTTTAGATTGCAACAACTGGGGAATGAATTCACCTTTGTGTGTGCTTGAATGGATTGTTTGTTAGTCTTCAAACCAAAGAACAATGGGGATGGGTTTGGTATTTTTTTGTTTGTGTGATTTTGTATATCCTGCAAAAAGTTCAGTAATCTAAACATACGGTCTTTTATTCCTACGTATACTCTGTCTGTCAGGAACAGATGTCATTCATCATAGAAGAAAGAACAGGAGTAAGCAAAACCATGGTGTGACAGTGACAAATTTATTAGTGGAGACAAATATACTGTAATCAAAATATACAAAATATTGGTGGCTAATTCTATTCAGTCTCTTAATTAGTGAAACATGAAAGGGTATTATTTGTATTTAACTGTATTTTGCTGACATAGAATACTGCAACAATTGCAGACGCTTGTGGGACTTTAAAAAATAAAAAAGGATAAAAATGTGATTCCAATGTGTACTGCAAAGGCACCTGTTAACCATTACTTCTGAAAACAGTTAATGTTATTGGATAAGAATTAGATCAAGTTTAGGTCTTGCTTCATGCTTTCCAGGTAGAACTGTAGAAATTCCTGGAGCTGCAGTGAGTTTTCATGACAAATTCCCTCAAATGGTCCCATAGTAACAGAGGTGAGAGGCAATGGACAAAGAACTCCTCTACAAGCAGGTGTGGAAAGTTCCTTCCCTTGATTTAGTCAGAAAGGAGTACATACCAACCAAGTAAAAGTTTCTCCATTATTAGACTTCAGATGAAAGAGTTTATGCTTACATTTTTGTGTACCATAAATAGTTTCATGTAGCTGTCACTGTTAAGCCAAAAAGAATACTAAAAAATAACATATTTCATCATTTCTCCTGTCTTAAATATATAAATAGCAATGTATTTCTTGTTTTTGTGAGGTTTATACTCAACCTGAAGTTTAATTGCCACTAAAATTTTCCTTAATATTTCCAGGCTACTGCTCTCTGCTTACTCAGTTTTCACTGTGAGGTCACTGGCGTACATTAACCTATAATTTTCATATGCTCTGTAAAAGTTAAACGTAAGCTTGCCTTAGTAAGAGTTTGCAATTCTAAATTGTAAAGTACACTAATATGCAAATCTAAGAAGATGTTTGTGAATTTTGTGACTGCCTGAGCTAGTTATTCAGCAAATGTTTAGGAATTTCAGTTTTCTTTCCATAAAATGACCTCCACAGACCAAGAATATATTGCTTTTAGAATTTATTTATTTCTTATTTATATTGGCCAAGTAGTTCCATATTCATAATTCAGTAAGTCTTGATTGCATTTTTCTTTGCATTCATTAGATAAGATCATAAGAGTATGAGGAATTTTTTTTTGTTGTTTCTATTTAAGAACTGTTACTTTGACAGGTATTGGGGTGTACTTTATGTTAAAACTGAATTTACATGTAGTTTATAAAGTGTTAAATAATTGTTATATCTTACATTTATGTATAAATAGTGTCATTTTCACACTTGAAAAGATAGTTTCAGAATAACAGTTATAAGTAGTTACTGTGCATTGTAACATATTATGTAGCTGGAAATCATTAACTTTTATATCAAGAACCACAAATGTACTTTTTCTGTGTACAGTATACCACAGATCATGTCAACTAGCTTATGCCCAAAATGCCTTTCCAAACATGGCAAGGAAATATCCTTTCTGGGAAAAATAACATATAATCTAATTTAAACAGTAAGGATATTGAAGTAATTTGAAATAACAATTTTCAAAACATGATTAAAATAAGTCTGAACACTTTTACCAGGAATCCTCAAGTATTTCTGTGAGTTCTTCACATATGTCAAATACATCTCTACTTATTCACTGTGTTATGGCTTGTTGTCTCATCATTCAGATATTAGACACACAAAAAGAAATGAAAGAGAGGAAAAAAATATCCAGAACACCACTGTGTACTAAAACCTAAAAATATTGAAGCTACTTTTAACAAATAATTTTCAAATTGTTTTACTCAAAGTGATAAACAAATGACCAGACTGTCACATACATTCTCTTCTGACTTTAAGTCTTAATGTCCTGTGTTAGAGAAATCAAACCAAGATTCAATCTCTTCCTTCATGTTTAGTATTTCCATTAAATAAACAGTTACTTCACTACATGTATTTCCTATAACAACAGAGCCATTGTAAAGCATTTATATCTTACTTTAGGTACAAGGTTTTTTGTACCTGTTCCAACACAAGCCAAATGCAAGCAATGAAAATGCTTTATTAAATAGGTGAACAGGCAACAAAGCTGTATGAAGATGACATCTTCTAATTGCCTACAGTGCATCTGCTAATAAACTGCAGGGGCTCACAAAAAGCACTTCTAAGATAAAGGCCAGGACAATTGTAAAGGCTACATTATTAATTAATATCAGGCAGCTATCATAACTTGCTGGTTTCTTGCCAGGATACAGCATGGTGTTGGAGGACTTAACAGGAAGGGGTTTATGAATGCTGAAGACTATAATAAATCTTAGCATGTTCTAATTTTACATAAACCTGCTGCAGCCTTCATTTGTTGCTAATAGTCAGACTGAATAAGCTGTGATGTCCTAATTGCCTTAGATAATTCACTGAGGATTTAAATTCAGCACAATGAATAATTTCCCAGAAACTGTGAGTAAAATCTAACGCTTTGGTTGCTGAATTCTATATGATTTCTTACTGCATTTATCTGAAACAAAAAGATCCTCAAATTATGACTTGGAATTTAAATTTTGGAATGGCATACTGAATTTACCTCTGCACTTATTAGCCCATCTTCTGGTCAACAGATAGTTGGTGAGCTGCATTATCACCCAAATCTGTAGTATGATGTTTAATGGTAAGTCCACACTGGTTTTAGAGTAATAACTTAATCAGGCATCTCATGCTACTTGTCCTCTTTAATGAATTAGAGTCCTGGGATGATCATTGGTAGTTAATTCCCTAAATGATGGAAAAAAGGTCATCTTGGTTCAGGTAAAGAGGATATTTATTAAATCTGCCAGAGGCTAACAAAAAGAAGTGATATTTCTTGCTGATGTCTTCAGCTGCATCACCATTCAAAATAGAGGAGAGTTCACGCAGGTGTCAAGTTTCATCCACCTATCTCAATTATGCCCACATATAAAATTAATGAGCATAAGACAAGTAAATTTTATTATAAAAGGAAGCAAAGAAAGGAGATGGATAATGCAAGTCAGACCTGCTTAAATCATTATTTCATATAGGGACATTCCAACCTAATTTCCTAAACTTCCTAAGAGAAGCAATGAATAAGTGAGCAGCAGGCACAGAATTTAGATTCTTTATTTTAGAGAAAATTATATGTTCTGTTAATTTTCATTTAGAACTCACGTAAAAAAAAACAAAACTTAGTGTCATATTTCATTCATTCTGAGATAGCACTGTTTGTGATTTAGCAAGAGAGAAAACAGGAAATAAGTAATATGTTGTTTATTGTCCATATTGGAGTCACTTTACTTAGCTATGGATAACACGAATAGTTGTCTCATACAGATGTATCGTTAGATATTGTTTTCACACATTATACTCCATAGGTTTGTTTATTTACATTTGTATTGACAAAACAAATGAAAAGCTGAAGTACGATTTTTAAAGTGATTAACATAATAAAAGCTAAGGTTTTTATATTAATTTTGAAAATCTAATTGGGCCATTGAATACAGTGCAGTAAAGTTCCAACTACTTTAAGTATACATAAATGCAGTTAATGAAAGAATATAAACTATGAGAAACTAGGATTTATTGTCTTATTTTCTATTTCTACTTCCTGAATAACATAAGATCTGAAAATTGAAATCTCTGTTATTATCCACATTGAATTAACTGAAGTTCATGGACATTAACAAAAGTTTGATTATTGAAAATGTGCAGATGTATCCAAGAGACTAGAGTTTTTGTCATGAATCAATTAAAACACTTTGAATCTGCGTCAAATCCAGTGTGACACTCATAAATGTATCACATAAAGTTTTCTTCCAACATCTATAATAGGAGTTCCACCAGAAAATGTAAATCCTACACCACTTGTTCTTCAGTAAAATTGTATGGATTTGATTAGTTTTCCTAAGCCAGTTGGTACATATTTTTGTGTGTATACATACTTATATATGCCTGTGTTTTCTAAATATATATGTGACTGGACTGTGGTTCATATTGTGCTAGTAAGGCAACAGCTAAACCTCTCAGAAAGACAGCAAAGAAGACTCCCTTTCTTTTCTAATGATTTCAGTTTAAAAAAAAACAAAACCACCTAACAGTGATATTTTCTATTTATTTCCTGAGGTATTTCAAAGCACTTCAGAAACAGTGAAGTCTAATGCCACTGAACCACACTGACCCCTGAAAGGCAGGGAATTGCCTTTGAAATACACACTTACTTGTTCAATGGTTGATTTTGGAAGATAAAATGTTGTCCAAAGCAATAGGAAACTACCTCTTATATATTTTATAATGTCAAAGGGTCTGAAATAGACATGTTGGGCAGATAATGCATGTGTTATAAACAACATGGTGAACATAACCTGTGAAAGGATTTACCTGTTTGGACTTCAAATTAACTTCATGCATATGACTATAAGAATATGTTTTAAAAGCTTGTTTGATTAGAGTTTCATGTAAAAGTAAAGCCTTAGATTATGAGCTAATCAAGTACCAGTATCTGTTTGATCAAAAAGCATCCTTGGTTTTCATTTTCCAGAAAGAATAACTAATACAAAGATTGAACAAAATTAGGCTTTACTGTTCAGATGAATTTCCCCTTTTCTGATATTTACTTTTTTCATTGATTCAAAGTAACTTCTATGAAAAGCAGCTTTCCAGTAGAAGGACGTGAAAGCTGGCATTTGTTCCAGTAGGGAACAAATCTTTCTTGAAAAGAAACAATTTCAGACAAAGTGTGAAAACAGAATAAAACTGAGGTTAAATATTATTGCAATGAGGTATCCTGCATTTTCAAGGCATATGTTGAAACAAATTATTTCACATTGTTTTTCAAACAGAGTTTGAGAGTTGGTTTATGAACAATAAAGCAAAGAACTTAAGCAAGGAGAATAGATGAACAGAAAACTTGCGTTCAGCATTCTTTTTGTCCAGAAAAAAAAAGATGTAGGGATTTAATAATTCTTTTTTTCTTATCTCCTTTCTCAGCAGCTGTTCTGTTAAGAGACTGAATTGCCAACCTGATGATTTCTGTCTTTGGCCAGAAGTAAAATTCTGAGGTAGAAAACCTGGTAGCAAAAAGCCTTACTGACTTGAAGCAGTATATTTGATTTTACTTTGTAATCCTCACAAATATACAAAATTTTATCTTGTCTTTTTACAAGGTAAAGGTGATAAAGGTTTAAATATTAATGTGAAAAAAATAAATCTAAGAGGTTTAGAATGCAAAGGTATTTGAGGAAAGCAGCCCATGAGAGGGAAACCATACCATTCTTTGCTTTCAAAGACCACAAAAATTGCACTTTTTTTATTGAGCAGTGGGATGAACTTAATAAGAACAGACTCAGTCTAGCATATCATTCAATAGATAATTCAGTGAACAGCCACCGTTGTGCCATGTGTACTGTTACACAGTGGCACTGACACATGAGGTGTCTAGACTCACGACAGAAAGTTTTGAGCTTGAAAATATTATCAAGGATTCAGGCTTGATAGATACTGGTGGATGAGCATTTTTGTAGTAAGCACTCTACTTCCTTTTCAACTGCTAGAAATTCAGTTAACCCCACAATTTCTAAAAGACCCATGCTCAATTTTACATTATAGTAATGTGGCAAGCATTGGACAAAAACGTTTCAAGTAAATTCCTTCCTAGTGGACTTCAGCAGAAACTGAAATATAACTATATTAGCAGAAGCATCCTGACATTCAGAAATCATTATAGAAATAATTTCCTCCATTTCTTTACCCACCCCCAGCTACCCGCCACTCACAATACCTTGCCTTGCACATCTTTGCTGGAAAGAAATGTGGTTTGCAATGCACTAATAAAACTCAGGATGAAGAGCAAATTCAATTCCAAAGTAAGACTAAAATCAGAAACACAACTCAGCATCCTTCAGTTTGCTTAGAGCCAGCAGACACAGAGTAGACAAATTCTAAAATCAGGGATTATACCAACACTTTAAGCCTCACACAACCAATGGAATATTATAGCAGAGCACCAGTTTCATTATAGTTATGAGTAAGGAGGGCTTGCAGTTTAAAAAATAACTTAAGTACCCTAAAAATCTGCATCCCTAGAGTAACTTGAAATTTGCTATGCCTCATATGCATGTCAAGTCGTGTTTGCTGTCTGTATCTGGGGCAAACACAAGCAAGAAACAGTAAATTTATATCTAGAGGGATATACACACACTTATATAAGTATAGGATATACATATAGTTATAAAGCTGTCTCTATATAAATTTGTTATATATTAAAAGTTATCTATAAAGTTACAAATATATATGTAAAAACTATGTAAAATTTCATATGCTTCTAATAAATTTCCCCAGCAAATCTCAGTTTGTCAGTATTTATCTTCACTAAGAAAAAGCATCTGATCTCCATTTTGGGGCACACTACTGAAGAAGGCAAGATGGCATGTAACAAACATTCTTTTGCCAAAGAATTAAAGTAGATGTATGTGGTAATCTCAGGCAAGTTTCTCCTGCTTGTCACTGCTGACAATCAAAAAGATATCTCTGCATCACGGTTGAAAAAATATACTGAGTACTAAAAGATAAATACACATAAACCCAGGTGGAACCCATGTATTTAATTCCCCATGCTTAACACAAGCTACAGAAAGGAAATTCTTTGGACTGTACTCTGACAATTCCTGTGGCCAGGGTGGCATGATACTGTGGAAGTCAGGAGACATTACAAGCTGAACTGAATTCTTACTTATCCAAGATATCGGTGAGTACATACTACAAAATATTAAGCCTTCGTATGGTTCACATTTGGAAAGACATTAAATGTTACATCCAGTTCACACAAAAAGAGCTTACCAAGCTTATATGCCTTTAGGAAACAATCAAACTGCTGTTACAAAGAAAATCTGCTTTTAAATTGCAAAAAACTAATCCAATCATTTCATTTCAGAAGCTCACAAATGGCTTAAATTTCCACTGTGTTAAAACACTGTTATGCCATAGTAACACCTTGCACTCAGTGAAGTGACACTATTAAAAAATTATATAGGCAAGTACTGTATCCAGTCCACATTGGTAAATTGCTCACTGTAGATAACAACAGAAATATCTAAGGATTTATAAAATAATGTTTCAGGCATTTTAATAAGACCTTCCCATGGGAGAATAATTAATTACTTACAGCACCAAAAATAACCCTAGATCATTGCCATCAGGAGAATCTGAAAGAAAAGATCCTCGATCTGCATTTGCATGAACAGATTATTTCCATTTAAGTTCTTTTCTTTTAATTCTTACTAGCCATTCTTATTCTGCCTGCAAGCTGCATTCACCCTACCTTGTGAAACTAAAACAATGGGCTAAGCATACATTCTTGAGAAAGAAAATACAGTTCACAGCATATAATTTTTTATTTTTTTTTCATTTTGCAGCACTAAGGCAACAAAACTGCTATGAAACAACTCTATGGGTTTCTCTGGATTATAAGAGTTGAATAGTGCGCAAAACACACTTATGATCTGGTAAAAAAGCAGAAAGTGATTTTCTAAACACATGTCCAGTGGTTGGGGAGGGCTCCATGACACCATCTAAAAAGGCAAACTTGGCCGCTCACACCAGGGTTATCCTTCAAGACACTGTATCTCCCATATCAGACTTGACTCTATGTGTGCACCATTCCTCTCCCTGCTACAGGCTGACTTAATCCCCAATTTGCACAATGAAAGGACAAGGACAGAGAACACACCACAAGTCATTTAAGATATGGTCTTATATTTATTCTGCGATCAAATTGTTCAGTCATTTTGAGACTTTATTCTGTTTGGAGAAATGATACCAGACATTAATAGGTGTTTTGGTTAAACAAGAGTAAACTAAGCACATTATTACAGATCCATGAGATAGCTTCAACATTTAATTTAGTGTAGTACAGGCTACATGTATCTGTACGTAAAACAAGGTCAGACAGTGAGATCAAGCATTGGATCCCCAAATAATTCATACTGGTTAATTGCTAACTTGCTCTCTTTTAGCCTATTTTGGATCACTCTAACTAGTTCTCTACAAGACACTGCCAAGCCTCAGTTCAGTACAGAGTTCACAGCTGGGGCCCTCCCTAAAGGCAACATAGACAAGACAGGAATAGATACTCGGCTCCTTTTTATTTAGCAGCTAAGACATAGCCAATAAATAATACTGTTCACATTTGCATGGAATAACCCTCAACAAAAATGGATGTGTATTTGCGAAATATACAGGAGAGAAAGAGGCAAGGAGAGTGGGAGGGAAGGTAGGCAGGGAGGGAAGAAGAGAGGAAGGTAGAGAGTAGGGAGGGACGAAGGAAGGAAGGGGAAAAATGAAAAAGCATAAAAAAGGAAAAAAGGAAAAAGGAAAAAAGCAAAGGGGAAATCAAAATAAAAACGGAAAAGGAATAGGGGAAGGGGAAAGGAGAAAGGGAAAAGGAAGATGAAAGGGAAGGGGAAGGGGGAAGCAGAAGGAGAAAGAGAGACAGGAGAAGGAAAAGGGGAAAGGAAAGGGGAAGGGAAAGGGAAAAGGAAATAGGAAGGGAAAGGAAAAGGAAAAGGAAAAGGAAAAGGAAAAGGAAAAGGAAAAGGAAAAAAGGACAGTAGTATTGCTGGACAGCAGTATTTCTAAGAACCAAAAAAGAAAGGAGAACATGAATATCTAATAAACATATATTAATAATTTAGCCTAAAATACATTGAATTTAAAACTTGCTTCAAAAAAAATCCCACTAATTTAAGGCATAGCTAACTATTATTGTCTACAGTATCATTTTCTAGTCAATACAAATATTATAAGCTGGAAATTAACAAAGCTGGTGGCACCAGAATTCAACTCAAATATTTTTATCTACAGAAAACTGTTTCTTCAATAGTTCTTACAGACTGAGTATTCATTATCACATTTGTTGTGTTTTAACATATTTTTATGCAATATGCTGTTTCCAATCCATTACTTGAGATAAGCAAAGCAAAGTGAAACATGATATAGCTCAGAAAGAGAAATGGAAAAGCTCAACAATGAGCACTAAAGTGCAGTTGCAGATAATGAACTTCCGTTTTGGTTTTGTTTGTTTGGGTTTTTTTTTGTTTTAAATAAGGATTGTTTTTCTAACAATTTTCTAAATTTAAATGAAAAATGAGGGTTGTCTACTTCATTTTTCATTGAGGTTTGTTTTTTTAATAAATTTTTATTTCATTTTCATTTAAGTGTATTTACATGCCACATGGAATTTTCAGAAGTATTCAAGCAGCTGTTCTGTAAGTTTTACATGTGTAGATACTTTGAAAAGCCTCCCAGGGACAGAATTCAACTGTAAACTGCATACACTAACACTAAATAACTACACGCATGTCTACATACAACATACATGAGAGATAAGAATCTAAGATTCTTACACAATGAGGTCTAGCCCATGGAGTCTGTACAACTATCATTTTCACCTAAAATTAGATAGGTCTGGCTCAATGTAGGTGGCCAAAAATAAGCATTATTGCCCTTTTGGACACCCTAGGTTATATGAGACATCTACTCAGGGCTGTGAGATGTGGGGCAGAATCTCTGGGAGATGTATGTTGTGCTGAAGTGGTGGCTAGTCTTCAGGTGTAACTGCCAATATGGCACATCTCATATGACATTAGACACCTATGGATTAACAAGTAATTACACCATGATGTTTGGTCAGCACTCACCTATATTTAGGTTTCTGCAGTCTGAAATGGCATACCTGCTAGAGACTCACTTAATTATTCATGAACATCTCATCCTTAATGAGGCTGCAGGGCATCCAAAACATCCCCAGGGAGCTGAGAGCTGTCACTCAGGGTCTTTGGGACACCAGGCTGTTTCAGGGTGGCAGCTGGCAGCTCTGAGTAATGCTCCAGCTGGTGCAGGGGTACTCTGATG
The DNA here is from genome assembly GCF_964188355.1 of Buteo buteo. Taxonomy (NCBI): domain Eukaryota; kingdom Metazoa; phylum Chordata; class Aves; order Accipitriformes; family Accipitridae; genus Buteo; species Buteo buteo. The sequence continues at coordinate 21,067,023 of NC_134184.1, forward strand.
GCTCTAGATATTAATGACTGAGAACAAAAAGATGTCTGGGTTACCTGTGTTCATCTTCAGATGAGCACATTCTTTTGAGATGACCCTTTAAAAATTTGGTCTTTAGACATGTAGCAGCAGCTTCAAAAAGTAAACCAGTTAAGACCAGTGCTGCGGTGCCTACAGTTTAGGAGTTTATCTCCAGAAGTTGAATTTCCAGTTAGGCATTTCCCAGTTGCCAGAAAACAGAAATGAGAATTCACAAGATGAGAAATGAGAAAACAGGATTCACACAACTCTCTGTGCTGTGCTGGGAGGTGGCTGAGCTACCCAAAACGAAGGCCAAATGGACCGAAATAGACTGTGTATCCCAGATACATTCATGCAGGGCACTGACAGGGCCACAGCTGTGGCTGCACAGTTGGCCACAGAGCAGGGGGTGCCTCCAGCAGCCCCTTCCCCCCTCAGGACCCAGACCAGCCACGTCCCCCCCTCCTCTGGGGCTGGCAGAGGCAGAAGGTCCCTGCTGCAGCACACACACCGCACTCTCCACCTGCACCAGCACCTTCGACGATCCCCCCAGCACCCTCACGGACCCTCTGCCTGCCCGGCACCCCTGCCCGCATCCTGGCCCCCCTTACCCATCCCACGGGTCCCCGACTGGGTGCTGGCCGCACACACGCAGCACTCACGCACTCATCCCACGGGCACCCCACTCTCATGGGTCCCCCTGAATACCAGCATGGACCCTCCAACCTCCTGATAACCCTGCCCAGATCCAGGCCACCCTACTCACCGGCTGGTCCAGCTTGGAGTTTTCCAGTGAATCCACACCCTCCCACCGCACAACCGGTTTGGGGAAGGTACGGACACGCACCCCCCGCAGCTGGCATCCGGCACATGGGCTGTGACCTGCAGTCCTGATCCAGTGCTGAGCCCCTCATTCACTCCAGTCCCCCCTAGTAGCCGTTTTTGGGGACACATACCACTCCCATTGCAGTGGCTGGAGGTTGAAGACCCCACTGGCTCCAGTAGCTGACACCACAGGCCAGGGGCGCCCACAGCCCCAGTCTGAATCCAGTAAGCAGCACCCAGTGCCCTCACGCCAGTCTCCCAGTAACTGGCACTGAGTCCTTGCAGCACTGACACACATGGGATAAAGAGTGAGATTATGCAGAGACATCATTAAGAAAGGATTTAATAAGAAGACAGGACAGACTGGGGTGATCAGGCGCTGGGCTCAGTCAGACATGTGTACTGACCATCATGGGTTTACACACAAGTGGACCCTTTTGTACCCCTTCTACCTGATCCTCCTTTTTTCCTCCCCAACTCACTTCCCCTAAACATTCCTTCATAAACTTTGCACAGTCCCACAGGTCCCCCTCAATATCCCAAATCCTCATATTCCTCTACTTTCCCCCCTCTTACCAGCTGCAAAGACCAGGCTGGCCCTCTCCAAAGCTATGCCTGCAGTATCTCAATGGCCCATCAATTAATAACTGGAGACTTTGGGTTTTGGCATTGTCTCCATTATGCCTTGTCTATCAGTGTTGAGGATTTCTTGGCTGGGCAAAGGCATGTGAGCAATCCAGCCGTTATGTGGGAACGAAGCATAAGTTTACAAAATACTGGAGCAGACAAGGACGCTGTGTCCTTGTACGCTGGGAAAAAGGAAGATAAGAAGAGCCTGACAAACAACACCTGGATGCTGAAGAATGAGATAAGTAACTGCTGGACGCCTCGTGAAGAAGCTTGCACAGCCAATAGAGAATAAGATAGTGTCACATGAAACGGGGTATTGTACCAATTAGAGTATTGTATAAGGCGCGTGGACAAGTCAGTTTTGTATAAATGTCAGAATGTCTGAAGAGTAAACGAGCAAGATGTTAACTCATATTGAGTGTGATTCTTGACTATGGCCGTTTTTCCCGACATATCAGGTGTGTGTCTCTGAGTGGTTTTGTTTATCACTTCTCCCTTTACATATAACTGAACATCATTTTATGTATTTTGGTCCACAGTTTGTTATAACTGTTACCTATGGTATGGTGCAATAAAGAAATATGACAGCCAGTGTCAAGTCAAGCCGTATGGTGAGGCAACACTGAGTGAATCTGGTTCCTTGAAGGGCTAGAAGTCAAGAGAGCTTCTGGAGCATGCAACCTCAGCCAGAGGGGAGTCCTGAAAGTATGTCCAAGTTCCCAAGGTGTCAGTACAAACCGGTGACAGAGGCAGAGCCTTGAGCACGCCTCCAGCTGATGAAGGCTCAGCAACATTAATGTCTAGTCTCAAGCCTCTCCCTCTCCTCCTCTTCTTCTTCTTCTTCTCTCTCCCTCTCTGTACCTCTGTCTTCTGTCTCCACCCCCAATATTACTGGGGTCCCCATCTAAAATTTCTTAAACCCCAATAACATTCTGCATTAAAAGCGTAGCTCTTATGACATCCATACAAATTTATATCTGCAGCTAAAATGAGTATGTCAGTATATTAATCACTAAGTTTTTTTTTTTTTTTTTGTTAACATTACTAATCTAATACTACTTATTCCAAGCAGGCTAATATTACTGGATTTTTCTCAAGAAATATGATCTGGCCTAATAAATACAGCCCAATAAAAACAAATATTTGGGGGGGGGGGGGGGGAGAGATCCATCCCATCACAAGAGAAGAAATCAGTTCTGACCATTTTCAGGTTAATAGAAGTACAGTACATCATAATATAATAAAGCTTTACAGGCACACTGCCACAGTTATGTTTTTGTCAGCAGTTTTATAAATGAAATGTCTCATCAGTCTGCAATTCCATTTCCAAAATACAATCCATATTTAGAGGTTTGAACTTGAAAGGTGTTACAGAGTTTTAATAATCATGGAATAGCTCTATTAAAAAACCCAAACAGATATTAAATAACAAATTGTATGAAAATAACACTTTAGCACTTATGTTACTTTTATTATTCCTGTAGTGAGATATATATATATCTACAACACATTTATTAAATTCACAAACCTCACGGGGGGCGGGGAGGGAAAAAAAAAGTTAAACCTGAAATCCCAGACTCTGATCTCAATTATATATTTTAGTCAGTTTTCATTTAAATCACTTCTAGTGCCAGTAACATCTATTGATAGAAATATTTTGTAAAGTATTCCTTATGACTAGTTTTATACAGTATATACTAGTCTCCTCTTCAGACAGTTTCTTTCAGTTGCCTGGAATAACTTAAACTAAGAATACAATTAGCATTATTTAACTTTTTTCTTTTTTCAACATGCTTAATTTTATTCATAAATTGACTAGAAACAGACATGAATATGGAAGAAGATAAAATAAAAATTACAGAAAGCTCTGAAGAAATCAATACATTTGCTCAATGGCATGGGTATTTAATGTACAAACTGGAAACTATGCTATCTTTCTTTGTTGCTTGGTATAAATTTTTTATTCTTATAGACCTAGAAACACAACAGTTATATATAATAGGAAGAAAAAAGTGCCAAATTTATAATAAATTTCATCAGACCAGGAAAAAAAACCCCAACAATAAATTTACAGTTTACATGCATTTGGAATCTGCTGCTTTGAAAGAATAAAGCAAATATATATATATATATATAAAATATGTAGTAATAATAAAAAGATTAGAATATACAAGTGCTACACAATGCAATTGCTCACCACCTGCTGATCGACACCCAGTTAGTCGCCGAGCGGCAATGTCCCAGCCCCCACTCCCCCCAGTTTATCTACTAGATGTGATGTCACATGGTCTGGAATACCCCTTTGGCCAGTTTGGGTCAGCTGTCCTGGCTGTGTCCCCTCGCAACTTCTTGTGTCCCTCCAACTTTCTCACTGGCTGGGCATCAAAAGCTGAAAAATCTTTGACTTTAGACTAACCATTACTTAGCAACAACTGAAAACATCAGTGTGTTATCAACATTCTTCTCATACCTAACTCAAAAACATAGCACAGTACCAGCTACTAGGAAGACAATTAACTCTATTCCAGCTGAAACCAGGACATATATATATGCTGATTCTGCACAGATTCTTCATTAAATTAAATAAGCACAGCATTACTAAATAGAGCTATAACCGGGTACCCTGAATAAAAAAGTTTAAAATAACAACCAGACAAGAATTAAGCACTGTCCTAGTTCAAAAAAGGTACACAAGACTGGAAGCATAGCAAGTCATCAAATCCAATAGCTTTTCTTAGGTTTGTATGAGAGGACATGTCTTCACCACATGCCAGATCTCTACAAAATGACATCTAGACTACCCGCATACCTCCCTGTGAGCACCATATGTACTCCGACCACCAAGAACACATCTTGTTTTCAGAGTTGTAATCCCTCTATTTGAAGTACACAATATATGCCATGCCAGATGTCTCTCTGGCCAGTTTTGGAAAGAACAAACCACAACCCTTTGTCATTGCATTTGGCCTTTTTTGTTTTGACAAAAGATCTGTATTTCTGCCTCTGGCCTGAATTTAGAATCACATTTGAACTGGAAATGCAGAATTTTACCCAAGGATCCCAGTAGTTTTGCCATATATTTCTAAAAGTGGCAAAAAACTTTGAAACTGTGAGGACTTCAGAATCAGGAAAAAGGGGAGTTTGTTAAAAGTGCTACATGGTGGGTGGAATCTGGCCGAAGATGAATAGATGAGGTTTTCAACACAAGAGGGAATAATACAATTATATCAGTTCCATTTTGCATGTGGTGGAACAGGAGTTTCCTACAGGGTGTCACATATCCAATAAAATGCAATATGGTTGGCAATTTGTCATTGTTAATAACTCAGCTGCTTACCAGACCTTGGCAGTTTTGCTGACCTTATTCTGTTTTTTCCAGCAGGAAATCTGATAGTCATATTCACATTTTCTTATTTTCATTCCGCTCTCATTTTTCTATATTAACTTTATTCTGAATTAAAATACTAATATACCTTTTCAGAGAAGAGTGGAAGTATAACAGTATATAGTTAAAAATGTGACTATAAAATGTGAGTTGTGGCTTATTGCCTGCATTTACCAGTTTTTGTGCATGAAGAGTCTAACTCCACCTGTGTCAAGAAAAGCTAAATACATGTACAATAATAAAGTCACAGAATCACAGAATGATGAAGGCTGGAAGTTATTGCTGGACATCTAGCAACATCAGCTAGAGGAGGTTGCCCAGGGCCATGTCCAGTTAGGTTTTGAATGTCTCCGAGGATGGAGATTCCACAACCTCTCTGAGCAACCTATTCCAGTGTTTGAACACTCTTCCAGAAAAAGAATATTTTCTGTGTTTCAACAGCATTCCTGCATGCTCAGACAATGTGTCTATTTTTCTCCCTGATCACCTATTTCTGAATTTATTTTTTGTATGTTTCCTCTCTACATTTAAGCTTAGTCAGAATCTCTTTGTTCACCCAAGCAGAAGTCCTGCCATCTTTGCTTAAGTTCCTTCTCATCAGGATGGATTGTTCTTAATCCAAGAAAATCAACTAGTTGTCCTCTACCCTTCCTTTTTTCAGGACAATAACCCATGGGATTCTTCCAAACAGATCCCAAAACAGGCCAAAGTCTGCTTTCATGACATCGAGGACTCAGATCCTGCTGCTTGCCTTGCTCCCTCCTCTCAGGATTATGAACACCCTGTCATGGTAACTACAGCCAAGGCTGCTTCCAACCTTCTCATCTCTGACCAGTGCTTCCTTGTTAGTAAAGATGAGGATCAGCAGAATGTCTCCCCTCATTGGCTCCTTGACCACCTGTGTCAGGCAGTTGTCATCAGTGTACCCCAGAAACCTTCTGGATTGTTGTGTCCTGTTGGCTTGTCCCTCCAGCAGATAATCAGGACTGTTGAAGTCCTTCATGACGATCAGGGCTTGTGAACATGAGGCTTCTTCTGATCATCTGAAGAAGGCCTCATCTACTTCTTCTTCGTGGTCAGATGGTCTGTAGCAGACACTCACAACAACATGTTACACTGCCCTCTAATCCTTACCCACAAGCTCTCAGCTGGCTCAACTCCTGTCCCTAGGCAGAACTTCATGCATTCCTGTTACTTGCTCACATCCAAGGCAATTCCCTGCTCCTTGCCTTCCCCAATGAGAAGAGGAATTTGGTCTTGTGGTTTAAAACGTCACTGAGCAACCTGTTCTGCCTGCCTATATGCAATTATTGAAGTTGTCTTACAAGAACATAAAAAATGCAAAGTAAAATCTTGATCCAAATGAGTAGACAGAGCTAGGACTTCATCACTGAGCCCATCAAACTGTGTATTAACACATGTACTTCCATATCCAAACACATAGACAAATTAAAACATGTGAGACAATCTGAGTGACATTGCTTTCTGAAATGTTTAAGGCAGGAGATGTTAAGAGTATAGAATCATAGAATGATAGAATGGTTCTGGTTGGAAGGGACCTTAAAGATCATCTAGTGAAATCCCCCTGCCATGGGCAGGGACACCTTCCACTAGACCAGGTTGCTCAAAGCCCCATCCAACCTGGCCTTGAACACTTCCAGGGATGGGGCATCCACAACTTCTCTGGGCAACCTGTTCCAGTGCCTCACCACCCTACTCGTAAAAAATTTCTTCCTTATATCTAATTTCAATCTACCTTATTTCAGTTTAAAACTGTTGCCCCTCATCCTACCACTACAAACCCTCATAAAAAGTCCCTCTGCATCTGTCTTATAAGCCCCTTTTAAGTATTGAAAGTAAAATTAAGTATTTTAAGTATTTAAGTATTGAAAGGCTGCAATATCTAATCAATGACATGCATAAAATGAAGCCAGAGCTACATTAGCATATCTAGTAGAATCCTAATGAAACCAAAGTTGTTCTCAGAAAAGCAAAAATCATTGTAATCTTTTATTATCTTGAATCCAGAAAATATCTGTCTTGTTACCAGAAAAATTAAAGTCAGTTAAAACAAATGGGGTGTAGACTGGTCATGGTCATAACTGACTGGAGAAAGTGGAAGAAATGTAAAGGCTGAAACAAATTTGCTGAAGTAGGCGTTCATAGCCTCTATATTGAAAAAAATAAGCAAACAAAAAAGCTAAAACTTTAAAAGTGATTAGCTGAAGTCAATAACACATTATTGTTATTGAGTGGAGACAAAATCTCCAGATATCTAAGTCCCAACTTTTCTGTTATCAGAATGGCCCTAATATGAAAAAATTACTTCCATCCACCTTTCTCTCTCTCTCCTCCCGAGGTATGACACAGTGAAGTCTAAAGATTTGTCTACTGTATCATGAAGACAATGGTTTCAAAGGACTTCCTTATGGACCGTATAGGAAGTAATCAATCATAGAATCATAGAATACCAGGTTGGAAGGGACCTCAAGGATCATCTGGTCCAACCTTTCTTGGCAAAAACATGGTCTGTAGCATTCGCTACATATCAAGGTGCCACGCTTAGATCACTGGTCGGCCCGGACCAGGGAAAGAGACAGATAACACACACAGTGTGAGCGCCAACTTCCGCCTTTTATTGCGCAGTTAATTCCTTTTATACTAACAAGGGGAGGTGGGGTTACAGGTACATCACAAGGCTGCGACTAACCCTCTAACTTTCCGTGACAACGCGAGATCTTCCGAACGCCGACCCCTACAATGGTCTAGACAAGGTGGCCAAGCACCCTGTCCAGCTGAATCTTAAAAGTTTCCAATGCTGGGGAAAACACCACTTCCCTGGGGAGATTATTCCAATGGCAGATTGTTCTCATTATGAAAAATTTTCCTCTTGTGTCCAGTCAGAATCTCCCCAGGAGTAGCTTGTACCCAACCCTCGCCTTTTCCATGTGAAACCTTGTAAAAAGGGAATCTCCATCTTCTTTGTAGCCACACTTCAAATACTGGAACATGGCAATAAGGTCTTCCCTAAGCCTTCTTTTCTCAAGGCTGAACAAACCCAGCTCTCTCAGCCTATGGCAGGCTTCCCAGTTCTTTGATCATCTCTGTGGCCCTTCTCTGGACCCTCTCCAGCCTGTCCACATCTTTTTTGTGTAGTAGGGACCAAAACTGAAGACAGTATTCCAGGTGTGGCCTGACAAGCACTGAGTAGGGTGGGACAATGACTTTTTTATCTCTGCTCGTGATGCCCTTGTTGATGCAACCCAGCATCCTGTTGGCTTGCTTTGCCACAGCAGCACGCTGTTCTCTCATATTCAGCTTGTTGTCCACCACGACCCCCAGGTCTCTTTCCACAGAGCTGCACTGCAGCTGGGTAGATCCCAGCCTGTGCTGCACTCCTGGATTATGTTTTTGCAGGTGCAAGGCCTCACACTTGTCCTTGCTGAACTTCATAAGTTTCTTGTTAGCCGATTCTTCCAGCCTATGCAGGTCTTCCTGCAGGGTGGCTCTCTCTTCCGAAGTGTCCACTTCCCCACTCAGTTTGGTATCACCAGCAAAATTCATCAGGGTACACTTGATCCCATCATCCAGATTACTTATGAAGATATTAAACAGCATTGGGCCTGATATCAATCTCTGGGGGACCCCACTTGTGACAGGTTGTCAGTTTGAAAAGGATCTATTTACCACCCCCCTTTCGGTGCAGCCCATCAGCCTGTTCCCTATCCACTGGACAGACCACTTGTCTAGACCATAACACATCAGCGTCTCTAGGAGGAGGCTGTGGGAAACAGTATCAAAAGCCTTGGAGAAATCCAGGTAGACAATGTCGACCACTCACCCCACACCGACCGAGCAGGTTACTTTGTCGTAGAAGGCGATCAGGTTTGTCAAGCACAATTTGCCCTTGGTGAATCCATGCTGGCTTTTCCCAATCATGTGCTTCATTTGACTTGTGATAGCCCCCAGGAGGATTTGTTCCATAACTTTCCCAGGGACTGAAATAAGACTGATGGGCCTATAATTTCCTGGATCCTCCTTTAAGACCTTCTTGTAGATGAGGGTGACATTTGTCACCAGTCTAGTCTTCTGGGACGTTCCACAATCTCCATGACTTCTCAAAGATTATGGAGGGCAGCCTCACAATGACATCAGCCAGCTCAGTTAACACCCTCAGGTGGATAATATCAGGGCCCATCGGTTTGTAGGGGTCAAGCTCCTGTAGTAGTTCACATACCAACTCTTCCTTCATGGACGGTAGGTGTGTGTTTGCATCAACCTCGATTTTTGTTTCCAAGGCCTGGGGCCCAACAGTGCTGGTAAAGACAGAAGTGAAGAAAAAGTGTTGAGAACCTCTGCCTTTTCAGTGTTGTTGGTAATAAATGGCACATAACATGCTCTTGTCAGTTCTTCAGCTTCCTAAGGAAACGGTGATGCCTCAGAAATCTCTGTTTCATCAGGGAAAGTTCTTCTTTTGCACTGACACACCTGTAGAGGTAGCAAAACCAGCTTCAAGAATCTGATTGCAACGTGTCACACATCTGAACTCCAATCCAAAATGTACAATATTATACCACTATAACTTTTAGGTTGACCCAACAAAGAAAAGGCTAGGAAAGGTCAAAAAGATCTTGTGGTGATTATTCTATACCATGCCAGCTCTCCCTGGAGCCTTTCTTTCTTCATTTTTTGGGGGGGGTGGTTTTTTTTTTATCTCTGCAGTTTTTTGTCACAATACTGAAGAACACAAAATATTATAACAATGTAAGGCATTATAAACAATGTAAGTCATCATAAACAATGTAAAGCTTTATAAACAATGTGAGCAGTGGAACAAACTGGGGTTAATAACTATGTCAGCTTGTGAATAGCATTCTGGCTCTCTGAATATCGTGGCATATTTCAATGTCTATTTTGAATGTAAATTTAAAGTAGCTAAATTAGTTCAGCATCCATTTTGAAGGTGGAAATAGAATTCATATACAAAATCTTAAGTAGCTGGAGTTAGATGTCTAAATCTCAGGTAGCCACCCTAATCTCCCATTGTAGTCAATAAAGAGAGATGAGAATATACAGTTTCTGAGCATAAATTACCATATATGGTTTCTGTCTCATTCTGAAATTTGTGTCTAAATTGCTGGGACAATCTTATTTTCCAGGGGATATATTTAGCTGCTCAAGCATATTCATCTACTGCCATATGAAATTCTCTGAGCATCCAAGGCATCCATGACACCTGGAAAATCTGACACACAGGTTATGGGAGAGCAGCACCTTCTGGACCAGCAGCTAGAGGTCAGATATAATAATCGATGGCAGCTAAATAATGCTGAAAATCAAGAAAAGTTAAAGCCCTCATTATAGGGGCAAGATGGCAAGAATGCAAAATCCTCTTGCACAAAGTAGGTGTCACACCTAGCAACCAGAGCAAGGAATAAAGCTTGGGACATTTAGATGCATGGGGATTTTGATAGAGGAGTAATTATTGAGAAAATAGGACTGAATCAGGTTACAGAAACTGGAAAACTACAAAAAATGTATAGACAGATGGTCACAGATGATTTACCAGAAACATCTTAACTTCTTTTACCTATTTTTAGAACAGCATCCTCTCTAGGGAACATTTTTAAATAATAGTCAGTCTCAGTACTGTACATGAATGAAAAACGTGCGAACAACTTCAGTGGTTAACTGGATTTACTAAAGTAACTGGGAAAAAACTTTTTTCTTGTTAAATGAGCATTTTCTGAGGTTCTTTTTTTTTTAACCTTTGATGAAATTGTAGTAGGATTTAGTGATATGCAAATTTTGAAATTTTCACAATATGACTGCTATGGCTAAATGTATCTGAGATCTTTAGAAATTTTGAGTACCATTTTAAGTACCTGCAAGTTTAAAAAATTTTGACCTTTACTTTCAAATACTAAACAAATTTAGAATATAAAATATTTTTCTTGTGTAAAATTTTAATGAAACTAAAATTAATGCTCATTTTACAATAACAGCGTGGGATAAACTGTGAATTTCTTAGTAAATGAGTCTATTGTAACCAAAATTGTAACTGACTATATACTTTGACCAACTTCATTCATTCTTTGCAGGAGAAAATATAACTGAGCACTGCCTGTGTTCATTGGATTAAAACTAGCACAGTTATCCCCATCCATGCTATAAAGAGTTCCTCGGTTTACTCTAGACATTGCCCTTGGATGTGGCTATATAGGGGCACTCAGGAAAATAAACTCAAACTAAGACTGTGAATTTAAAGTAGATTGCTTAAACCAGATTAAGCTCATATCGAAAGAAATTGAATTTATCTAAATTAATGAAGTGGCCTAAGTAATTCACTATAAAAAAAATATTAGTAAAACTATTTAGAGTGGTTTAACTAATTTACTCTGAAAGTTAATTTGAGTTAATTTTTCCCTGAAAGATCTCAAGTGCACAAGCCTTTAAAGTTTAAGAAAACCAATATTTGATACAGTATACTTCAGAAGTCTCAGGTACCCATGTCTGTGTAAATCTACAGAGATACATGTCTATGTATAGATGTGAAGTATAAATATAAGCATTTGTTTACTGTTATCATTAAATATTAAATACAAGGTGGCAAACTACTGAACTGAGAAAGTTTTATTTGATTCTATTAAATACAGATCATTCTAAGGAACAGACACACAGTTCAAACAATGACTAGTTAGCAATTTCCTGCTATGAACATTTATTTGCATAATTTCTAAAACACAGCAAGAGAATTATAGCACATCCTGCTGAACTATGTAACATTTCCTTTTGTATTTTCTGTCACTCCATACCTGTAAAGAAGTTGCTTCAGGGTGCACTGTAACACTGACAACTTTTTGCATAGCAAGCAAAGTTGAATAGTTCAATATACAAGAACAGCATTGATTCTGTATATTAGTAAATCGAAAGGTAAATCCTACAATTTTGTTAAAATAATATCTCTACATTTCCAGGTTTCTTTGACTTTTATATTCTTCTCTTCCACTCAACATTTCAGAGAGGTGCACAAAACCCTTGTCTCGTAATCTCTTCTCAGTCTTCTTGCATTCTGAAAAATGAGGCCTTATTATCAGGTTCACTAGCAGCCATAGAGGCACTATTAACCCACTCTACTCAGCACTTGTCAGGCCACACCTGGAGTACTGTGTCCAGTTCTGGTCCCACAATTTAAAGACAACAAAGACTTACTGGAGAGGCTTCAAAGGAAGACCACAAAGATAATCAAAGGGCTGGAAAACCTGCCTTCTGAGGAAAGACTGAAGGAGTTAGGTGTCTCCTCCTTGGAGAAGAACAGGCTCAAGGGGGCCTCATCACAGTATTCCAGTAATTAAAGGGCAGCTACAAAAAAAATGGAGGCTCTCTCTTCGCAACAAGTCACATGAAGACAAGGGACAATGAGTACAAGTTGCTCCGGGAGATGTTTCATCTCGATATAAGAAAGAAATTTTTTACAGTAACAATAATCAATCACTGGAACAACCTTCCCAGGGACATGGTAGAGTGCCTATCATTGGAAGTTTTTGAGATGCAATTGGACAGGTTGCTAGATAATCTCATCAAGGCTTTCTTTCCCATGAAAGTTCAGACCAGATGATCTTTTGAGGTCCCTTCGAACCTGGGCTGTTCTACAATTCTATGATTTATTGTGATTTTAAAATTTTTCTTATGTTCTACATAGGAGACAAATTTTGAATTATGAACTATACTAGTGTATTTCATTTAGATACTTAAAATGGGTACCACTGGGGCCAGGGTTGTTTTGAATCTGTTTCTACCTATTGGGTACCTATTGTATTGGGTTTGTGTGGCAAGGTTTTGGTAGCTGGGGGGCTACGGAGGGGGCTTCTGTGAGAAGCTGCCAGAAGCTTCCCCTATGTCCGACAGAGCCAATGCCTGCCAGCTCCAAGACAGACCTGCTGCTGGACAAGGCCGAACCCATCAGCGACAGTGGTAGTGCCTCTGGGAGAACAGATTTAAGAAGGGGAAAAGACCTGTGCAACAGCAACAGCAGCCAGAGAGCGGAGTGAGAACATGTGAGAGAAACAGCCCTGCAGACCCCCCAGTCAGTGGAGAAGGAGGGCAGGAGGTGCTCCAGGCGCCGGAGCAGAGATTCCCCTGGAGCCCGTGGGGAAGACCACGGTGAGGCAGGCTGTCCCCTGCAGCCCAGGGAGCTCCACGGGGGAGCAGATCTCCACCTGCAGCCCGGGGAGAGAGGAGCCCACACCAGAGCAGGTGGGTGCCTGAAGGATGCTGTGACCCCGTGGGAAGCCCACGCTGGAGCAGGTTTTCTGGCAGGACTTGTGACCTCGTGGGGGACCCACGCTGGAGCAGTCTGTGCCTGAAGGACTGTAGCCCGTGGAAGGGACTCACACTGGAGCAGTTCATGAAGAACTGCAGCCCGTGGGAAGTACCCACTTTGGAGAAATTCATGGAGGACTGTCTCGCATCGGAGGGACCACACGGTGGAGCAGGGGAAGAGTGTGATGAGTCCTCCCCCTGAAGAGGATGAAGCAGCAGAGACAATGTGTTGTGAACTGACCGTAACCCCCATTCCCCATCCCCCTGCACCGCTGGGAGGGGTAAGTAGGGAATCTGGGAGTGAAGTTGTGCCCAGGAAGAAGGGAGGGGTGGAGGGAAGATGTTTTGAGATTTGATTTTATTTGTCAGAAGCAATACACCTACTCTGGTTGATTGGCAATAAATTAATTTTCCCCAAGTCGAGTCTGTTTTGCCCATGACAGTAATTGGTTGAGTGATCTCTCCCCATTCTTATCTCGACCTACAAGGCCTTTGTTATATTTTCTCTTCCCTGTCCAGCTGAGGTGGGGGGGCGGAGGGAGTAATAGAGTGGCTTTGTTGGGCACCTGGCATCCAGCCAGGGTCAACCCACCACAATATTGTACACCTTTCTTTGCTGTTCTTTAATGCATTTCCAACAAATAAGAGTGGCAACAATACAATTTAGCCTATTTTCATTAGCTAACACTAATTATGTCTTTGTTGACACTTTAAGTGAAACTGATGCCATTGCCACTAAATGTATTTGTACTTTTCCTGTAAACATGCTAAAGAGAAAATTTCCCCTACACCAGTGATACATGGCTTCTGAAAGAAGGTCTCGAATCAAAATAAGCATTTTCCTTTTTAATTATATGTATCTTTGTGGTGGATTGATCCTGGCTAGATATCAGGTGCCCACCAAAGCCGCTCGATCACTCCCCCTCCTCAACTGGACAGGGGAGAGAAAATATAATGAAAGGCTCATGGGTCAAGATAAAGGCAGTTTAATAAAGCAAAAGCAAAGTCACACACGAAAGCAAAGGAAAACAAAAGATGTTATTCTCTACTTCCCATCAGCAGGTGTTGTCTGGCCACTTCCTGGGAAGCAGGGCTTCAGTACTTGTAGCGATTGCTCTGGAAGACAAACATAAATAACAAGTCCCCCCCTTCCATCTCCCTTTACTTAGCTTTTATATGAACTGACATCATATGGTATGGAATATCTGTTTGGTCAGTTTGGGTCACCTGTCCTGGCTATGTCCCCTCCCAAGCTCTTGCCCAGTCCCAGCCTGCCAGTGAGGGGTTGGGAAATGCTGGGAGAGACAGCTTTGATGCCATGCCAGCACTGCTTAGCAGTAGCCAAAACACTGGTGTGTTATCAACACCTTTCTAGCTACCAATGCAGAGCACAGCACTATGGGGGCTGCTATGGGGAGAATTAACTCCATCTCAACCAGACCCAATACAATCTTCCATGTCAAATTTAATAAATTCACTACATTGTTTTTAAATTATGTCACTGGAGTCTTTAGAATTCATTATCATTTTTCATTTCTCTGTAAGTAGTCTTTTAAAGCAAATGTTGCTTGGGTGTTAAAATATATTTTAATTGCAAATAATTAAATATGTTTGTATTTTATTTATATATAAAACTCCTTACAATGTGTTTTAGATCCAGCATTTTCTCATTTTAAATAACTTACCTATTTTAGATCCACTTTTAAATACAATTTGAAGGTTATTTTCTTTAGACAGCCATTGTTTGTTCCAGGCTTTATTTTACTCCAGATTTTAAAGTTAAGTTTATTTGATGGAAACTCTAAGTCTCATCTGTTTCACTTAGAACATTGACCCTGCAGCCTTAGCTTAAATTTCCTATTCTGCCTGTAGCAATTAGTCGTTAATACTACCAAAAGTTTAACACATAATTTTTATGACTGAATACTCATAACCCAGGCAAGATTTTCCAAATATTTTTCACAATTCTTTAAAAAAATAGAATTGTTGATATTTATTTTCTGAAAACTGCAGATTTTAACCAGCTTCAGTACATGCATATATAAGTTTGTAAATACATATGTGGGATATACCACACAGTGCATACAGATGTGGCAAAATCACGCTCTGGCTTCCACTTCAAGGAAGGGTGCCAGGAAAGTTGTACTGCTACATTTCTGTTGAGCAGAAGACGTGTAGAGAAATCACAGAGCTACAAGGTCCCCCAGAATATTGCAGTCAGTATTTTGTGGAGGTTCAGCCCACTAACATATCTGGTATTATATAGGGTCAAGCAATGGCAGAGAGAGGAAGTTAAAAAAAAGAACAAGTGCATATAATCAGTGTGGCTATAGGATGGCTAAAGCTTTTAAAAGAAACAGTACTCAATTCAGTTATAAAGACATCTGTGTCTAATAATATTTGAGATGCCTTGACATATCTTGCCTGACTTCCATATGCTAGTCTAGATGTGGCTTTTCCATAGTTCCTGTGTCATATTTTCCAGACTTTCATGAATGGCTAGGGTACTCCAGGGGTATGTAGAGAACATTGTAGAACTCATTATGTGGTATTGAAAAGTGACTCCATTAAAATTTACAATCTGAACACCTCAGTTAAGCACAGATGTTGGGCATCTAGCCTTAATGCAATGATTGAAGTGTCCTAATACAAGATCTTAGAAAATCAATCACAAGCTCATATTACATGGAGTTACTATCTTGGATGACTATCATTCTTCACTGCCTAAGCAGAAAAATGGTAGAAGCTTCCCTATGTCTTCTTGGAAGCCAGCCTGTCTAGCCTTTCTCTGATGGGCACCTGATCAAGTAGAGCTGGCTTCTTTTCTTTAAAACGTGGCACTGATCATGATGCCAAATAGCCTTTTGCTATTATAGTGGCTGGAGCACTTTCACAAACTACTCCAGCACTCATCTCACATCTGTGTGGTAAGGCTTTCAGACTTTCAGTACTCACCTTACCTCTGTGCCCGGTAAGATCATGGAGCAGGTCTTCCTGGAAGACATGTCAAAACGTATGGAAGACAGGGAGGTAATTAGAGACAGCCAATATGGCTTCACCAAGGGCAAATCATGCCTGACTTGTCTCGTGACCTTCTATAATAGAGTGACTGCATCAGTGGATCAGGGAAGAGCTTCAGACATTATCTACCTAGACTTCTGTAAGACCTTTGATACAGTCCCCCACAATATTCTTGCTGCTACATTGGAGAGACATGGGTTTGACAGATGGACTGTTAGACGGATAAGGAACTGGCTGTATTGCTGCTTCCAACAAGTAACACTCAATTGCTCAATGTCCAAGTGGAAACCAGTAATGAGTGGTGTCCTTCAAGGGTCTGTACCGGGACCAATACTATTTAGTATCTTCATGAATGACATAGAAAGTTGGATTGAGTGCACCTGCAACAAATTTGCAGATAACACCAAGCTGAGTGGTGTAGCTGGTTCACTAGAGGGAAGGGATGCCATCCAGAGGGACCTGGACAAGCTTGAGAAATGGGCCCATATGAACCTTGTGAAATTCAACAAGGCCAAGTACAAGGTCCTGCACCTGCGTTGGGGCAATCCCCAGTATCAGTACAGGCTGGGACATGAATGAATTGAGATCAGCCTTGTGGAGAAGGACTTGGGTATGCTGGTGGATGAAAAGCTCAACATGAGCTGGCAATGTGGACTCGCAGCCCAGAAAGCCAATCATATTCTGGGCTGCATAAACAGAAGCATGCCCAGTAGGTCAAGGGACGTGATTCTTCCCCTCTACTCCTACTCTTGTGAGACCCAACCTGGAGTACTACGTCCAGCTCTGGGGTCCCCAACACAGGAAGGACATGGACTTGTTAGAGTGTGTCCAGACAAGGGCCACAAAAATGAGAGCTGGAAGACCTCTCCTGTGAAGAAGGGCTGAGAGAGTTGTGGTTGTTCAGCCTGGAAATGAGAAGGTGTAGCATTCGCTACATATCAAGGTGCCACGCTTAGATCACTGGTCGGCCCGGACCAGGGAAAGAGACAGATAACACACACAGTGTGAGCGCCAACTTCCGGCTTTTATTGCGCAGTTAATTCCTTTTATACTAACAAGGGGAGGTGGGGTTACAGGTACATCACAAGGCTGTGACTAACCCTCTAACTTTCCGTGACAACGCGAGATCTTCCGAACGCCGACCCCTACATCAAGGTGCTGAGGACACCTTCTTGCAGCCTTTCAATATATAAAGGGTGGCTATAAGAAAGATGGAGAGAGACTTTCTACCAAGGCCTGTAGTGACGGGACAAGGGGAAATGGTTTTAAACTGAAAACCCAACCCCATGGCATAGGGGTTGGACTAGATGATCTTCAAAAGTCCCTTCCAACCCAAACCATTCTATGATTATATAATGCTATGAAAGTAAGAGGTCTTAATTCTAGATTGTATAATGTTTCTTAGATAAGACTTTTCCTGCAAGCAAAACATTTAAACAGAATATTGTACTAATTATTGACTAGTAGGACATCTTTTTTCTGGCCCTGTTCTCTGAAAATCAGAATGCTATCCAAAAACTTTATTCATAGTCTATATCCTTGGCTGTATCACTCAACCCTTTGAAACTCCCTGTTCCCCATATTTCTCCATGCTTAAATCAAGATGCGTTGCTTCTCAATGTCTTGCCTTACCCTCTGTATTTGGTCTTATTCATTTTTATTACCTTGCCTCCAGTCTGCAACTGATCAGTCTCAATTGTTTACTTTTTAATTTTTTTAAGAAACATTCTCTTATATTTGAGAGATGCTCCCCAGATACTTCTGAAAAATGCCTCTTTATTATTCCCTGATCTGCTGCAAAAAAGTCTTAACAACAGTTAGTCTGCTGGTTTGATGATACCACATACTGACTTAATACAGTCCCTCAAATTAGCCTTTATATGTGAAACCAAGTGATAAAATTTGTCTTGGATTTTGATGAAGAACTTGTAAGACAATGAAGCATCCTTTAGTTCTGAGTTTGTACAGTATCTAGTTCCATGTGGGCTAAAATAATAAGGAAAAATTAATACTAAAGAAAAACTTGCTAACAAAGCCAAGTATAGATTTCACATACATGTGTATGTTTGTATGATTACTATGAAAAAGTTGTGAATTTGGAAAGATGTTACCTTACACTTTGAATATTGCATTGCAGGGTATTCCAGCTGCTTGGAATATGGAGCTGATTTAAATTTAAGTATCAAACCTGAAAAATCAAGTATATTTCTTACCAAAAGTTTATTAGCAGATGTTTTGCCAAAATGCTTCAATATAAGGAAGGAAAAGAAACAAGGGTACATTTAATTGGTATTTTAATTTGAAATTATTTTGGACTGTGTACATTACAAGTTATGAAACTTCACAGCTGAAAGCAGATTCAGTTTTTTGCCTGGGAAAGCTACAGAAAAGCTATCAAAAAGCCAGTATTCCAGTTAATTCTCATAACCCAATGGAGCAAAATATTCAGCAAAATTTGTGCATTCTGTTGAATTTATATATAGGGGCAAATTTCTTCCAAGGAACAGTATTCTGTTACAGCTTCAGTTAAAGTTGAAGGTGTTTCTAAGTTTCCTAGTTACATTTTATTTTATTGTACTCAAGCATCCCCAAACAAAATTAAAGACAATACTGAAAGCAAGCTGTTAGTTACATGTTACTGCTGAAAACTTGACAGGTAATAAGCAAGCTACCGAATATAATAGGAGGAATATTTTTCTGTAATCTGTCCATCAAAGGGGACAATAAAAATACCTTTAACTTATCTTTCCACATTTTCAATTGTAAATCATTGCATCCCCCTTTTTTCTTTTTCTTTTTGTAGAATTACAGTATGTTAAATTTTGTTTTATCTTTGCTACTTCAAAATTTCTCCAGATTCTAGACTTCTTTTTATTTCAGTTTTCAATACATAGTCAGAGAATCCAAGCTGTTAGAATCCAGAATTCATGTTTCATAATCCTTTTCTTCACTGCACGAAAAAAAGGCTGTCATGGCATTTTTGTATTTATTCATGATGTTATTTATCTCTGAAACACTCAAAACAGAGTTCAAGAGAGTTAGTTTGAAAATGATATCAAGTTATACCATGCAACAGCATAATGAGTGTGAATGAGATACAATGGTAAAGGATAAAAACAGCTTGTTGATTTTTTTTGCCTTTTTTGTGTGTTTTTTTCTTTAATTTCAACTCATCCTTCTGAATCAGGGAACAAAAAGAAAACAGTAGACAGTCTTGCTTCTACAGAACTTATGACACACATAGTTAAAATTTTATACTGACTATAAAAAAGACAATGCAATGTATTGTGTAACTTAGGAACATCCTACATGCAGTTTGAACACAAAATATTCATACATCATTTATGTTTTGATTACACTCTAAGTGCTGACAAGGTACTGCATTTATGAATAATGCAAAGAAACTGAAAGAACGGGCTTTTTATATTCCATTCTGAGCCTCTGTTTTTCAGCCAAAATGATTTAACAATGTAAAACACATGTCATTGATGGAATATGATTAGAAATACATTGTGTTCTTGACAGTTAACATTTATTCCTGTGTGCATTACTGATGCAGTCATAGCAGCTATAAAAGCTAAGTGTCAGGTATCTCCAAAAATATAAGACCACAGTCATTTCAGTAACACCTAGTACTTCTAACTCTATCTGGATAATGTTTTGCTATTAAAACAAATAATCAGAGAGGAAAATTAAAATATAACTCTCTAGCATTTCCATTGATCAACTTAGCAAGCATTGAGAAAAAAAATGCAATCACATTAGAAGTATATTCAGAAACACAGTGCCCCATACTCAATTAATTCTAAAGGAAACAAACAAACAAAAACCCTTAACAACCCATGCACCTCCATCCTGCACAGTGAAGCTTAAAACTCTGAAAATTTGTTGCATTTTTAATTGAAATGCATTGCATGATTAATCTTTATTTATGAAAAATCTAATGTCTGTGCTCTTTTCATTTCCCTTTGCTGAATATATCCTTAGTCATCTTTTTAATCAATATTAGAAAAAAATCCACTTTGTCACATTATAGTAGGATCCCACAGAGCCTAGCTCCAGCATAAGCAAAATTCTCCAACTAATGTTTCATGTTGGGCTACACAAAGCAATTAGCCCCCTTCAATGAACGACATCTAGATGTTTAACTATTATTTGTTTCAAGTGACTTAAACAGTTACTATAAGTTACTGTAAGTTTTACATACACAAATGAGACAATCCTTCTCATTAAGATTTAATGAGAGTGTTGTTTAATATAGTCACTTTAACTCTATGGCGTCTTTCCTCAAGGACTTCTATTCCCATTGTTTAATTAGGACAGAAGTCTATTCAGAGCTATATTCTATAATCAGAACAACACCAAGATGTGAATACCATATTCAGAGTTGGTCATAGCTAGAAGCATTTCCATTTTAAAAAAATAAACCAAAAACTGAAGCAATGTGCTTTGTGTGGAATGGGAAAGTACTGTGTACAAACTACACCAGCACACTAAGACTTAGGTATGTTAGTATGCCACTAGACACTCAGCTGAAAAAAAGGGGATAATTTTTTTAATTTATTTTATCAGCTTTTAAGAGTATGTTAGGATGAAATTTACTCTGCACTGCAAATGTCTCTGCCTTTAAGGGAATTCTGGACCCCTTGTTCAGACATATGTGTCTGTGCTGTAGATGCCTAAAATCTGGCAGGATTTTGCTGATGACCTCCTACCACAAATTATTTCATTCCTTTCAGTAGTCTTAAAGAGAAAGAAGACTGTGTATTGCTAGGTTGTGATGTTCATATACCACGGTGACATGTTAAAATATTCAGAATCAAACAGCTTTCTATTAGATACTTTTGAAGACATGCTCCCTTTACAATACCCAGCAAAAGAGGTTTAACTTCCCATTTCTACATATTGTTTAAAATAGTTCTGAGTTATTTGTTTGGGAATACAGAGCATCAAATGCAAGCTGTGGGAAAGCAGAGGAGTGTATTTTAGACCTTTATTACACCTTGCAAAAAAAATCTGCTTTCATTCTGACTGTGTCAATGCTATGGAAACCCCTCTTAACTCAAAAAGAGCACAAAATACTTTGGAGCCAAGGTCCAAGGAAATCAGAAGGGAGGATGTGACCATCAGTGGTGGCTCTAATGACAAATGCATCCTCTAAGAATTACATGAAATATATGTTATTTATCAGTTGTGAATGGTAGGCAGATCTCTTCTTGATCAAATTCACTGAGAGTCCCAGACTTTTTTCTCCTCTATAACCTCCCAAGTCTTTCTGCAAGGAGAACCATCTACCTTGGAAAGAGGTTTAAATAGATTTTGATCTTCCTGATAAAGCAAACAGGTAAATGCCTAACCTTATTTTCTGCCTTTTATTGACTTTGAGGTATATTGTAGAGGTAACTGTTTTATAAATATATTTTCAACCATTGTTTGTTTCCTATGTCAAACAGGATATTAGATTTCATCAGAAAATCTTTGAGAATATGCTGCAGGATGGAAAGGAGCCACCCAAAAAGTGTCTGCTGAGTCTCAATAAAAATTGCTTTCAGGCATGAAGGCTTTTTCTAATCCAATGCAGTCATTAGAGATAAAAATATAAAATCTTCTACAAAGTGAAGGGAAGAAAGGGACAAAGAAACTAATTTTGTTTTTATTCCAAATAAGTCAGTTCCCTGATAGAAAAGGAACTTTGATACATGTACAATATGTTAATTTTTTTGACATGTGTGGTTTTATGTCATGGGTAACGCTCCTTGAGATTATTCAAAATTGCTCTGCAATATCCCTTTTTATTTTATTTAGTTTAGCTAAAGTCATATGCTAGAGCTGGTTACTGACCTCCAGTCAGGAAGACTTTTCCTGACCTATAATCATACCAAAGCATTCCAGTTGAAAATGTTTGGAAAGCTGTTCTCAAGACTCAGCAGGGCTTAATTTAATATCAGAATTTTCTACTTTTTTAGACTATCAAATCTTCAGCAAGAATTGAGTTTCATTTTCATGCAGTTCATTTTGTATTTATATTTTTCACTCAGAATGCAGGAGTCAGCAGGAAAAAGAGATGTATTTGAATAAGGAGGAGGTAAATACGTGATTAAATTTCTTTGGTTTCACATTTTTCAGATGTCAGTCTGCAGTTTACAGTCAAAGTTAGTATGCTTTAGTTAGACTTCATGAAAACAGGTCTTGCATCTCTAAGATATCTCACATTGAAAAATCAGAAACAGGTGATAATAGTGTCATCCTTCTTAACATTTGTATTGTTTCTTTTGAGATGAAATGATCTGTCATTCTCATTTAACATCCAGCTGTTGCTCCAGAAGGAGAGGGACCTCCTTTAGGTCCTGCTTTGTGTATGATAGACCAATGTGGATGGCTTGGACATCTTGTGATGCCTTCAATGGCAGTAGGTGCCTGTATTTCAGCAACTGAATTGTCCCCATGAGTAAAATTTAATTCAGATTGAAGACAGCTTAAAACAGGTGTCTCTGTACAAGTGTTTCTATATAACCTAGACCTCTAAGATCCCATCCTATCTCATCTTCCACTGATCTAAATCTCTGATCAATGAACCTAAAGGAATTTTGAAGAGCTACTCAGTTCACTGTAAAAAGAGACATGTATGTTTAGCCAGATATCTTCTTTCTGTTATATTTCCTATATTGACAGGATCTCATGAGTTTTGGCATTTAGCTTCTATATAGACACCTGCCTTTAGACCCCTACAGTCTCAACAGTGTGGAACAGATTACCACCCCAACAACGTGATCTGTTTTACCTAATTTTAGCCATGAAAAAACTAGTTTACTTGTCTAGACAAGTAGCCTAGTTCTTTCCATATTAACAGATATTTCAGTCTTCAAATAATCAATTATACTACTTGTCTTAAGGCAGGCGTAATGGCTTCCTGGAATGAATACTTGTCATTCATTGCAGAAGAAACATACATAATTAGGTTAGAGTAATTAGGCACAGTTAGGTTAAACTTCAGGATATACGGGTGAGATGAGGCCAGTGATGTCTGTTTCCTTCTCTGCTGCTACAGCTTCTTTATCAGTGCACTTTTATGCATCAGATGTGAATTCTATTTACTTTTCTTCAATTATACGTCAGCTGATGTTAAAAAAATCAGATTTTAAAAATTTTCACCATAAGTGATCACAATTCAAGTTTTTTCCTGTTAGATATTATCATTATCAGCATCAATTATCATATATTAAGACTTTTAAATTACTTGTGGACTATATATGAGCTGTTTCAAACTCTGACTTTGCCAAAGGATTGGAACTTTTCAGAAAGACTAATTTGGATGTTTAAATATCATAGGTATTTTGTTCCCCAGTTCATTTTCTCACAGATGTAACATTTGGAAATAAATGTCTTCTCTGAGATAGAGTGATGATCTTCTTCCTTAGTATTGGACTTAATGAATCTAAAGCAGTATTGGAATAACACTATAACAGAGAATGATTACATATCCTACTGCTGAAAGAATATGATTTGTATACAGAAAATTTCACCCACTAACATATTCTTATATATAGCAGTACAACATAACAGAATAACTGCATTAAATCATTGGGGGGGGGGGGGGGGAGAGAAACAACCCAAAACCAGAACCAAACCATTATATTTTTAGCCCTCCAATTATGCAGCTCCTTCTGCAGTATTTCTTTTTTTCAGGTTTGATTCTTCCTGAAGAGTGACTGTAGATGACATCTTCATTTCAAAGAGCTGTTTATCCCATGTATTCATTTGTAAACTCATGCAAACTCATATAAGTCAGCCTAGATACTGAGTTTAGTATGGGAGGGGGAAGAAGGGAGGGAAGTGACCTTAACTTTTTTTAAGACCAAACAGACACTTCAGGAAAGACACTGGAACAATGAGAATAGCTGAATTCATGTCAATCAGGTCATAATCTGAACATGGGGTTGTACTAGTGACCTTCTGACCGTTCTCTGTGGAAGAAAGTACATTCTGTGTCAGATCGTGAGAGATGGCAGTAGCAGAAAAGACAGTTTCTTGTTTGAGAAGCAACTACATTGAATCTTCAGACACTGAAAGATGAGAATAGGAATCCTATGATGTCATATTTTCAGTCATTTTCTTTTACTATAGTAGAACTTTTTTCCTTCTGTATGAAGCTTTTAGGGAAAATAAAATTTTTTATATCATCTCTGATTCCTGTTGAATTTACACATACTTAATGAATTTTAAAAAATAATGATAGCTAATTACCTAAGGGAAAAATTCCTCACAAAGGCCTTTTTGTTACAGAGAAATCAGTAACCCACATATGATGTTCTTACTTTCTTAGTCTAAAGCCTATTATTCAATCTATTTTCAATAGCTCACATAACACTGAATTCAGTTCTTAGGTGTTCATGAAAGCAACGTAAATTGTTACTACAGGAAGCATACTATAATGCACCACAGAAATCATGCCAACAAAATAACGTAGAATTAATGACAAAGCATAGACAAAAGATGAGATCAACTCCTGACAATTTGTGTCCTGATATTTATTGATGGGACTAGGTAAAACAGAATCTAGTTGCTGTCAGACTTGATCCCAGGCACTTGTTGCCTGATTCCTGAAGTGCCAACAAAAGGCAAAGGCTGATCACTTTGAAATCTTGTGCTATTTAAGAATGTCACTACTAGGTCTGATCAAAAGTCCAGTAACCTCTGTTGAGCAACATTAATGTAGCAGATACTTGAGGGCAGAAGTTAAGTATCAATAGAATAAATTATTCTTGTTGTCTAAAAAATAATAGATTAGAGACTTCCTGGGCCAAAAGCTGAATTCAGTTTCAATTTTTTTAAGTCTTTTGTGAACACATTTACACTTTGGGTCTCCACAGTGTTCTGTGGTGTTCAGTTCCATGACTCAACTGTGCTGTAAGGAAAATTTTACTTATTTCTCTTTTTTTTTAAATGTAAAGCTTGAGGATTTTATTGCAATTTTATTTCTGGTGCAGCTTTTCGAACATTTGTTCCTTCCTACATGTCTATTTCTTTATCAATACTGTGTTCCAAATCCCAGTGTCTTAAGTTTCTCCCCATACAGGAGTTATCATAAAGCTGACCTTATTTGCCATCCTTTTTCTAGTTTTCACTTTGAAGAGAGGATGACCAGAACTGCACACAACATTTACAATGGAGGTACCATGGATGCTTTGTACCATCATAATGGAGTTCAGAAAAACTAACACCTGTGTGGAAAAGATGTATTTTTACTGGGGAGATGAAAGTCAATGAGTCCCTCTTGATGAAGATCAAAGGATGGATGCATGGGAAAAGAAGCTAATAGAAAGTGAACCCATATATTAATACATTTCACCAAAATATACAAATCCATTCTTCCATAAGGTATATATGAAGCATGAGGAAAAGGTTTAAGAAAGCAAGTAGTTTTTTCTATCTTTCTGAAATTTTCTCAAGCAATCACAGCTATTTGAGTTTAAAAATTTAAATGAAATTTTGATGGTAAATATTCTATTTTACTGCAATTTTTTTAATATGTATTACAGGTTTTTGCCTTCTTTTGTATTTTCAGTTAATGAAAGTCAAGTCTGACTTAATAACTTTGCACTGTGGCTTGAGACCATTTTATATCTTAACTATATAGTCTAGTCCTGATGTATTACATGTTTGTCCAGATTTTCCAGGAACACACTTGCTTTGGTCAGTCAGTTATATTATTTGAAGATATACTAATTAAGCTTTAGATAAATTAAACAATATTTGAATGTAAAATGATGTAAGACCCATTCATATCAAAATTATCCTTTGAGTAATGTATCATCATCACAGGTCATTGCTCTGATGAAATTAATCTACAAAGCCACCTGTGTGACAGAGCTAATGATATATTAGTGTGATTCATCATTAGTGATCATCAACAGCCGATGATGTATTAGTACGTTGCTCCAAGGATGGCACTATCCAGAAAGAATGAACTTCTGTAATTAAATTATGGCACAGAAGTCAATGACAAGAGCATAGTCTAACCCAGTCAACAGCAGGTAGGAACACCGGCACTAAATCAATTTGTCTAGAATTTTTTGGTTTGGCTTGCTAGTGGCAGTTTTGCAACTTCATTAATCAGGTCTTATTACCCTTGTGGAAAATTATATTTGCTCTACTTCCTTCTCCAGTAGCATTTGGCAACACTTACACTATTAAACCCTCCAATACTTAGAGAGGGGAACATTTTTCACATAATATAAAAAACGCAAAGCGTCTTGCCAATAGCACTGCTATGCTTTTCTGTTAAGGTGGCACACTAGCCATCTATAAGAAATTTTTACACTACCACATAAATTAAGTTAATAGACACTTTTCAGCTTTGCCAATTTTTATCTTTGTCATGGTAACGGTCAGCGAAAATTAGAGAGCAGGAAGCTAAGACAGACAAAACATACTAGAAGAGTAGACCACTCAGACCAACCTAATCATTTTAGCTTCAGAATTGGATCACAAAATCCAGTTTGGAATGACAGAACTATGACAACATAAAACTACGTTGTCCTCCCCCTATAGTAGACAAAAAGTCCTCTGGAAGTCTGCTTCTACTACTCAACTGTGGACACATATTCAGCTAGCGGTCACAAGAGCATTCCAGACGCTTTTAGAAGGCCTTGAACAGAATAAACAAGAAGACAAAAAAAGAAAGATGCCAATTAGAAGAACACACAATAAAGGGAACTTGGCACAAAGAACCTCAATTCAGCAGTTTATCTTGACCAATTAGACTGAGACAAATTTTGCATGTTTTAGTTGATATAACCAATTATATCTTATGTTTATGTGCGTGTACAGTGTCGATATAACCAATCATATTTTATGCTTGTGCGCGTGTACAGTGACTTTGCAGAATATGTGACTATGTGTGTGTTTTAGCAATAAAGGGTTGTCTGTCGTCTGCTTTCAAGATTACAGGTGTCCGTCTACTTCAATCTCCTCACACCCCCAGATCCCTTTCTGCAGGGCTGCTCGCCAGCCACTCCTCTCCCAAGTTATACTTGTGCCTGGTGCTACTCCATCCTAGGTGCAGAATATGGCATTTTAGTTTGTTAAATTTCGTGCCATTAATCATAGCCCAATGCTCCAATCTATCTAGATCCCTCTGCAAGGCCTCTTGTCCCTCAAGAGAGTCAATGGCACCTCCCAGTTTGGTGTAGGGTTCGGCGTTCGGAAGATCTCGCGATGTCATGGAAAGTTAGAGGGTTAGTCACAGCCTTGTGATGTACCTGTAATCCCGCCTCCCCTTGTTAGTATAAAAGGAATTAACTGCGCAATAAAAGGGGGAAGTTGGCACTCACACTGCGTGTGTTATCTGTCTCTTTCCCTGGTCCGGGCTGACCAGTGATCTAAGCGTGGCACCTTAATAAGTAGCGAACGCTACATTTGGTATCATCAGCAAACTCGCTAATGGTTCATTCAACTGCATCCAGATTGTTGATAAATATATTGAACAGAACTGGCCCTAGAATTGAGCCCTGTGGAACACCGCTGGTCTCCAGTCAGGTGTAGCCCTATTCACTACAACCCTTTAAGCCCTGCCATTCACACAGTTCTTCACCCAGTGCACCATGTAGTTGCTCATCTCACAGTTGGACATCTTGTCCAGAAGGCTATTGTGAGCAACAGTATCAAAAGTTTTACTAAAATCCAGAAAAACTACATCCACCACCTTCCCATCCCTTCATCCGCTAGCCAGGTGACCTTATCACAGAAGGATATCAAATTAGTTAGACAGGACTTTCCTTTTGTAAACCTGTGTTGACTGTGCCTCATGATTCCATTGTCCTTTAAATGCCTTTCAATAACATTTGAAGTATCAGAGTGCTCTGCTTCGAGCCACTGATGGTTTTTGGACCTCATCTTGATCTCTTTTTCTTTTTCTTCCCATTTATTACACCTGGATTTACATGGATCTCACTTCCACGTCACCCTTATTTGGGGATAAAACTCCTCTGAGAAATTGAGTAGAAACAATGACCAGAGCAAAAATAAAGTTAAAAAAAAAAAAAGCAAGTGTAATTGATAGTTCTCCCAACTTTTAACAAACCACAGCTCCCAGATTTCTGAGCCACAACTTGTCCACATCATCAACATAATGTCCACATCACTATGTCTAATAGCCTTTAATGAACTTTTCTTCTGTGAATGTGCCTAATCTTTGCTTGTACCCTGTAGGGTTCGGCATTCAGAAGATCTCGCGATGTCACGGAAAGTTAGAGGGTTAGTCGCAGCCTTGTGATGTACCTGTAATCCCGCCTCCCCTTGTTAGTATAAAAGGAATTAACTGTGCAATAAAAGGCGGAAGTTGGCGCTCACACTGTGTGTGTTTTCTCTCTCTTTCCCTGGTCTGGGCCAACCAGTGATCTAAGCATGGCACCTTGATATGTAGCGAACGCTACACCTGAATGTGCTACATTTTTGCTAGTGGAAATAGCTAAGTGAGCTCTGGTAATTTCAGAGGAAATGTGGAGAAAAAAGTGGATGCCAGGTGGCCACCAAAGCAGCTCTATCACTCCCCCTCCTCAACTGGACAGGGGAGAGAATATATTACAAAAGGCTCGTGGGTTGAGATAAGGACAGAGAGAGGTCACTCAACCAATTACTGTCACAGGCAAACCAGACTTGACTTAGGGAAAATTAATTTAATTTATTACCAATCAAACCAGAGTAGGGTAATGAGAAATAAAACCAAATCTCAAACATGTTCTCCTCACCCCTCACCCCTTCCCAGGCACAGCTTCACTCTTGAATTCACTACCAGCAGCGCAAGGGCACGGGGAATGGGGGTTACAGTCAGTTCATTACGCATTGTCTCGGCTGCTTCTTCCTCTTTGGGGGGAAGATTCCTCACCCTTCCCCTGCTCCACCATGTGGTCCCTCCCACAGGAGACAGTCCTCCATGAACTTCTCCAAAGTGGGACTTTCCCACGGGCTGCAGTTCTTCACAAACAGTTCCAGCATGGATCCCTTCCACGGGCTGCAGTCCTTCAAGGCAGAGACTGCTCCAGCATGGGTCCCCCATGGGTTCACACGTCCTGCCAGCAAACCTGCTCCAGCCTGGGCTCCTGTCTCCACGGGGCCACAGGTCCTGCCAGAAAACCTGCTCCCGCATGGGCTTCCCATGGGGTCACAGCCTCCTTCGGGCATCCCCCTGCTCTGGTGTGGGGTCCTCCCCGGGCTGCAGGTGGAGATCTGCTCCCCCGTGGACCTCCCTGGGCTGCAGGGACACAGCCTGCCTCACCGTGGTCTTCCCCACGGGCTACAGGGGAATCTCTGCTCCGGCACCTGGAGCACCTCCTGCCCTCCTTCTGTACTGACCTGGGGGTCTGCAGGGTTGTTTCTCTTACATGTTCTCACTCCACTCTCCGGCTGCTGTTGCTGTTGCACAGTTTTTTTCCCTTCTTAAATCTGTTCTCCCAGAGGCACTACCACCGTTGCTGATGGGCTTGGCCTTGGCCAGCAGCAGGTCCGTCTTGGAGCCGGCTGGCATTGGGTCTGTCAGACATAGGGGAAGCTTCTGGCAGCTTCTCACAGAAGCCCCCTCCGTAGCCCCCCAGCTACCAAAACCTTGTCACACAAACCCAATGCAACACACAAGCAATGGATAGATAGAAAAAGAACACACATCCTTTGGTCTTCTCAGAGAGTCCTCTCCTAAGCTAATTGTGCTCCTTTCTTTTTGGTGGCAAGAGACGTCAAGATGTCAGGAATGTCTTCCTTTCCCTCTTCCACAAAAAGATACATTATTTCCAGATTACATCAGACATACAGCAAGACATACTGCCAGCATAGTCCTTGTGATTGAAAGGGATGCAAGAATGTTTTCCATCCATTCATCCATCCTGAGCTGTCAGGTGTAAAGTCCTAAACCCTGACATGGTCTTCAGCTTCCTGTGCAGTATTAATCTTATCTAAAAATTCTTGCAGAGGCTTCTACTTTCTCTAGTAAAATAGGAAAAGGCTTGGTCATACACTGTTCTTACTAGAAGCTTTCTGAGGTGTTCTTTCTGCTTTGATCATGAAAATACCTTTGGTGCATTACCTTGGCAGCATAAAGCAGAGTTCAAGGGTCAAGCACCTAATATTTAAATAATCTCAAAAAAAGTAAAGATGAAGAACTTTTATACTATATGAAAATATCCAAGAGATCTTACAATACTCTGAAAAAAAAGAATGGCCTCTACAGACTTTAAACTTCACTTGTCCTGCCTTAATGAAGGAAACAAAATAAAAAGAACCTTGAAATCTCATTGAGCTTGCCTGCTTTCCTCCAGGTTTTGTAGGATATTTCGTCTTCAAAGGAATATAGAAGGCACAAACCCCATACACTTGAATTTACACAGCAATAAATAATTGTTCATCCTCAGAGAGAATAATCCAAGTGATCCAGAATTTGAAGTCCAGATAAAATTATCAAATGAAATTAGAATAGTAATTCCTTAAAAGATGGCCAGTATAGGTAAAAATAAGCTAAGTAGTATAAACCAGATTATGACTTGATTTTCAACAAAATAGATCTAAATTGACAGGATAAAAATGGAAACTGAAATGACAATATCTCAAGAACTAAGAGGGGATACTATGAGCTGAATAATTTTTTTTTTCAAGGACTGACTGCAAGAGCCCAACAATGAAAGAAATACTGTTACTGATATAAATGTTGGGACATGGAAAGATAATTGCATCTTTTCTTATTTCTTTGGAATGTTCTCCATTTCTAATATGATATCCAGAAAGAAAATTCATTATGTTGAGTCTTTTCCACTATCAACACTACTATCAATGCATAATAAATATGAAATAACATTCATTAAATTTAAAGCTCCTAAAACTATATTCATAGTCACATAAGATGAAAAGTAGAGGAGAAACCTCATATGTCATAAGTCTGGTCTTGTGAAAACTTTTTTGATACATAGGTGCCATATGTGAAAAAGGGGAAAACATAAACATCATAACCTTTTTGTCACACTGTGGTAAGTACAGTTCATTCTTAATAGACTCAGCATTAATAAACAGAACAATTGTATCAGTGAGAGAATGATGTAAATCTGAGAAAGGTGTTAGAAAAATGCATGGCCATACTGTAAACTTTGCTTTGATCTTATGGACTCTGTGCGTTGTTCTAGAAAACCAGTTCCATCTCTCTAGAATAAGGGGGCGGGGGGGGAGGGGGGAAGTGTGCCAGGATTCTTCAGAGGAAATTACTGACATTAAAAAAGCTATGGCAGGCAGGCAAGCAACACAGCACACTTCCATAACACTGGATTCCTCTATTGCTGTTAAACAGAATGTGACTAGGTCGGCAGACCTAGCAGAGCAGATTCTGTTTTATTCCATGAGGTCCTGAACAGGCAACTTATAAAACAGAGCACTCAAAAATGGAAACTGTTGGAAAGAATACATGTGATTAAGCCATGGAGGTATCTATGGCAACTGAGGTTTGGAGTCTGAAGCATCTCAGCTAGCAGACTTCCACACATGAAGGGATAACAGTGAAAGAATTGAAGGAAAAGGTAGAACTTGGTCCTACTCTGCTCAAAAAGCAAAAAAGAACAGAGATTTACTATTTGGGATCTAAACCAAACAGCTTTGTGGGTGTGCAGCAATCCTACTAGTGCTGTAAGGCCAGTATTAAAAAGCTTCAGTGTGGGTGCTAATCTTTAAGCTAGCAAATCTGACTCAATTTTTCTTGTATATGTTTCAGCCTCTGCAGCCTCTGCACTATATAACAGTAGTCAAACAAATATTGGTATTCGTGTCTAAATATTGTGAAATCAAAAACTGTCTGTGTTGATTCAAAAGGGAATTTTAATCTCCTTTAACACCCTACAGTAAATTTTGTCCATACTTTATTATTACATCAGTAGATCAGTTTCACAGTGACAGGGAATGTCAAATACATAAACTGAAAATGTGATAGATCAGAAATTTGTGTTTAAATATAACAACAGTTCAAGCCAAAGTGCATTCAAATTTACAATATGTTTATTTAGATTTCTGTGTCTGTTGAAAAGACATACAAACCGTGCAGCGTCAAGGAAAGTGAAGAATGCTCTGGATATTTATGTTCTTTCAAAACACACAATGTAACACAATTTTTACAATAAATTTATAGTTTTCCTCAGTATCAGCACTTACTTTCAATATCCCAAAGCTAAGAAAAGGTATAAAGACATTAATATACAATCATATTGTTTCCTGTAAGTATTTTTAAAGTTTGATTCGATATTTTAGATGTTAAACTATCATTAATAACTCATCAAAATGAGTACATTTGTATATCCCGTAAAAAACTTTAATCAGTATTCAGTTCTTATGGATAATTTTCATATTTAAGTAGCTGTATGAATATTAGAAAAAGTAGGAAAATTTCCAAAGATTGATTGTTTTAGTATCACTCTGGAACTAGTAAGAATCTGGAAAAGAAAAGAGGTCATTCATGGGTATGAAATGATAGACAAGGACTTTAGGCCACCCAGTTTCAATTGTAGAGAAACTATGGACCCTTTCCATTCCTTTTAATCCATCTAGAATGGCATCTGAAAGCAGTTCCAACTTTTGGTTTCACAGTTCCTAAAAATTATGTATCTGAACAATCATTCAAAGAGTTGCAAATATGCTCTTAAAATCTGTCTATAATGCCTGGCAAAGTTACAGACTTCGGATACCCATTAAGTCAAATCTGCTGAGTAGACCTGACTGCTAGAGAGCTCTACCAGTCAAGAAGAAATTATACTATAGTTAAACTCCAAGTGTTCTCTAAACAAAAGGCACTTTCCTTAACACAGTCAACAAGTAAATTTTTTCCACAAAATTGGAAGCCTAAGTAGAACCTAACTGGAAAGAAAACACCAAGCGAAGGCAAGAAATGGGAAGAATTTACATCTATCTGCTTATGAGTAGTGATTAGATTTCACAAGGAAATAGCTGACCTAAATTCTAGCTCAGATATAACTCTTGAACTTGATAGGATTTGACCCCAACGACAGGCTCCTGCTTTTCAGGAAATATTCTAATTGTATGGCCTTTAACACCCTTTGTTGAATCTGGGAGTGCTTAGAGTCCCAAACAGAAGAGGCATGGAAGCAATGGGGAGATCTACTTTTTGTATCTTCAGATTCAGGGCATTTTTCCAAACACTTAATGTTTACCAAAGACACTATAACTTAGATAGTTTGGATGACATCCTTAAATTTAGGCAACAAAATTTCAGCCTCCCTTATTTTAGACACCAACATAGACTTTCTGGATCTGTTCCAAAATCTCCAGGCCAGCTAGTAAGTCATTCGTCATTGTCTTCAATTATGTGTATCAAACCTCTCTAAAAAAGATGTAAGAAGGAAAGTTGTTCTACGCTGATTTTGAAATTTACGTCAAATTCCCGGCAGCAAGTGAACAATGCAACACAATCATCTCCAAACATTTTCGTTGTTAACAGAATACAATATTGGTAATTGTTAACAAATAGTTAATTGCAGTTAGTTACTGCATTTTCTGTGAATTTATATTACTTACATTGTAAGTAATACAATGTTGTAATATTGTATTGTTGTAATACAATATTACATTACTCTACTTACATTGGCTTTTACTGTGATCCTGACTGTTCTTACTTGCTTAGAAAGGTTGAGGTCAGCCCATGTGGAAAGCTTCCAAGAAAAAGCTAGATGGTACAAGAAATAGTACTAGTGATTTAGTGGGCAATATTTTCTCCTCTGATTCAACACTGAATCAGTGCCTCTGCTTTTAAGGGGCACTCTGCAGTTGTAAGGATGATATTTCAGATGAAAAATTAGTTCTAAGAACTTGACTTCACTATTTCTGGTCAAATAAAGTACAATTGCATATATTTATCTTGTCTTCCTTGCCAAGTTGTCTCCTGCAGAGTTACATTTTGTTGTACACTTCTTTTTATATTTCATTTCAGTAAGGGTGTTGGGGGGGTTTTTTTGCTTTTGACTTTATGGCTTAAACTACTGAGTATCCACTGGGCAAAGTTACTTTGCCCCTTGAAAGAGCTTTCATGTTCTATATCCTTTTCAGTGACGACATTTTTCTAATATAATTTTTATTGCCATATGGGTATAGTAAAGCACTGGAACAATGTTCTTAGGGACACTGTAGAATCCCTTTCATTGGAAGCTTTTCAGAACAAGTTAGACAGACTCTTGTCAGAGACAACATCAGTGCACCTGATCCCATTTCAATACAGAATTGGACTGAATAGTGAGAGTGGTTTCTCATGTCCTTTCAAGCCCTACATTTTTCTTATTCTCACTTTGAGAGTTGATTAGAAGGGCTCATTAAGTACTTTAAATTAAGTAAGTTGCCTCTATCCATGGAAAGTGTCAGTAACAGTACAAATAATAAAAAATAAATTAAGAAAAAATCAAAGTTACTAGTCTTCAGGTGCTTCAAATGGTAAAAGCCTAAAATGAAACAAAGTGTAGTTGCAGAGGCTTTCAAGTGATTCCAAACAGGTATGTCACTGAGTTGATCTTTGACCCACAAATACTGCTTACAGTACAGTATAAATATATAGACCATCTACATAGTCACTTTTTTCTTCCTGAGCAATAATTGCACTTTCTTTCTGCAGTATTCCCTGAACATTTATCAAAACACCAGAGGAAATAAGGAACACATCACAGCATCAGCCCTCAGAAATAAAGTTGATGCTGACAACAATAACCACATAAGTCACTTAAAATACACAAGAGTTCAATACTAATATTTCATTAGCAAATAAAAGCAGTCAAATAGACTCTTGAGATAAATTCTATACAAAGAATTTTGGGCAATAAAATGAGTGTTTTCCTTCAAAAATAAATGAAACCAATGTAGTATAACATAAATGGTTACAAGTGCATAAAATAGTCCCAATTTCTAATTTAATTTTGAGATTGATATGTATTTTGCCAAGCTAAATAGTGCCACTTATTTGACCTCTTACTCTAGGCTGTGCAGTATTAGTTCATTTACTTAATAGTATTCCTAAATATTTTTTATTACTCCAGTGAAAATGATTTATCTACTAAAAATTTATGTACAAGTAAATATCTGGGGCAAGATCTAAAATGGACATCAATCAAAATTGTTCTATTAAATTACACAGCAAGTGGCCAAATTCTCAACTAGTGTGAAAGACTTCACTTTTGTGAAAATGAGCTCAACCAACCTGTGGAATTATTTGAAGATGTTTCTCTAATATTTCAAAAGGCAACAAAAGTGAATAAAACAGTGAGAAGCATGAGAAAACAAGAACCGGGGAGGAGAAGGTGTGTGTATATATATATATAACAGATAATAGATAATAGATAGATAACAGATAACAGATAACAGATAATAGAAAATAGAAAATAGATAATAGATAATAGATAATAGGTAATATAATATATAATATATTGTGGTGGGTTGACCCTGGCTGGATAGCAGGTGCTCACCAAAGCCGCTCTATCACTGCCCTCTTCAGCTGCACCAGGGAGAGAAAATATAACAAAAGGCTCGTGGGTTGAGATAAGGACAAGGAGAGATCACTCAGCAATTACCATCACGGGCAGAACAGACTTGACTTGGGGTAAATTAATTTAATTTATTACCAATCAAATCAGAGAAAGATAATGAGAAATAAAACCAAATCTTAAAACACCTTCCCCCTACCCCTCCCTTCTTGCTGGGCACAGCTTCACTCCCATTCTCTCTCCCTCCTCCCCCCAGTGGCGCAGGGGGACGGGGAATGGGGGTTGGGGTCAGTCTGTCATACCTTGTCTCTGCCGCTCCTTCCGCCCCAGGGGGACGACTCCTCACTCTTCCCCTGCTCCACCGTGCAGTCCCTCCCACAGGAGACAGTCCTCCATGGACTTGTCCAACGTGAGGTCCTTCCCACGTGCTGTAGTTCTTCATGAACTGCTCCAGTGTGGGTCCCTTCCACGGGCTACAGTCCTTCAGGCACAGACTGCTCCAGCGTGGGTCCCCCATGGGGTCACAGGCTCTGCCAGCAAACCTGCTCCAGCATGGGCTTTGCCTGGGGTCACAGCATCCTTTGGGCATCCCCCTGCTCCAGCGTGGGGTCCTCCCCGGGCTGCAGGTGGAGATCTGCTCCCCCATGGACCTCCCTGGGTTGCAGGGACACAGCCTGCCTCACCATGGTCTTCCCCACAGGCTGCAGGGGAATCTCTGCTCCGGTGCCTGGAGCACCTCCTGCCCTCCTTCTGTACTGACCTGGGGGTCTGCAGGGCTGTTTCTCTTACATTTTCTCACTCTACTCTCCGGCTTGTGTTGCTGTTGCACAGTTTTTTTCCCTTCTTAAATCTGTTCTCCCAGAGGCACTACCACCGTCGCTGATGGGCTTGGCCTTGTCCAGCAGCGGGTCTGTCTTGGAGCCGGCTGGCATTGGCTCTGTCAGACATAGGGGAAGCTTCCAGCATAATCTCACAGAAGCCACCCCTGTAGCCCCACAAGTAACAAAACCTTACCAGGCAAATCCAATATATATATATTTTCAGACAGTGTACTAGCATAATACTTATGAGACAGAGAGACAAAAAGCAAAATATGTAACTGAAAGATAACTTACACAGGCTGCCTTGGGCACTAGTCCTTGGTAATAACAAAATCAAATCATTGAATAAATACAAAATGGTAACAATAATCACATTGGTTAAATTCTTTTAAATGGAATGGCTCTCTTCCTCTTTTCTAGTGCAAATGATAGAATACTCTATATGCTCATTAACAGTTAAAGACTCTGAATATGTTTCAGCTAAGCTTTCCTTATTTTTGTTTGCATTTGAAGGGTATTCTGCAGAATTACTTTGTATCCAGAAAATGAAGGGAAAAGAACACCTGAATTTGGGGAGAAAATTAGTCAGTACCATGAACTAACTTTAACCTTAATGTCCAGTGAAACTTAACCCATACCTCTCAGCTTTATACACTGGAAAGCTATATAGCATACATAGACACTAAGGAATACTTTATAAATTATCCTTTTTTTTAAAGGAGTACAACATAAAAGACTGCTTATGATTAGAAATGAGAGGCAGATGAAGTTAATTGAATGCATTCCGTATCTGAAATTATTCACTGAGCTATATAGATGTTAAGACTTCTGGCAGCTGCCAGCAAATAAGGGTAGGATTAATCTGCCCTGGTTTCTAGTCATCTGACTAGGCATGTCTGTTTGAGCTAATCACTCCAGGCTTTTTCATAGTCTGTGGAGAATGATCAGTATCTACAGAGCCAAATCGTCTCCCCTTAGGCATTTAAGAGGCAAATGAATCATCCTTAGCTTGTTTCAATCTACTATCTCAAAAAGGATAACTGGCTGAGGAATAGACTTGTAAGCTTTATATGCCTCAACCTAGGGCAGAAGAATGGCAGAACTACTTAAGGAGTAAGAAAAAAAACCTGACTTAATTACAAAGATGGTTGAGATTTGGTGTTTTCTATAACAGCAATCATGGGCACTATTAGAAGGAAAAGGCTTGTTGATCAATTCCTACCTGCTTACTTTTTTCCTTGGGCTATAATCTGTCAAATGGATTTGCAGACAGTGTGACCCAAATGAAACATATCTGAAAAATTCACAATTTTATTTTTAGGCAGAAATTCAAGTAAAAATGTATTTGATATATTCTTCACTTTAAATGCATCATTAAGCTTTCATTATATGCCAAATCCTGCAGCTCTTACTTAGTCCATACCCAGATAATGTTTGCTTTTGAAGTCAAGCATCTGGCAAAATATGAATACTCCCAGACATTTTTAAAAATGAAGTTGCCAATGGGATCTGTGCTCTCTCACCATTTCAGAGGGACCATCAGTAGGAGTTGTAAAAGGCTTGGTTCTCCTAAAACATTAGGTTTTCTGCTGAAAGCCAAAAGTTCTGTTTGAGAAAAACACAGGAATGAGACCCTGTTCCTATTTTCATGTTACAGTGGCCTTCTCAAAAGTTACGATTTGAATCCCTATGTTCCTGTCTCAGGTTTCTGCAGAGTGAGTTCCAGAATTTCCCTGAATTTCTTTACTACTGATGTGACCTTTGAAGAACTGTGATATATATCATCTAGTTCTAGTCTCCATTTTATCCAAGTTACATTTTTACATATTCTGGGAGCGATAGATGTTTATATTCTAGAGAAATGTCTAGAACTGGCAGAGAGTTTTCAATTTATAAGTTTTAAGGAAAAAATTGAAGGGAGGGTGGAGGGGGACTTTCTCCAGAACCTCACAGTTAACAGAAAGACATTGACTCACCATCAGAATTTGTCTCTGGAAAAGAGCAGGTTGTCTTTGTGGTTCACATGTACCTGGGATACTGCCTATTTGTCCTTGAGAAATGTTGGACTCCTTTTATTGAGCTTTCAGAAACATTAAATCTTATGGTGCTATAAGTTTTCTGTTGTTGCTTTGACTGTGTAATTTCTTCCATCTAATCAGTAAACCTCAAATGTTCTTCACCTCTACATCCTTTTTTGATCTTAATCCAACACCTCATCATTACTTTAAAAATAAGCTCCATCTTCATCTTAACCCTTGTTTCTAGCCCCTCTTCCTCAAATGCTCTGTACACTCTTCTTGCCTTGCCATCTGCTTTGTCTCTTCCCAATGTGAAAGTTCAGCTATATTTTAGCCATTTCAGATAGCTAAAGCTTGGCTGCCGATTGGTCTCCACTTCTGCTCACACATCTTCTTTCTTTCTTTTGTATTATTGTGATCATGAGGAAGGAAGTTTCTCTGATCTAGAGGCAACAATACAAAGGAAGGGATCCTGTAACATTCATGAGAAGTTTCACAACCTTTGTTAACTTATGAATAAGTAATACAGCAGAGCTGGCTTAACTTTCTTGTTTAAAAAAAAAAAAAGTGTCGTTTTGTTTGTTTTTTACAGGAACTACATTGCACAGGCTGATGAAGCGATTTGGAACCAAAAGCTTGTCTATTTTTTCAGTTAATAAAGATCTAATGGAAGCTATTGCTTCTTCTGGCACACTCTGCCTCTAAAACTCCATAAATGTCTTTGAAAAATGAGTTTTCCTGGTTTTTCACAGAACTATTTTGATCATAGTCTAGAAAGTAAAGTAAGCAAAGAAAGTACTAAATCCTTTAAATATGTCCTCATGTCTCAGGTAATTTATGCCATTTTCTTGCCTGTATCCTATCTCTGTACTGGGCTGGCTTCTTTGGCAGCTGGCTGGAGAATTAATTGTTACATTAAGTGTTATATATCAGCTTATTTAAGCAATGAAACTGAAATTCCATATTTCTTCTGAAGACAAAAATATTAGAAACTGCTATAGAACACATGGAAAAAATTAGCTTGTTATAGTTAAAAATCAAGATGAAATTAGACAGATTTGAATAGCTCTAAAATATGAAATATAATACAGCAACGTGTTGTGGTTGGACACTAAAATAGAGGGTCTCCACACTATAAGCCAAGGCCTAAAGGTGAGTACAGAGGGTGTTTATTATTCCACTACTATTCCACTAAAATTACTTAGAGAATTGTTAGATAGAAAATGTGTTACCTGTACATAGGGCACTGTAATTTTCATCATCTTAAGCTATTTTGAGAAAAGAATGTGCTATGAGGCAGAAGATTTATGGAATCATGTTAGAAATTTCTAATTGTCTTCAAGATTGTTATAAAATTTTGAAAATAATTTAAAGAAAGCTGTTTAATTGGGCCATCATCCCATTTTTAGTGATGTGGCTCAAGAGGCGCAGTTCAGTAGTTGAGGTCTAAATCCTTTACAGAAGAATTTTGCAAAATAAT
This sequence comes from Buteo buteo, assembly GCF_964188355.1. NCBI lineage: Eukaryota > Metazoa > Chordata > Aves > Accipitriformes > Accipitridae > Buteo > Buteo buteo. The sequence continues at coordinate 21,107,033 of NC_134184.1, forward strand.
ATCAGACTTTGTTATTTTCATTTGGTTAAATTAAATTTGTTATTTTCATTTAGACTACTACAAGTAGGAAAGGAATTTCTTCTTTCAAATTATAACACAATTTCTGATTTTCCTTGTACAAACTGCCCTATGTTGACACGGTATTTGAAAACTATAAATGTTTTGAATACTGCTGATTGAACCATCTAACAATCTGTATGAGTTTTTATTTATGTCATGTATGCTCTGTAGAATGAGTTAAATTTGAGCTCATGGTAATACACACTGTCTGGGTTGATATCTGATCAAATATGACTGCAATAAAAATACAGGTATAATGGTTCTATTGCTTGATTTGCTGTTAACTGTTTTTGGCTGAGTAAGATTATTTTAACACAATATAGGTGGTGTGGGGGGGTGTTAATAAAAACATTTAAAACTACTGACATTACTTAAAATAAACTTTTTGTGTTTAAAAACCTTTATGTCTTATGGCTATGAAACATCTAAAGATGTAAGCAACAATTTAGCACTATTTACTTTAACAAAGAGTAGTCTGCAGTTTTACATCTTTTTTTAAAAAAAAAATCTCCAATAGCATGTACAGTTGTAAATGAGTATTTAACTATAAAACAGGAGAGTAAAAATGGATTGACTACCTTTTCTGATGGCTGAGATATTTCATAATTAATTTTAGATATGTAATACTTAAGCATCACCCTAAGATGACTAATGTTACAACACCTACCATAATACATTCTTAAAGGTGTGTCTTGTTGTGTAGATTTTAATGGAATGAGCAGTTTTATTATCATCAATACAATAGCCAATAATACAACCCCTACTGCTATGTCTACATTGCTGTAATATGCACTGTAGTTCATCTATGTGTGTATCACATTTGTATGTCTGCTGTATTCTGATGTGACATATGGTTAGAACTAATTGAATGTTTAATACATTTCATTTATATACAGATTAAAATAAGTTAGGAGTGCTATGTCTTGCAAGGTTGCTATTGTCATTCACCCAAACCAACTATTTTTTTATTATCATTTATCACCTTACCCTATGATTCAATTGATGCAGCAGTCCATTTTTTGTATGTGTTTATTTTCAAAACTGTATTTGAGTGTATGTACATGCATATTTTCAATAAAATGAAAGACAACTCACCAACAAAAGTATTGCATAGCGAGCTATATGTTCTTTTGCATTCAGAACAAGTAATCTGAATGCTGCGGATCTGCCAAGATCAGTCTTTGAAATCATATCATGTTGTCTCTTGTGCACTTACTGTATAATAACTTGCCATAAAGCAAAACCTGCAGCTCAGAAGCTTAAAAGCCCTTACAGTTTAAACTGGTCTTTGGATAACTCACTTAGATTATACTGATGTCATTTTCAAGATTGCCTGATTTGATCCAAAACAACATTTCTTTCTCAGACTCTAATTTTTCCCAAAACACATAGACAGTAATAGGTAATTATTTGGGGGAAATAAATTTGTTTCCTTAGTGTAAATACATGTACTTTCAGTAAATTACATTCAAGTTTAGATAATGTTCCTTCACTCATGAAGGAAGCAGTTCAAACATTACTTATTCATCTCAAGATGGTCACAGGTATTTTAATGTAGACACTTCTTAAAAGAGTAAGAAGACATACAAAGTAGAATTGCCTTCAGGAAAACTACAAGGCTCTTTCAGCTGGGCAAACCTGTGGGATAAGTAAATCTGTGGGTACCTGAATTAAATGAATAGGAAAGACTGAGAGTCAAAAAACTAGTTAGACTGTGGGCTTGCAGTTCATCAGTCACCGTCATTTAAATGCATGCAAGATACAGGTCAAGCTCTTGCTGGAGAGTCAGTTTAAATGAGAATTGTGTACAAGGCCCAGTGAGTCAGAACTGGTGCTTAGTATAAGGTTAAATATGGACTGGCATGACAAGAAAGAAAGAAGAATTACTATCTGGAGTTTCATAAAAGAAAAAATTCAATTATTAAGGCATAACTTTTAGATCACTGAAGAAAACTGTAAGCTGGTTGAAATTACACAGAAGCAGAAGTGGCCATGATTGAAGGCAGTGGCAAGCCAAACAACTTGCGATAGAATCACAGAATCACAGAATCATAGAATCACAGAATGGTTTGGGTTGGAAGGGACCTTAAAGATCATCCAGTTCCAACCCCCCTGCCATGGGCAGGGACACCTTCCACTAGACCAGGTTGCTCAAAGCCCCATCCAACCTGGCCTTGAACACTGCCAGGGATGGGGCAGCCACAGCCTCTCTGGGCAACCTGTTCCAGTGCCTCACCACCCTCCTCATAAGAAATTTCTTCTTTGTGTCCAATCTAAACCTACCCCCTTTCAGTTTGAAACCATTGCCTCTTGTTCTGTCACTACAGGCCCTTGTAAAAAGTCTCTCTCCATCTCTCTTATAAGCCCCCTTTATACATTGAAAGGCCATAGTCAAGTCTCCCTGGAGCTTTCACTTCTCCAGGCTGAATAACCCCAAGTCTTTCCAATAAAGATTGGTAGTTGCTCATCAAAATTATTGTATATGCCAAGTTTTAGGGAAGATGGACACATTTCCTTACCCAAGAGTTGATACAATTTTTAAACTCATGTTAGGAAGGTGACTGTTTTTACATAGCAACGCATGCAAAGGAAACCAGTCAAGCTAGTCACTAGTGCCAACTTGTGGCAGATAACATGCTCTTTCTAAGTGTCTTGGTGTATCAGGGAAGGAACATTGTTTTCACACCAGAGAATCTGGCAACTTAGTATTAATATTTACAGCAAAGTGACTACCTTCTTCACTGAACTTGTAACCCTGACAAGAGGAAAAGGCAGTGACGTCCAAGCAAAGCTAGGCACCTGCTGCAATGGGACACAAAAGGAAATAACAGCCACTCACTAGGTAGAAAGAGGGAAACAACAAATGATGACCTGCAAAATACTTTTTGCCAAATGGCTACCAGATGAGTAAATAAAGTTGTCTCCTAATTTAAGTGCATGTCCTCCTGCAAAACAGTGTACCACTGGAAACTACAGTCATCTAACTTCACAGTCTTTAACTCAGCCTCATTTCAAAGGGGTATTTTCTCCAATTACAAATGCAGCATCTTTTCACACTAAATTCCTTTCACCTTCAGTAGCATTCCATACTTTTCCAGGATTTGCAAGTTCACCTTATTTGTAATTTATTGTGCTAGCAAATTACAGTCAACAAAATGGGGGGGGGGGGGGGGGGGGCAGCTGAATAGTTATTTGAAGTTTTCTTTACAATCAATAAAATGGGAAATGTTCAACAAATGCCAAAGAAGGAATAAGTTTGCAGAATGAAGCGGGGGGAGACAGAGACAGAAGAGGCAAAAAAAATGAGGAGAGGAGAGGAGAGGAGAGGAGAGGAGAGGAGAGGAGAGGAGAGGAGAGGAGAGGAGAGGAGAGGAGAGGAGAGGAGAGGAGAGGAGAGGAGAGGAGAGGAGAGGAGAGGAGAGGAGAGGAGAGGAGGAGGAAAGGAAGTTCCAATAATTTGTATTTTTGTTTCCTGTGCATCAAATAAAAAGGAAATCCATGGATAACTGGTATTCTGGAATACTCCTTCTGTTTTTCCTTTTTTTCCCTTCTTTTCCTGCATTTATTTTCTCCTTATCCAAAGTCAAATAAAACTGTTTCCAAAATCACAACAAAATTTCAGTTATATCTGCAATAGTGTGTTGACTAGATGTTTGACCCTATGTGGACAATATTATTAATCACAGCAGCAAGAAACAATATCACTGAGCTTTTTAAAATTTTAATAAATTTCCCTGGAATTTATATACATTTGATTGATAGAAACTCAACCAATCATGGCAGGAGTTACTGATGAAATCTCAAATAGGTTTTATTATCACAGGCCCTTTTAGCTGCTGTTCTTGCATGCAAGGTAAGCAGATTAATGCAGTGAATACGGGAAATATTTGAAAGCTGTTGATGGCAAATTCTGCCCTAAGCTATATATTAGAGAGATTGACAGAAACCATGTATTTTGCTAGGGTTCTGGTAGAACTGTTACTGACTCTTCTGTTCTGACCACCAACACTATCTACAATGTGTTCTGACACTGTCCCATGACCATAACCATAATTATGACCTCAGGCCTTAAGATCCAGTATGTATTTTCCTGCAATTCCAATGGGTTGATTTGATTATGAAGTCAAGAAGACAAGTTTCAGGTGCAAAGCACTGGCCAGTTTGTATGATTTCAGCTTGAAATACTTGTGAGGATTGGAAACTGAGGCACAAAAAAAGCACAACCCTGAAATGTGATCACCCAGAAAACAGGCAGAAGGGGAAAAAAGCCTTCATCAATTGCTTCCTTAGTCTCCACTTCAGTATTTCCTGAAGAATAAAAGCAAGGCAGCAGGAAACTTGTCTTTCCTATGCCCATACAACACATAAAAGGGCACCTATGCCTTAGAGATGCTATCTCAATAAGAGTAATGAATGATAAGAAAGGCAAAGAAACCGGGGCAGCATACTCAAGAGTCAAGAAAACTAAGCATTATGTAATTTGTCTAACATCATGTCCCTCCTCTAACAAAATTACTCCAAAAGATGTCTCAGTATATGGCTCACAAAATGTGTACAGAATGACCTAAAAGCCACTGAAATACTGAGGGAAATCACAGTTTCTAATGTATTTCATCCGTTATGATCAGTACTGAAGTGTTTTAAGAAACTTCATTTTTTCAGTAGGTATTACCCCAATTTTGGATAGTTCTGTTTGTAAATGTAGTAGTGATGCCATCTACAGGTTAAGTGAGGATGAACTAAAATACCCCAACATACAAGCTTGACACAGTAACTCATACAAACTGAAGGTTTTATTAAACACATAAAAATAATAAGCAAACTAGAATATATTGAGTTGACTAAAATATGAAAAAGAAGAAACTTTGCTTTTCTAGTCAGACTATATTACTGATAGACATTTTTCCTCCACTAACTCTTCAAGAAAAAGAGGATTTATGAATATGCATCTCATATCCTCATATTGAACCTCAGAGGTCAATTTGCATGGTTTAATTAACCTTTTCCAGTTCTCTGTCCTGGTTTCAGCTGGGATAGAGTTAACTGTCTTCCTAGTGTCTGGTACAGTGCTATGTTTTGAGTTCAGTATGTGAAGAATGTTGATAACACACTGATGTTTTCAGTTGTTGCTCAGTAGTGTTTAGACTAAAGTCAAGGATTTTTCAGATTCTCATGCCCAGCCAGCGAGAAAGCTGGAGGGACACAAGAAGTTGGCACAATACATAGCCAGGCCAGCTGACCCAAACTGGCCAATGGGGTATTTCAGACCATGGAACGTCACATCTAGTATGGGAACTGGGAAGTGGAGGTAGGGAATCGCCACTGGGGGACTATCTGGGTGTCAATCAGCGGGTGGTGAGCAATTGCACTGCGCATCATTTGAACATTCCAATCCTTTTATTACTGCTGTTGTCATTTTATTAGTGTTATCATTATCATTATTAGTTTCTTCTTTTTTGTTCTATTAAACTTTTCTTATCTCAACCCTGGAGTTTTACTTCTTTTCCCAATTTTCTCCCCCGTCCCACTGGGTGGGGGGGAGTGAGTGAGCAGCTGCGTGGTGCTTAGTTGCTGGCTGGGGTTAAACCACGACAATAGTGTTTTACTGCTATTAATAAAAATCAAAACATTTTAATGGTATTTTATATGCTATAGAGAAGATAATTTTATCTGAAGAATTTACTTGGCCTCTTCTTTGTATTAGCCACTCATGACATAAAAGAATAAAGGAGTTTCACAGATGTGGGTGAATAAAACCTCATTAATAATTAAGATACTCAGTTTCATCATTCCGTAAACTATATAGATAAGTACCACATAAGTTATTTGTCCTACTACATACGGCTGTAGAGAAACATGACATTAAAACCTGATTTTTCCCTCTATGTTCTGCAGATGTAAATTCTAACTGCAGACCTCTTTCCATGTCTGCATTTATTTTTTCTGTTTATTTTCTTTTAACAGAAGTCCCTGAAATCTCTGGTTACTTTGATCATGTGTTTTTGACAAGCAGCATTTGTTTGTTCCCCCTCCAGTCCCACATTCTCTGCTGTGATATGTCACTACTGGTTGTGTCAATCATGTATCTCCACAACAAGTGCTGTTAGAGAAGAGCAAAGAGTGATAGTTAAAATGTCTAATCAATTTAAAAGCATATGTTATTACACTATAACACTAAACAACACATAATTGTTGTAGCAGTATAGATGTGTTTAAGATCAGCATATGCATTCTAATCAAATTGCATACATAATCGAGATTTATACAAATGACATATATTCTGAAGCTTTTTACAAAAGCTCTTTCTACTCCTTTTTTTGGTAAGTTTTGAAATTAGAATATGACAAATTTTCTCAAGCTCAGAAGTTTTCGGTAATGTGTGGTGAAGGGAGAGGACGGGAGAGGAAAAGTAATATACTGGGAAAGACAAATAGAGGAGGATGCAGGAGGCTGTGCTCACATAGAAAGTGCAACCATGGATTGTTTTATATTATGTTGCTGTGAAAAAGTTCCATTAGGACCAGAAATTTGAGATTAAGAAAGACATGTGCCATATTACCTTCCATGAATTAAGGCAAACTTATTGTCCATCTCTTTTTTGAACTGGTAAACTTATATAGCTGCTTACAAAATCCTAATATTGGCACTAGAAATGCATATTACATTGATTTGCTGTAAAGCACTGCGAGGTAACACTAAACTTTTGAGTGGTCTCTGCAGTATATTTTCTTGTTTTGGGTGAATGGAACATATACAGAGGCTGTTGTAGTACATCACTAGAATTAGTTTCCTGGGATTAGCATAATGTTATTCTATGAATCCTCCTTTCCATTTTACTGCTTCTGTGTGGCTGTTTGTTTATAGAAAATCCTATCAATCACCTGGATTCATTAAAAGTCTGCCTAAACAGCAGAGTTCTGTATAATTTTCTTTACCATTATTTTTAAAACTGTGCATGGGAAACCAGAGGCTATGCAATTTTTTATTCAGTATAACACTCTCCTTTGAGAGGTAGACTAGATTTACACCAAGGCTGATTACACCAAGATATGATCAAGCTGCTAAAAAAGTATGCAAAAACATCTACACTTCTCATTAAAAAGGATCATTTTGATACAGAAAAGTTGTTTGGTCTGGGATAGCAAGGAAAATGTTTTGCAAATGCTATTCTAGAATGATGATATTCAGGCACTACCTAACAACCCATTTCAACATACAGGTTTGGAAACACTCTAGAGAAACCTACTTCTGCAGATACAGATTTTAAAACATCTTTGAAGCTTTTTTCCAGCAAAGCCAGGTCTACTGGAGAGAAAGCTTGCCTTTCTCTCACCTTCCATTCTTCCCTCTACCCCTCATCCAACTGATGCTAGAAATGTATTTAGCTGAATACAGCTCCTATCTGCAGCATTACATATGTCTTTTAGTGACTTACACTGAAAGTTGCATGGTTGTAGGAATTCAGTTAATGTAAAAGAGCCTCTAAATATTCAACACGTAATTAATTTTTTTCACATTTACACCGGAAGGGTGTTGTCCTTATGACTTTGGGGGGAAATACTCCAAGTCCTTTTAAATGTGTGTGAGAGGATGAAACAGTGAGTTCACTGGATCCAATGGAAAAAAATTACTGAAGAGGGCCAAAATAACATCTTGAGTGTTTCATAGAATCCTAGAACAGTTTCTTGGAATAATATTTCTGAAAGCTTTTTAATTTTCACAGCTAGTTATGAGTTAGTTGTGTTTACCTTGGTATCATAGTTACTTGTTTTCCACATATCTTCCATCCCTTGCTGTCTTTCCCACTTTACTTTTATAGTTTCGATGTCCAAATATGGATTTAGTCATGTTCTCCTATATATTATAAAAAGCACTAAACACCATGCATTTCCTCTGCATTGTGCAAATATTTAATTCCTTTGACATAACTAAAGCCTCAAAAAATTTTCAACTCAAAGGACAAAATTCAGAGGTTTCTCCCCTCAGAAAAAAATTATTTGAAGTAACTTTTCTAGTAGCAATGTAAATGTCGTGATTTAACCCCAGCCAGCAACTAAGCACCACGCAGCCGCTCACTCACTCCCCCCCACCCAGTGGGACAGGGGAGAAAATTGGGAAAAGAAGTAAAACTCCAGGGTTGAGATAAGAGCGGTTTAATAGAACAAAAAAAGAAGAAACTAATAATGATAACACTAATAAAATGACAACAGCAGTAATAAAAGGATTGGAATGTTCAAATGATGTGCAGGGCAATTGCTCACCACCTGCCGACCTACACCCAGCCCCCACTTCCCAGTTCCTATACTACATGTGATGTCCCATGGTATGGAATACCCCATTGGCCAGTTTGGGTCAGGTGCCCTGGCTGTGTCTTGTGCCAACTTCTTGTGTCCCATCAGTTTTCTCGCTGGCTGGGCATAAGAATCTGAAAAATCCTTGACTTAGTCTAAACACTACTTAGCAACAACTGAAAACATCAGTGTGTTATCAACATTCTTCTCATACTGAACTCAAAACATAGCCCTGTACCAGCTACTAGGAAGACAGTTAACTCTATCCCAGCTGAAACCAGGACAACTATGTAATGAAGGGCTTGTAAGATGACTTTAAAACAAAATCTTAAATCAGAAGATCATTTTTAAGGCTTGAAAACCTGTCAGATTAGAAAGCACAGAAAGTACATAGCCTGCTTGAAGGATCCAAGTACAGGAACAAGTACATTCCAAGGGATTACACAGCAGTGGCTGTGTAATAACTAATACTAATTACATATTAATAAATTTTAAAGTTAAAATGGACTTCTAGCATCAACTGACCTTGCACGCAATACAGTTTACAGAGATTCTCATTCTCTGTGCCACCTTTTTTTTTTTATATTCAATTAAAAGTCTTCAAGGATGGAGAGAATGCATCCCAGTCTCATGTAACCTGTTTTTTTGAAAATTGCTCTTATTTTAAAAAAAAACTAATTGCAGTATACATTCATCCTCCAACTAGGGGTTCTTGATCTGCTTTCATATATTAAGGTAATCTTTAATATCATAAATCCTATCTTCAGGTGACTTCGAAAAGTGTATTAGGTTACTTCTTAACCTTTTTTTGATAAGATAAATAAGATTCTCAAATCTCTCTGTAAGATATATTTTTCAGCTTCTGAAATACCCTGAAATCTCCCCTCCAGTTGGGGAGGGCTTAACTTGAGATGTCTACTATTATCAACACCTGTACATGAACTGGTAGTGTGGCATCCTTTTGCAGCTAACAGAGACAAATAGGCTCTCTAAATGTCTAGTTCACCTGATCATTTTAAGACCTGTGTTTTGCTATAAGTGTTTAAAATAGAAATCAAGTTAGATTTAGTTAAATTTAGTGAAATCATTCTTGCACTACATACATCTTGGTTTTGACAACATAGGTGACCAATAACTTGTTAACAATTCTTAACTGTTTTTTTATCAGTATAAATGACAAAACTGTTACTGCTATGAATCCGCAGTCATAGCAAGTACATGCCTGAGAGCAACTGAAAAGGGCACTATTTTTAGGTTGTCTCTTGTGAGCTGTTTGGTCAATAAGCTTGGGTTTATGGAAACCTGGACACGTTTGTGGTGTACCGCTGGTGCACATCTTGCATTTTACCTCCTTATAGCAGTGAGTGTGTTTGAGGTGCACAGCTGAGCTTTGGAATTTGGTTGTACTTCAAGCACCAATAGTATTTGAGAGGTAAAAATTATGACATTCACTTCTGATCTGAATATGTTTAAATTATTTTCCACTATTTTAAACTATACAGTGTGTACATTATTGTCTTTCAGGACAACAAGATACACTGTTCATGTGTTCTGAAGAGTGCAAAGATTATTTTAATCCTGCTAGGAAAGAGATTTGTGCATTCTCCAGAGAATAAGAAATTCCTTCAAAGAAACTCAACAAATTCTCTATCCAACCTCTAAGGAAAATTGTTTCAGTAGTTTCCACCACAGTAATCACTAACAAATTCTATTACGGTGGGTCAAGATGTAATACTAATCTATGCATAGTCACAAACTCTTTTCTTGAGCACTTTGGCAATTTCTTACAGCTGGCAATGCTTATGTATGTATATATTTTAGAGACATGACAGAAACTGCTGATCATTAATATGATTTATTAAATAAACGGGTCACATAACTTTGGTAAAGGATAAATTTCAAAATGTTGCTTGATCCTGAAAGAAATACTAAATGGAATAAAATACTTAATGTTTCCTTTTGCAGTTTGTTTTTGACTGATAACTGCTCTTACATAAGTCTATGTTGGATGTGTATTTGCCTGACTTTAACTTCCAGTCATGGAGTCTTCTTTGGCATTCTTGTGAGATTAATCATCACTTTGGGAGTTTATATTTTCCCCTCTTTGTAGTACTGAACTATATCTTCATCACTGGGTTTTTTTGTGTGTGTGTTTTGGTTTTTGTTTTGTTTTGATTTGGTTTTTGATGTGGTTATCATAGGCTTTGTCTGTGCAGTTTTGAGGTAGAGAGAAACTAAGTAGGCAGTAGAAATGTTTTTCTCGGTTCCATAGTCTGTAATTTAGAGTCCTTTTGTTGAGATAATGTTATTTAGGAGAATATTCAAACAGGTAGCTCTGCAGGTGTCCTAAGGTGCCTACATTTCTTTTACAATAAATTTGGAATCACAAAGTTATTTATGGTTAATAAAGAGTTTCCAAACCAACAGAAAGAGTCAAAGAGATGATCAGGAAGAGTGATGTGGATTTTTGTCTCTTAGAAATATTGTGTACCTTCCCTCAGATTATCATTGCCTAAAATGCCAAATACTTATCTTGAAGAGGAAATGAAATATTCTATATTATTAGTCTCTGAGCTGTTAATCATGTGTCCTTTCTCTGTCATCTGATGACCAGAAAAGCGTCCTAGGACATGGAAGAGGTAGATGAACCCTTAAAATTCTCTCCCAGATAACTGCATTAGTATATAATAAAGTGGTCAATAATTATTTTTTCAATGAAATTTTGTATTGTTGTTCTGTTATATACACTTGCCATTTTATACTGAGAATAGTCAAAGCCTACCCATCAGATAGGATCTTCAAGAGATCTAGATCACTGAAATACCTACTCCAAGATCCTCTTTACAGTTAGGCACCTCAACAGCACTGAGCTACTCCCACTTATCAAGACTATTCAGATAGATAAAACTTGGGTCACCTAATGAATTCTACTAGGAGTTTTTCAATGTGCTTTTGGGTCAGTTAGTATCTACATTACATTTAATTTCAATTTTTTGTCTTTTTGTGACACTTTAAAAGATATGCCCATCCACTTCCCAGAAGATTTTAAGAACTGGAACAGAAATATTCCAAAACTAATCATGACCTTTCTTTAAACTCATATAATGGTAATGTGAAACCAAAATGTATCAGGCAAAGTCTATTTCAAACTCCACAAAGGATGGATAGACAAAATGGCTTAATAATCTCTAGTTTCTAATTTCTTGTATTAAACTTAATTGTATTGGCAAAATATTCATATCAAAACACTTACACTAATGAAAAAAAATTAGTTCCAAGCCTTTGATTTTTATAGCATAAATGCTAAATGACAAAGAATGTGGAATTTACATATGAGTCAGTTAAAGCATGAAGGACTCCATGTTCTCAAATTACAGAATGATAATAATAATACCTTTCATTTTTATAGCATCTTTCATCTTGGAATATCAAGATGTGTAATAAATAGTAATGATTCTTTCAAAATAATTCATGCAGTAAAGTTGCAGGTAAGAAATCACTATATTGAGGTAAAAAGTATCAAAAATCCTGGCATGGATGCAAATCCAATGAAGTAAATGAAGCTCCCCCAGTTTTTTAGAGTAGTCTTCACATCAGAAGCTTACAGGAAGTTCTCTCTACTGGCATTCATGTGACTGGGATCATAGCAACGTGTAATACTGAGAATTGCCTTTAAATGCAGATTGAATTTTCAACAGCTATCAGGTACCTACAGCCACATACAGAATGATTACTTTATACACAGGAAAGAATGTTCTACAAACACAGGGCTAGTTAAACATTTGGTCCTAGGAAATTCTGTTAATCAAATTAAATATGAAAATATTTATGATCTATTGCAGATATTTAAATCTGAATAGATCTCATTTAAAAGATGACACAACTCTATGCTCATGTTGCGTTAGGCTTGCCATGTATTATTCTTCTTTTTCATCCTTTTCCATTTACAGGCAAAATGTTAGCAACTTTTACATATTTTCATGCAGAAGAACAATATCAAATTCACTTGCAACTGTTAAATGTCATCAGTGATCCCTTTAGAAGGAACAAAAGGGTAATTTGTATAAAGGGTAATATCTCCCTGGATGTTGTTTTATGACATGTCATGACCTGACTGAAAACCATAATTATCTTTTGGGAATAACTGTAATCTTTTGATTAATAGGCTTTCATGAGTTGGAACTGCTTGAAGTTTGGGCTCAGATTTAGATCTCTTTTTCAGAAAAATAAATCATAAATAATTATACTGAGTCCGAGGGATCAAAATGAGTCTAAATTTAATATGCTAGAGATCAGAATAGAGACCATCTTTCTTGAAAATTTTAAATGGCCTCCTTTCACTGTATTTCTTTGAAGAGGAAGAAAAATCTTGCAAGAAAAAAATTCTTTTATTATCACTTAAGACAACTGCAGAAACAACTCAAGCTTACAAATAGGAGTATGAAAGTTTGTCAACATCTAAAATATGGGCTGCATGTTGTCTCTTTGGTTAGTGAAGTTACATATCAGGAGGGTTTGGAGTTTTTTTGTCAGGAATAGATCACTAACAAATGCAGTCAATGCATTCTGTACTTCATCTCTTGGTATGCAACCTCACTAACTGAAGTGAAAAAAAGCTAATGATTCTAGAAATCTTGAATTAGTGTCATGCCGCAGTCATCTTATTCTCGTAGAAATGGGAACTTAATCAAAGCTCTAATGACAAGTTCCAGACACGGTAATAAAAGTAGTCTGAGTCATAGTGGCAATGTGTTGTCTTCAAACAAAAATTTTCAAATCCATTCTGCACAGCTTTCCTCCTGGAACTCCCCTGCTGTAATCAGGAGAAATATGCAGAGCCAGCTGTTAAGGCACAGTGTAGGCATCTCTTAATTAATTCTTCTTTCTGTGGTTGCACTTAGCATTCTTCTAGTAGACTGTGAAATTCTTATATGCACACAGCTTCTGTGTTTACAAAATACAAGTAGCCACACATAAACATTAATGAACATAGTTTCTTATACTTAAAAATATAACGAAATATAAATATTCATATATTGCATCACTTTTTGCCAATTTGGTATTCAGATTGAAGAAATAGTATGTGGAATTAAGTCCTAGAAGGTTCAAGGATGATCTTTTTCTAAAAGACATCCTTTTCTGTATTTCCTCTCAGTTAGATTTTAATTTTTTTTTTTAATCTAGAGATTTTCTTGCCTTAGGTTGTACATGTTTTCCTACAACATGGTCCTTGTCAAAACAGACAGACTACTGGTTCTACTACTAAGCAACAAGAGAAATATGCATTTGTTAAAAAAAAATCTAAGAAATATTGTTACAAAATTACTTATTACAGTTACCTTTTCCTTTTATTTTTGTTGCCAAAACTCATGTCCTTCACAGGCTTTCTGTACTTTCAGTACATTATACAGACAGTTGATAAGCAGAATCAGAACATATACTACTGTTATTTACAGGAACAATAAGCCCAAAATATTTGACTGTTGCTCTGTGTTAGCAGAGCAGGTCTCCAAGACCTTTTTTTTTTCTTTTTACATGTTATTAGTCACTTAGCTTTTTGAGGAAGAAAATTCAGATTCCATTACTTTTTGTAATAAAACTATAACATCAGGGTTTCCCCAGTGTACTGACAAACATTAGTCTTTAGTAATATCTACACAAATAAATAGGAAAGGCCATTCTCTGACCTTGAGGGAGAACCATAGCTTTTGCCATATGATTAAAGTGTCTCCCTCTCCCTAAGAAGGACAGCCTTACCAATAAGGCTACTGTGTAAGGTCCCTGGCCCATGTTGTTCCCCAAATCATCCCTGTGTATTGTGCATCGAAGTGCAAAACTATGGATCATCACATGCCAGTGCTCCAGGGCCATGCCTTCACTCTGTTTTCACTAGCATAGATATAGTCTCTGGAGTATACCTGAAATTATGTGAAAATCCATGGAGGTGTTAACTGCTTAGCACTTTAAAAGGATCATCCACTTCTAAGCATTTTTTGGAGCTGAGTGAGTCTGTAGAAGTTCAATGGCATATAAGAAATCTTACTAACTTAGTACAAGTGTCTCTTCTAATTTTAAAAGTACTGGTGTTTTAACATTATCTAACTACCACATATACCAAGAGATTAGTAACATGCAGTTACAACTGACCCATGTAACTGCATACACACACACACACACACACAAAACTAGATTTTCACTTCTGATAGCATAAACAAGGCTCAAAGAATGTAGAGTTTTTATTTTGTCATATGATACATTTACTTGCAAGAGTGACTTCCAACTTTTCTTTTGCCTCAGGAGTCTGTATCTTGTTTTCAAGGAAATATCATGTTTACTCTGTGCTTCATAGTAAAATTGGATATTTTTAGTGATTCAGTTTCCTAATATGCAGGAGTTAGCAGAAAATTCCTGGTTTGACTTTCAGCATGTAAAATTAACAGACAAATTATGTCAGATTCAAATTAATCAAAATGAAGAGTCTTTAACATGTTCACTATATTGGGGTTTATTCTGTTTTTTATTGTTATTGGCTTTTCTTACTTCTGATTGGATGGACAGTGCTGAAAAATTACTAAATATATCAAAATTTTGAAAATAGTACAAAATAGAATTTTCTCATGAAGTAATTTGCTCATTTTATGTCTACTCTAGTCAGATGACATCTCTTTCCTAATTAGATGTATAATTCTGAGACTTGAATGTATGGGACAAATATTCTTATTTTAAGGTCCAAAATTCATGTTCCTTAATGCAGGCTTAAAACTTGCTTTCATGAATATCCTGCCAATAAGCTTATTCAGTGAAATATTTACAGACATCTAGCACAAAGGGGATGCAAACTCAGCTTAAGCATACTTCCATCTCTTCTTTAAGCAAGTACATAAAGACAGTTTTTGATTTATTAACCAAGCTGTACAAGTCATTGACCCATATAATTCACAGAACGGTACCAGAGCAGAATTCTGTCAGTGGCAGATAGACTTGTTGTTAAACAGGCCATCACATCCTTAGCCAATGTATCAGTCTCAGCCTATAGTAGGAGTATCTGACAACAACCCTGTCATGCTAATGGCTAGACCAAATTTTATGTTACCTTTATGTGGAGAAAAATTATTTAGAGAAAAAAAACTTGGATCACCATGGGCTGGCAGTTTAGAGTGCTTTAGGGAAGATATTTAATGAAATTAATTTATGCTTTAAGAATATGAACAGCCAATCAGAAAATGTGCACAATATAAGCTGTCTTAAAACATTCATTTTTACTTTTGTGTAAAGGTAATACACTAATTTTTATGTTATCTTTGTGTGTAAGAAAGGAGTCATCCAGAATCTGCTTGTAATATAATCCCTAAAGAAATATAATTTTAAAAGACAATGTTGATATTTAAGTATTTTTGTCCTTATCTTTTTTTACCACATAGGTAGTTTAACTGTTAGACTGCCATAGGGTATTTTTGCTTTTGCTAGGGCTATGAATAAAAGATATGTTCATGTGTAAAATCTAAATGATTAATTGATTAAAGAAAACAGACATTATGTTCTTCTAGAGAAGTTCAGGTACTTATATGAGAGAATATAATTAAAACTTACTGATAATGCAGACCAAGGAGACCAATTGTAATAAATTAAGTGACCCAAATATTCTCATTTATAGAAAATACTCTCTCTTATTTTCATATTTGTAGTGATAAACTAAGAATGTTTTTAACCATAAGATTAAAATAGGTCTTCATACAGTATGATTTTTATATACAATTCAGTTAGATTTTCTGCAGTTCATATTCCCCACTGTATCACTCAGGACACAGAGATCTAACATAGCATTTGTTCTGCACCGGTTTATCCTACAGGGCTGGGCATCAGGCCATGGATCAAAATACAAGAGCCATGTGATTTTAATAACTCAGCTGCTTTCCCACCAGCACCTATCCAAGAGACACATAGTTTTTCTTTTAGCTTCCAGTTTTACATTCTGAGCATGGTTTCACCACCTAGTATTCCTTCTTGGAAGGCAGACTCCACAGTTCACTTCAACCCCCAAAATTCAAGTACTTGCTTTTCAGATCTCCATTTGACTTGTAATATCTCCTCTTCAGGAATATCTGATAGTTGGAACAAAGAGACAAAGACTTCTCAGAGATATGCACAAACACTCTTCCATCAAAAGCGCAAAAGATACACATAGTTAATCTGGATAATTGTCATGTTTGAGGGATTCCTGTTGGAAACACTGCAGAAGTCTTGCTTGCTTTCTCCTTTAGAACATTACCTTCCCATAGATGGATTCTTGATACTGAGGGAGGTCACTTTACCTTCTTTTCCCTTCACCATAAAGTTTTTCATTCATCTTTCTGTTGCACTGCTTTTAATTAGCACATTGTTGGCTCCAGCTTTTCTCTCTGATAGAGCCTTCTGCAGATAAACTAGTAGAATTTTATACAACTTTACTATAAGAAATATAACACAGCCTCCTTACAAGATTTAAGCGATGCACTTCAAGCACTGCATGAGGATTGAAAATAATAGCACAGATGGTCAAATTAGGAAAGCAAAGTTTAATTTTGTTATAAATGCTCGTGACAAATTGGAGGAGCCAATTTGTATTGGATAAAAAAATCGAATTTATTAGCAAGCAATAAGAGAGCAAAACAGTGCTGGGCGGCCGGGGAGGCAATGCTCCGCCACAAGCTCGCGCCGAAACTGGGGAAGAGTCTCTATTTATACAGTCTTTAGTCCCTGATACGTGATGGCTGGCTGGTATCTTCGGTATCTTGTGCCATCAGTTGTTAGGTGGTCGTAATCTGCCTTCTGGTGGTTGTTGGGATGAAGGCCAAAGTCTTCCTCAGCTGTTCTTTAGGTGACTCAAGTCCCATTCATGCTCTGTAAAACGTCTTTTTACATATGCTAATCATCAGTATGTATCAGTACCTAATTGTCTACTTAACTGGATACTTATGGTCTTAGATAAGTGAAGAATGTCCCTACTTTGACAGGTTTTAGATAAGTGAAGAATGTCCCTACCCCCACATGCGATTTCATGAACAAAGTTAACCCGTTCATTACAATTTGATTCCAGTATGACCTTTGTAACACAGGGTGTGTGAGATGATCACACATGACTATTATTGTCCCTATCATTTCTAATGAATGCTCAACACAGGGGTTCATGGATATATAAGTGAGTTTTTACAGCATTTCTTCTCGATACTTCACACACCCCTCCCTGATGCAGTTTAGGTTAGCTAAGGGCAAGCTCAAAAGGACTAAACTGGTTTTCTTCAGATTCAATACAAGTTTGCAATAATTTATTGTTAGAATCTTGCAAAATATTTTACACATTTCAGATGAACATCTATAAACTCAGTTGCCTCAGGGTCTATACAATATTTTTTACTGCACTGATACTGCTTACCCATCACATTTCTCAAAGCCTAGGTAAAGTATGGATTTCTAGGATTTCTTCAGTCCTTTAACAGGATTTTTTTATTTTATTTTTATTAGCTCATTAGCTGAGTTTCTAGTGCTGCTTGATTTTCTAGTAAATCTGCCTCATGTTACTAGTGTATCTTCTTTCCACATCAGCATGTCACCATAACTTTTATTCTAATCAATTGCAAAGATGACCTACAGATTAATTGAATATGCAGTCTTGCTTTTTGATTAGTTCTCAAAACCCAAACTTTTCCCCTTTTAGCAATTTGGTGGTGGTGGTGTGTGTACATGAACAGACTACAGTCCAGAAAAGTTCTTTGCTTCTAACCTTTTGCGGTTACTGATACTTTAGTTCCTACACCCTCAATAGACAAAAAAATAAATTAAAGAAAACTGAATACTCCATCAAAAGCAGCAGTTCCTAAAAGTCAGTGTATAACCATCACTTCCTTTTCAGAAATTAGCCCTCAATAGGGCAAAGGAAATTCATCCTCTGATGGCTGTTTCCTGAGGTACGCTGGCACCTTCTTCTACTCTCCAGTATCAGAGACAGGAAGGACACAAAGCAAAACTCCAGACCTTTCTACCATATCCTTTCTACTATATCTACTTATCTCCTCCTTCTAAAAGGTCCTTCTGTATTTTCTGTAAATGGGATTTCCCTACCTCCTGTTGGGGGGAGGACTTTTTCTTTTTCCTTTCCCTTCTCCCTAATGTATCTGATTAATATTTCTATTGTATACCTTAATGAGTACATCCTTGGTTTCAGGCTGCTTGGCTCTGTTACAACTTTCAGAAGGCACATTGTTAGAATCATGAATGTAATTTTAAAGGAACAGTAAATGTGCAGCCTTCTTTCTCAATTTATAGTTGACATTATTCTGTAACCATCACCTGATGGCCACAAATGTGGTAAATGGAATGGGATTCTCTAACTAAGTAAATCTCCTTCCTTCATTGTCCAGTCAGTTCTTGGCTTTACATGGTCTATTCTTGCACTCCCCACCAGAGGAAGAAGACAAGGTTTCAGTTTGACTTCAAAAAGGATAGAATATAAACAGATTCTTAAGGACAATTGCAGTATAGGGATATCTCTCTGAATCCAAACCTTAAAATGTTTTGTCAAATGTAAGCAGACATTATTCTTTTTAGTACAGAAGAAAGAAGCTTCAAAAGGCTTGAGAGAGTATCAAATAAGCTTGCTATAAATGCATTAATAATTAATGTCTGAACTAACATTGTCATCATCCTCATGACCTTGATTCAACAAGATCTAAGTTCCATTGGAGTAAATGGGACTGCTGCATATTTCTTAGAGCTTTACACTTTTTATAGTGGAATCATTAATATAATGAGGAGGACAAGTAATCTTAATTATAGTGTTACTAAATTGAATAGTACATATGATTACAAGTGACAACTCTGTGTGGTTATGAAATCTAACGTGTTAAGGTTCTTTGTTTCATTTTTTTTATTAGAAGTCTCTAAAGGATAACAAAGAAAAGTTTTAATTTGGCCAATCACTTTAATATGAAATCTGAAAAATTTCTTTTAATTGGAATTGTGTCATTATAAAACATATTTCAATTAGGAAGAAAAACTATTGGAATAAATTTAAAAATAAAAAGACATATTTCATATGCAGTCAAAGAAATAGCTTCATTTAGCTTATGATGGTCCTATTGTAATAGTATGTCTTTTTTTCATTTTGTCAAAAAAAATTTACTTTCATAGATCTATTACTGACAGAACACTAATATACATACTTATCCTGATATAATCAAAGATACAAATGCAGAAACCAAAATGCAATACAGCAATAGACATACTGGCTTTTTTAACAAAAATAAACTACAATATAGTGCAATGGTATGCACCTATACAAGAAATATCAGATACTAGAAAAATATTTCAGATATCTCCCAAAATTATGATTTTTTACAATTTTTGTGTGACTTTACACCATTATTTTCTTCTCAAAACATTGGCATTGAAGGTGGACCTGATGAGCAGCTGAGCCCAGAAGACCAATTCAGGGGGCAAGTTCAAGGTGAGTTAAAACCCTGCCCAATTCTGTAGGTTTTTGAAAAAGAGGCACTTCTTTTTTAACTAATAAATTGTGCTACATGCCCAGAGTTCTGCACTTGGTTATGACTAGAATTGTCAAGACTGTCTTCTGCTTATAACTACTTCAAACAAAGTAGTTAGCTTTGTGTCTATATCTTGAGAACTGTTTGAACCAGGTTTGGTTTTGTGTCTATGTCTTGAGAAGTGTTTGAACCAGATTTTGACCATAGCTAACCCACACTGTAAGAATTAATTAAGCTCAGAGGGACAGTCACATCAATTTTTGTGTAAAATTTCTGGTGGAATAACACCTGGTAATATATGGCGATAATGATAGGGATGTAGTCATTTTTTGTGCTCAATTTAGCATAACAGATTAGCAGTTAGAGTTTATGTTCAAGATGGAACTAGACTCTGTGTCCTCTTAAGTATCTATATACTTCCTCTGGATTCAAATCTTAATTCTCCTTTCCCAAGAGAAGAACTTAACCACCAGTCTGGGAAAGAAGGGATGTATGTTCTCCACATTTGCTAAACCAGTAGAACAATGCAGAAAGATGACAGAGTCTTAAGAACATAGGGAAGGCAGAATAGGGTGCATGACCTGGTAGCCTGATATTTGAAATACTAATTTGGGAGCAAGAAAGTCCTTAAATCTGACTTCTGCTCCTACAACTGCTTACATGTTCTCCGTTTCATAATATACAAATAATTTTTTTTTTAAAAGCCACTTCCTCAGATGAACAGTCCCATCAGTGGGTTAAGAGTCAAGGAACTTCTTATGCTTATTCTCTCTCATCCCATAAATCTTAAATTCTCAGCTGCAGTGTCAAAGCTCTGTCAGAAGAGCTGGAGGCAAAGCTCCCTCCCTTTCCACTGGTTAAGCCTCTCTCCCGGGAAATGCAGGTTTGAACAGCCTCAGGCTGAGGAAGCCACAGAAATGAGATCTGTTACATCTTGAATGTGTGCTCTAGGCTATCCTATGAAAGGTGGACAACACTGACACTTCCAGACGTGTTTCAAAGGAGGCAGAGAGGGAAAAGATCCAGTTCACAGAGAGAAAGACTGTCAGCCTAAAAGGAGAAATTTCACCCTGTTAATTGCCATCTTAAATAACCATGGAATTTTGAGCAGTGAAGGAGATGCCCAAGTTCCTTCTCCTGTTTTCTGTTGGCTAATTTGTGTTTCCTTGCTTACTGTGCTGGCTAATGGAAACCTTGTTTCATAGTGTTGAATTCTTTCCCTAAAATGTAGGTGGAATTTTAGCAGCTGATGTGAAATTAAAAATTTTATTCTGGGAGCCAAATAGTTGCATATGGATATGGGCCCTGTTTCTCATTTCCCTAGCACATGTTTTTTATTTTCCAAGTGCATTTTCCCACAAGTCTGAAGAATTCACAATGTACCTCTAGGTCCACCTTCTTTCCCTGACAGATTACTTGTCACAAAAACTATATTTACCTAACCAAGACCAATCTCCTGCTGCCGCTACAGTCAATGGAGACAGACTCACAACTAGAGAGCAATTCACCTTACCAATAGTTTATTTCATTGAAGTCACTGTTCAGATATTCCTAGCTCTCTTTCGGGACTATAGAGAGAATGTAGATATTTAAACTAGTTTAAGACTATATACTTAACTCTGGTATGCTTACATTATATTACATTACCAGAATTCTACTTTATGTGCTATTATATACATTCATATAAAAACTAGGTTTTAAAATCTGAAACTGATCTGTGTATAAACAGTTTAGAACATTCAGTCCTGATCCACTGGAGTAGCTAACTAGCGTCTCTGTATAGTAGTATATAATTGGTTGATATACAAACAGAAATTATGTATCATATGGTAGTCAGAGATGCCCTATCTTTGGGATGCAGTATTGGGGTTTAGCGGTCAAAAAAGGATCAAATGCTGGTTTTGTTGAATACTGTTGAAAATACATTCTTTTTTAAACTTTCCATTCTCATTGTTTTCAGCCGGTTTTATAATGTTACATGAAGAAGTCTGGGTTGGTGACAGAATGCTGAATAGTTGCTCAGTACACTTCCAAAAGATTTGGAAACAAGGCTACAGATTATGATTATTTGCCCTGGTGTTTTTAACTGATATTTTGAATACCTTGAATTGATATTTTTTACAGAGAGAACTCAATTTGCAATGAAAAACTGCATCCAGTGATTCATAACAGAGAGAGAAACCACTAATGCATATAATTTCTATGAATTGCATGCTTGTATACTGGGAGTGGGGAAGAGAGAAACACCACACTCTAGAATGTGTATAATGCCAAAAGATAGTTGCTTTCTCTGTTAGATGCAAATTCCAAAAGAAAATTCAAGGAGATCTGGATGATGCTAATTATTGTAACACTGCAAACAGTGAAACACTGATGCTCTGTGGAAAATACACATGCTATTTGGTATGACTACTGTATTTCTTATATCACTACAGTAATGACAACATAATTTGATGGAGGCAAAATTGTACTAAAGACTTCTGAAAGCCTATCTTTGCTCTGAACAATTTATTGCCTAACTAATGATTTAAAAAAAAAAAAAGGATATGCTATTATCCATATTTCACTAGGAATGGCTCAAAGAAAACTAAACATTCTTTTACATAGTAAATCCATGTGTGTTTCAAAACCACCAATGAAAAAAAATTCTAAGTTTTAAGCAGAAACACATGAAAAGCCAAATCTCATGAGTCATGGGCTCGAAGCATTAAGGCCTTCTTTATTCTCCAGTTGTTCGTTCCTAAATTGTTTAGTATTACAGGTGTTGAAATTCTGCTTTTTCATAGTTCCATGAAATTGTTCAAGTACAAGCAAATGAATGAACATGAACAAAATAAGATCAGTCTTCATCAGCTGGAACAGTAGTGACACTACTGTGTCACTAGACAATACTAAAGGTGTGTACATCAAACACTTATTTTACACTTGGTCCTGAACACTTCCTTCATGTAAGAAAGACATATCTCAAAACAAAGTTTTTAAACATAGCTTATTAGCGAAAGGAAATAAGCACACTAAAGTCATAATCTGATAATGAAATTGCTTAGATCTTGTCAAACAAACCAATAATTCCTTTTAAATTTTATGTATCCATTTACAAAGGCCACAGCTGCAATTAATTAAAAAGGAAGTAACCATAATCAATATATGTGATTAGTGTATTTATATTCTAGACTGCAACAGTTTTCAACTAAAGCAAATGTAAAGTTACAACTGTGATGCTATTAAAGGCAGCCTGGCCAAATTATGAATGGCATGGCACTAGCCTGTCTACATCTCAACCCTAGCATGAAACCTCAGAGTCCTGTGTGATGGCATACCTTATTTCATTTTGAAATGCCAAGAAATAATTGTTGAAGAATGATTTTTTCCAAGATGAAATATATAACTCCTGATAAAAAAAAACTTCAGAACAACAGGGGTTTTTAATAGAAGTCTGTCATAGGTGTTGAAGAAACTACTCTGTAGGCATCATACTCAGATAATTTCTTTTTATCCATTTCTGCACACCTTTATTCAAGCTCAGTATCTACCAATTGCTGGAGTTAATTGCTTAGGAAGTAGAGTACTGAGTAAAGGCACCCCTCTATTCATGAAAACTAAAAAAAAAAAAAAAAAAGTGGAAAAGGCTCTCCCTTCTGCATCACTTTACATGTTTTTTATTACAAGTATGAATGTACGATGCTAAAATAAGAAAAAGGTCACAATTTTTGCAGGTCAGTTGGTTAACATCAATGGATCACTAGCTGGAGACTCAGGTTTTGTAGGCATGGTCAGCCAGTAAGGCAGAGGGAACTCAAGACTACATGTCTGGCATGGTGATATCCCCTGGTCAGAAGCCATCAAACAATAATAGTGGCAATCATAAGAGCCACAGGAGCTTAAATCAAACCCTAACAGCAATGTGTACATGGTGACCACCCCTGTGGATTCTTCCACAGATGTTTTCAGGCAAATCATCAGAGGTACCCTTCTTCTGAGGCCACTAATATCACCTAGTCTTACACTCAGCTTGAAAAAGTCCAACTGAACAGCAGAAATTTGATAGCGACATAAGCAGTTGAGAGCAGTGACTTGCAAAAGCAGGAGTAGGCAGCCTAAAAAACTGGTAGTACTACCATCCCCACATATGACCCAAATGTTCACAGGCATGTATACATCATGTTTCACAAGAATTTTATGCTATGTTTTTTTAACAAAGTAAAAAAAAATAAAATTGGAAACCATAGATTTAATATAATTTCTTTAGATTCTACCATTTTTGCTCAGTTCTGCACATGCATGTGTGGAATCAGTGAAGTATTTTGTCCAAAGTAAATGAGGCTTGTAATTAGAATCACCTTCTCCTTTCCAATAATTTTGCTGATTCCAGGAGCAGACCTGTATCATTTCTAATACTCCAAATGAGTAATATGAACTGGGTAGGGGTACATCTTGTCTTCACACAGCTAGACTTTAGATGATATCTGTATTTGATGTCTAAGTCTGAGCTCATTTTCTAGATTTCAATTATAGTCAATGAAGAGAAAGGTGCAGTTAGAGGCAGTAACACATTTAATCTTAAAATAGGCATATAAAATCACTTCTCTGAACTGACCCCTGGAGAATTCCATTTCTCTTTACAAACAATAAAGAGAGCTCAGTTCATTTGCACTAATGACATTATCTGTATAGTAGGTTTATAAAATAATTTGGGATAAATTGTGCTCTAAATTGAGATTGTTTCATTTTCTCCCATTAGTAAAATAACAAGTTGTCATCCTTCACTCTACAAACAGCCGCTGCCCTTTTCTGTATCTTAGTTCAAAGTATTTCCAAATGTACTTTCCATTGTTTTTATTTTTAGTAAAATACTGCTTATTCAAAAGGCACTATGTCATTTTAAGCTTCCTTCCCACCTTCATTTTCCAGGTCATATATCACTAGTTGTGCTTTTCTCTCTTAAGGGAGCTCTTCTGCTGCTTTTCCTTGTCACTTCCACCCAGTATTTATTTTGTTTCTTCAAGCTCATTCTGAGTTGAAGATGAATTTACAGTCAAAAGATTATGCATCCAAAAGTAGAAACTTAACATAACCAGCTGTTTGCCAACTAATCACCCAAATCAGCTAATCTTAATTTAGTTAGATAGTTTCTAAACCTTATACTTCTATTACTCTTTACCACAAAAAGCAGGCATTAAACAAATTAGTCCGAACTGAATGCTAATCTCTGCTTTCATGGAGAAAGAAATAATTTAGGATTTCATGACTATTATCTCCTCAGTTCCTTGCCTGTACAAAATAGCACTGCTACAGGGAAGGTAAAAGATGCTTTCTGTCTTCTCTCCACTGTACTTCTTTCAAGAACAGAGGAAAGACAGATAACTGTCACAAAGCATTATTTGGCTGTTTGAAAATATCAGAGGCCCTTGTTGTCAGTTTTCATTTAGGGGAATCCAAAGTTTTAGGTACTTTAGAAAGTATATTAAGTTAGAAATGTGTCAGCATTTTGAGACTTTTTATTCCAGTTTTGTTTTTCCTGTAAGAAACAAAAAGACTTAAAATAATACTGCATTGTCCACAAGTAGAACATAAAACAAAACCAGCAGACTAGTTCTCCATTAAAGACTTAACTATGAATTCTCCAATCAATGGTGATTAACAGGGTACTAAAAAAATCAGAAATGCCAGATAAGCCTGATCTCTTTTTTATGTGATTATGAGTAAATTGATATCCAATATGTTGATATAATTTACGTAAACTATGATAATGCTCAACGTAAGTGATCATGCTATTACAATTAAAAATACACACACAATTCATGTACTGCATTTCAAATGGATTAAAATTCCCAGACATAACTAAATAGAAAACTATCATCAAATCAACTGTTTCTACTGGAATCCTGTAGTAATCTGTGTTTTTCCCAGTGCTAGTCTACTTTTTATCAATTGTACCGAGGCAATGAATGATGCAAAATATTGCAAGAGACATGTAAAATTAACAAAAATGTCCATAGAATTGGAAGACTGGGAAATATAAAACACATAGTTAAACTGATAGAAACCCATCTAGCTTTTCAAGGTTGGAGTATAGTGTCTTCCAACTCATCGTACAGAATTACAAATCATTAAACTGTCCATATCATTGTACTATGCTGTGTAGTCATTCTTGAATAGTCTGCTACCCTCTACCAGGCCAAAGACAACATGACGTCAATGGTCATCTCTTTCAAACCAGTTGCATTATTTAATTTGTGATGTGTCCTTTTCTGATCGCTACAAGAATCATTGTACCATTTCATTTCAAAAGCTGCAAGTCTTTGGATGGTTGTTTTCCTGAAGTTTTTCATATTTGATACATGAAGACTCATTATATACACATCTTGAGTGGTCTGACTGCTGGGTTTAGCAAAGTTTTATATACATATATACATCTTCCTTGGAAGTTACTAGGTAACAACTATGCCAGATGAATCCCGCTCATAAGCTCCTGAGATAAATCACTAAGCAACATGAAATGCAACTTGACAAGCCTTTTCCATTCAGTCCTTCACACTGTAATGAGAGCTTTCTTTGTCCTTAAAAGGTAGTTGGAGATCTTCCGACTGACCTATACTTGTCCCAGTATTCAATACCCAGTATTTGACAGTGATACTACTGATATGAGCTATAATGATGATGAAAGCATGCACTTAATGATTACAAGCTAGAATTGCAATTGCTTAAAACTGTAAAGATTCAGCAACTTGCAAAACAACAACAACAAAACAGAAATCAGTAGAGTTCACAATTATTCCCATAATGACTAGCATTGGAATCAAACCTGCATATAAATTGTGGTCATCTAGTAAACCAGTTCTCCCACAGACAAAAAAATGAGTTCCCCGTTTGTCAAGGGAGAGGGCGGGAGTATTGAAAGATTTACAGAAGAATATTGGATTAATCTAACTTGGAAATCTGAGTAAGGGATACTGATTCTCACTCTATAATATTAAATAATTATTTTAACGTATCAGAAGATAAGATGTTATAGAAAATACTTCAGAAACCACATTGCATTAGTGAGTTTGATTATTTTAAATTTAGAATACATTCTTCTTTTTGTTCATTGGGACCTGCATGATTTTTTTTTCATTATTTAGATTACATAGCTTTTAAAATGCAGTATATTAGGGCAAAACTATAGAAGATTAAGCAAAACTATAAAACTCTAAAAAAGTTAAAGCTCTCTTTAAGTAGCTGGTCAGATATATAATTACCTGATATAATGTTTGTTTGTTTTTCATAAAAGAAAGCCTATATTTTATTAATGGATCATTTAGCAAATCAGCATAAATCCATATATATGTTTCAAGTGCATTAGTTATAGATAATGATTAATTCTACTGATCCACATTAGAATAGGTTTATAATGGCTGCATTATAAATAGGAGGAAAATGACATTATATTTCTAGCTATTTCAATTATCTGAGTGTGAATAATTTTTAGGATGAAGTCTGAACAATTATATAAACAATATTTTTTCTATGAGGTGTCTTAGTGTAAGGCCGCGTAATGTCCTTGGTGAATGTACACAACTGCCATTGAAATCACCAGCAGCTCCATTGTGGTTAGGGACAATATATAGCTTTGTTTGCTACATTGTAAGTAATGTTACATATCAGCCATAATGTACTCCAAAGGGGAAGAAAAAATGTTGATAATATCCTTCTAAAATTGCATGTTCTTCTCACAGCCCCAAAGAGTAAAAACATATAAATTCATGTGGTGTTTTTTTGTGGTCATTTCATGTACTAGATATCTATGAAATACATTTCTCATCCATATTTAAACCTTGTATCTGGAATGAACTTATAAAAGCAGTTTTGCACATTAAAACACTTCTAAATAAACAAAACAATATCCCTAAGTGGAATTCCTAAAGATATTCCCATCTCCCTCACTCTCACTTCTTTTTTTTATGAAGCTTGGGGGAGGTATAGGGGGGAAGGGAAAAAAAACATTTTCTTTAGGAAAAAACTCCCTCAAAAATAATAGTGACAGAAATTAATTAAATAAGGTGTTTCAAAATACTCTGAAAAGTTTTCTCTGTGTACAGCTCTTCAAATGAATATCAGGTCAAAAGTGGTCTTTTTGTGTTGGGTCTGGAATTTTGGCAAATCCTTTGATTCTTCTTTTAATTCTAAGGTAAGGACATTAAACCAAAGCGGTATAAGAAGCTGCAGACTATGGTGGCTTTACTTCTTTCATTATTTACTATAGACTTTGTCATTCGTTCATCAACACTTGCATTTAAATAATCTGTCCTTCACACTTACATATTTTTGTATTTATTTTTACCAGGCAAGGTTTTACATTTTTGGTGGCCACCTCCTTGGTTAGAAGACTGCATAGATTACCTGTTCCAGCTTTAGTTTACATCCAAATTAATGTCACATCTGTAACAAAATGGTACGCTCTCCTATTGTTAAACACTGTTGGGCCAAGGTTGGCAAATTAGTTAGTATTAGCATATAGACCTTCTGGCAGGAAAAGAAAGCTTTCTACTTGGAGCTGGGCACTCAGCTGGGTCTGTCAACTCAAAGCTGCCACTGGCCTCATTATCTCATTTGTCTTAGTTAGTCTAAATTGGCAGTTATGTCTTCATGGCAAATGTTTGTTTTTACAAATGAGCAATAGAGCAGTGAGTAGAAGACATAACACAAGGACTTTTTCCCTGAAATTTAATTGGAGAATGCTATAGCTGGTGACTGCCTTCTCTGATTTTAATTCCCAGGCAGTTTTGAAAACTATCCTTCTCTTTTCTAACTCAGTAAATGTACTGTAAA
This sequence comes from Buteo buteo, assembly GCF_964188355.1. NCBI lineage: Eukaryota > Metazoa > Chordata > Aves > Accipitriformes > Accipitridae > Buteo > Buteo buteo. The sequence goes on from NC_134184.1 coordinate 21,135,717, forward strand.
GTTATGGAAATAGAGGTTATGAAACTAATGTTAAATACATTTCGCTTCTCTCTCTTTTGGATTTTTTTTTTTTTAAATAACATCAACATGTCTTGCAATGAAGTATTTTGGAAACCATAACTAGATCAACAAAAAACATTGCCACGGTCATGATGATGTATGTACACCCCATTTAACAGGGCTGACAAGAATAGGCAGGCAGGAAGGTTATACATCTTATTAAATAACATCACATTGCACTCTGGGCCACAAAATGACAATGATAGAATTTTCCAGTTAATCAGCATAGAAAGGCATTGCACAAAAGAGAGCTATAAAAGTTACATAATATGCTTTTATGCTTAGTGATATCTGGCACTGCAATCTCACTTCCAGTCATGTTCTCAAAATGACATTTCTAAAGCCCATTTTAAGTCCTAAGAACAATTTCCTGGCATAAGAAAAGTCCTTTCCCCTCTTTCAAATTTGTGCACATCTCTCTTCAGAATGACAGGGTACTATAAAGGGGTTTTGGCCCATCTTTCTGGACAGTTATGCAAGAACAAGTGAAAATGATTATGCAAAATAGAACTTATTAACCACATTTTTCTGAAATGTATAATAATGCCAGAGTAGTTTTTTCCCCCAATGCTATAAATAATGTATTAGGGAAATAAGTTATTTACCTTTTATGATTTAATCATCTTTCACTTAAGAAATGCTCAGCTGCCTAAGAGCTGAGTTGTAGACCTGTGAATCAGGTTTAGTTCTGGGTTTCATCCAGTGAGTGTGTAATATAAAACGCATACAGTGCCTGCAATGCATAGTTGCCTTTCCAAGCAGAGTAGACTAATTATGCTGTTGAATTAGGCCATGGCTTGCATATTCCCATCGTAGACCTCTGAAATTTGTCACTGCATAACTGGAAGATCTGGAGGCAGGGAGGATCCTTGTCCAGTTCAGCCTTCATGCCCATTGACAGTATAATTTTTTGAAACTGAAAAGGTCTTCCTGTGAGTGTTTATTATACATTTCCTACATATTTGTCATGGCATCTACAATTGCCTTTCATGAAAGACTCAGTCCTATTAAGATTTATTAGGCATGCCGCCAGGTTATCTATACATTCAGGTTCTCCGTTAATGTGCATATACTTTGCCTGGCTTATAAATAAAACTGAGGTTCAGGCTAAGAGATAGATCCTTGGCTGTTCACACAGCAATTTGGGACATAGGCAGAAGGAGAAAAACTGACCAATAAACTTGTAAGTCTGAAAGGAGGAAACATAAGTCATCTAATAGCCAGAGAAGAGGAAGAAGGAAGGTAAGTTTTAGCTTTTCTAGTTGACCTCTAAAATGTTTTGGATTTTCTGGAAGCTACTAACAAATGAAGTTTCTGGGTAATTTCCTTAATGTTTCTTTAATAGTAATATTTCTTTAATGTTATTTAGATGTAACTTATTTCATTCTGTTATTCAGAAACAGTAGTTTACGGTATTACATAGTGCAGCTTCCTAGAAAGGTATGCATATTGTATTACCAGGTTATGCAGTTATATATTATGTTTCTTCTAAAATAATTGAATAGCTAATAAGAATTATATGAAATTTAAGACATTTCAACATTTTTGCTATGGACAAAAGTTAAGGTTGTTAACTTTAACTGATGTTAAGACAAACAATTAAGTGATATATCAATTTTTTGACATGAATATTACTACATATTAAAGCTTTTCAAATGTCATGTCTCTAATATAATATATGTATATTTAAAATATTTATGTATAGGTGTGACATTTAAACAAAAACCTTTAAGTAAAATAAGGAGTTTGGACTGTGCTATTTACAAACACCACCATTTTCAGCAAAACAAGTGTTAGGTGGTTTGACAGGGAAAGATACCATCTGATGATTTGTTGCTGAAAAAAATAACTAAGCTGAGGTCAAAATAAGTGTTTAACATTTATTAATCTGTTTTATGAACTGATTCTTTAATAACATGTTCATTATGGTTTGCACTGCCTGACTTCTGATCCCCTGCCTAATTTTTTAAACAGCACAGTTCTTGCAAGATACAGCTTTTCCTGATCATCAGACAAGCATGTTAGGACAGGTTGCATTACTTATTTAACACAATATGCAGAAAGCTAGAAGGATGCACTAGTTTAAAGGCATTTGTAATTAATCTTCCAGGTAGAAACACTGTATTCTCTTCATCTTCATTGGCCTAGAACCCTCTCAAGTGGAATCTATACTTCATCCTATCTTCAGGACAAAAAAAAAAAAGACTGGAAAGGCAGGATTAGAGTGCAAAAGTCAGAACTAGAGGTATGCCAACTGAACAACTCTGTGATCAAGGAGTAGCAGCTGGAAAAGAAGGCAACAGAATCTCATAAGAGGGGAAAGCTCATGGAGAGACCAGAAGTTGATAAAGTAGTTATGGAGTTTTGATTTTTCAGTTGTATACAAACCTTTACAAATTCAAGGAATCACAAAGACATGGAAAAAAGTCAGAGGACTCCTGACATAAAACCAAGTAAGCAGACACTTGAAGAAATACCAAGAAGACAGGTCAATAGGGGTAGCACAGGAGAGCAGGTTTCTGGAGAGCACTGATGGTAAGTTCCTAGCACAGATAAATAAGGAGAGGTATAGTCTGCTGGACCTTATACAGACAAGGAAGCACTTGTCAGGAATCTGAAGGCTGAAGGCAGTTTTGACTGGAGCAACCCAACTGGTACCCCCTGCTCATGACACCTGGTACACAGTGTTGCCAGGATATGATGACACCCATTATGGAACAGGGAAGCATAACAGCACATGAGATATTCCTGATGGCAAAACCTGTGATCCCCTGGCGTTCAGGGATGCCTCCTGTGACTGTTCACTCAATTCTTTCTCAGATTTGACTAACACGCAGCCCATGCTAAGGGCTGAGGTATCCTGGGAGCAAAGCCATTAGGTCAAATGAGAGCAACAGGTAGGCAGGACCAGATATAGCAGTGGACAGGAAGAGATAAAGATTATTATGCAGCCATTACCACCTGCAGCTTGCTGTCCCTAGCAGTCAAAATTCTTGCATTTTTATTGTCTGGTAGCCTCTTCAGAATCCACTAACTTAAGATTTTTGAAGTTGACCCAACAGCAGCCAGACTGCTAAGGACTTCATGCTTCCAAGTGTGGTAAAAGGGAGGTCTGCACCATGACGGAGGGGGAAGGTGGACAACCCTCACTGTTGGCTAGAGTAACTTTGCACCAGCTCTGCTGTTCTTCTTCCTCTGAGGACTGACTCATGTACTTTTTAAAGACAGAGTCTAGATTATTATTATTATATTGCTCACTGATTATTAAGAATTTGACTCAATCTACAGAGGGTCCAGGTGACTGAAAATTCTAGGTAACTGAAATTTTAGAGAATAGGAAAGCTATGCTAATGGCTAGAAATTCTGCACATTGATAAGCTATGCTGATTGCTAAAATCTTTGTATGACAATAAAGCTCTAAGTATAACTACAACCCTGTAGCCAGTTTTCATTCTATCAAGGATCCTTAAAAGCACCTGCCTGTCACCATAGCATTGGGTAGCTTTGGATGACAACCACCATGAGATGGTAGAATTCAAGATCCCATGAGGAGGGAGTAGAACAAACAGCAGGATCACAGACCTGAACTTCAGGAGGGCAGAATTTGGCCTGTTCAAGAATCAGCTTGGAAGAATCCCATGGTAAGCGGATGTGCAGAGAAGAGAGATCCAGAAGAATTTATTAGTTTTCAAGGATTATCTCCTTCAAGTTCAACAACAGTCTATCTCAATGAACAGGGAGTCAAGCAAAGGTGCAGGAGCCTGCATGGATGAACAGTGAGCTTCTGACTAAACCCAAATATGAAAATGAAAAATACAAGAGGTGGAAGCAGGGCCAGGTACACAAGGAGGAATACAGAGGCACTGTCTAAGCATGGTGGGATGAAGCTGGGAAAGCCATGGCCCACCTGAAGTTGAATCTGGTGAAGAATGTGAAAGTCAAAAAGAAGGCCTTCTACAGGTCTATCACTAGCAAAAGAAAGACTAGGAAAAATGTGATCCCACTACTGAGTTGGGTGAGGAACCTGATGATAAAGCATAAAGAAAAAACCTACATATTCACTGTCTCTTTACCTCAGTCTTTTCTGGTGAGATCAGACTTCAGGATCCTTAGGTCCATGAGACCTGTGTGAAAGTCTGGAGCAAGCAACCCTCAGGGGAGGAGGTTAGGGAACATTTTTTTAAAAATTAACATGCACAAGTCAATGGGACTTGATGGGCTGCACCCACGAGTGCTGAGGGAGCTGTTTGATGTCATTGCAAGGTCACTCCTGATTATCTTTAAAAGGTTATGGCAGTTGGCTATCTTCAAGAAAGGCAAGAGTGAAGATCTAGTGAACTACAGGCCAGTCAGCCTCACATTGTTCCCTGAGACGGAAATAGAGCAAATAATTCTGGAAACTGTTTTCAGACACATGAAGGTTAAGAAGATGATTGGCAGTAGTCAGCATGGATTCACAAAGTCAAAATCATGTCTGACCGACCTGATATTCTTCTAATGATCAGATGAATGGTTTGATGGATGAGGGGAAGGCACTGGATGTTGTTTTCTTGACTTTAGTAGGGCTCTTGACCCTCTCCTATAATATTCTAATAGACCAGCTGATGAAGTACAGGCTAGATACATGGAAAGTGAGGTGGATTGGAAATTGTCAGAACTGCTGGGCTCAAAGGGTTGTAATCAGAGGCACAAAGTCCAGCTGGAAGAAAGTCACCAGTGGTATACCCCACGGGTCAATGCTGGGGCAATACCCTTTAAGGACTTAATTAAAAATGTAGATGATGAGACAGAGCACACCCTTGGCAGGTTTGCAGACAATACAAAACTGGGAGGAGAGGCTAATACATCAGCTGGTTGTGCTGCCATTCAGAGAGAACTGGACAGGCTGGAGAATTGGGTTGAGAGGAATCTCATGAAGTTCAACAAAGGCAAACGAGTGCTTCCCTTGGGGTGGAATAACTCCACCCACCAGTACATGCTGGGGGACAAAAAGGTGAAAAGCTGCTTTCCAGAAAAGGACTTGGATGTCCTGGAGGACACCAAGCTGACCACGACTGAGCAATGTGCCCTTGCAGCAAAGAAAATGAACAGCGTCCTGAGCTGCATTAGAAAGAGCATCACCAGCAGGCTGAGGGAGATGATGCTTCCTCTCTACTCTGCCCTGGTGAGACACATGTGGAGTACTGTGTCCAGTTCTAGGCTCCCAAGTACAAGAGAGACATGGACATGCTAACACAAGTCCAGCAAAGGGCCACAAAGATTATTAAGGGAACTGAAAAATCTGACATAGAGGAGTGTCTGAAAGAGCTAGGATTTTTCAGCCTAGAGAAGAGAAGACTCACTGGGGATCTTACCCATGTGCACAAATACCTGATGGCAGGGAATAAAGCAAACCAGTCCACACTCTTCATAGTAATAGCCAGTGACAGGAAAAGAGGCAATGTGCACATACTGAAATACAGAAAACTCTGCTTAAACATAAGAACAAAATGCTTTTACTGCAGGATCGATCAAACATTACAGCAGATTGCCCAGAGAGCCTATCAAGGCTATCTCCATCCCTAGAGATATTCAAAACCCAAACAAACATGGCCCTAAGCAACCTGCTTTCTCTGACCTTGTTCTGACTAGAGCTAGACTAGGTTGGACTAGATGGTGTCCAGAGGTATCTTCCTACCTCAGCTATTCTGTTACTCAATGGATAGTCTGGTCTCTGATACCTAAGAAATACAGTATCATAGACACAAAGCATTACTTTATAATATGATCTCTAAGTGGATATTGGATCTAAGACTAGTATGACATTTTTTAAATTTTTGAGAGGCAATTATATACAACTTGGACTCTAAACACCCCCCCCCCCCCAAGTTTAATTGCTATTGTAGCTGGAATACCATCCATATAGGGGCTTTTGAAAAAATGCTGAGATAATTTGACCACAAAAAAATTTGGAGTAGCAAAAGAACAGGCTGGAAAGGCTATCTATTGACCTGAGAAGCACTATTGGACCACAGTTTAGGATCAAGTTAGGAGTAATTGTCATTTACCTTTAGATTTAACTAGCAACATTAGGTTTTTCTATTCATTTTATTTTCTGCCAGCTACTAAATATTTCCTATGTGGCAGGTTGCATAATATTGCTGAGCACTTCTATGGCTTACAGCATTTGAAGTACCTTCAGAATTTGTCTTCAAATCATTCTATGCTTGGCACTTCATTAAACACAATGAGCACTTCAGCATACCAAGGCCCTAACAAGCACTAATACTTCCAGAATATAACTCTCAAAATAGAGAGGAACTGAATGAATCATATAATTTCTTAGCAATTGTTGAACTGAGGGCCGTGAACCTCTCCTCAGAGGGCCTGTATCTGCCCTCAGGTACAAGTTAAACGTCCACTGAGTCTGTATCTTCACTAGATCCCAATAACAAAACAGTAGCAATGGCATTGCAATTTCCACATTGATCATATGTCTTGTCACTGCCTAAAGGAAGCACGTTTACAGAAGAGAGAACCATGCTTAATGAATCTTTGCCCCCTCTGAGAGCACTGCCAAAATGAAATGTGTGAGTTCTTTGTTACGTGAACATGTATAAAGAAGAATCTGACATTGAAACAGTGTCATCACTTTGTTTCACATAAAGGAAGGAAACAGCCATCCAATGACAAAGATTCACAGTCAATTTCAACTCCCTTTAACAGATATCAGAAAGCTGGCATGTTCTACATCCCACTTTCCAGTATCTTGAGTCATTATGTCTCCAGGTCTCTCTTTTCATACACTCAGTTCAGAGCCTTATTTTCCTGATAGAAAGCAAATATTGAGCCAGTGTAAAAATTGGAATTTGTACCCTTGGGAAATGTAGCGCTAAAAGAATTCTGTTCATGAGAGCATGAAAGCTAGCTGAAACAAAGGTTCCTATTGCACATTTCAAAACCCAAGTCCTGCTACTTTTATTGCCCTTTCACTATCATTGTATTGGTCTTTGCTTTAGACAATGTCTACGATTTTTAATTCTTTTGTATTTCAATCTTTTCAGAAGACTTCAGAATTTTGAGATTTTTTTTCCTTCTCCTGCAAACTTTGAAATGCTTATATCCCTATTGTCACTTTTTTTTCCATTTATGTATGAAGAATGAGTTTCTCTTGATGCCGCTGATCACAGTGTTTGAAAAAGTAGTTTAAGGACTAATACTATGTCATGCTTTGTCAACAGTCACTGATATATGAGCTGTTAGCTCCTGAAGGCCCCTCGGAGCCATGTTCTTATTAAAGATGTGTGGAAAAGTTTTGTTCACTGTGGTCACTGTTTTCACTCCCTCTCTTTTTTTTAATAATGATTTACATTACTGCACACAACGGTTGTTATAAATAAACCAACAATGTGTGCGACTCATGCTGGAGGAAATAAGGCATTGGATTCAGACTCCAAAAGTCACTGTCTCATTGTATGAAGTTAATATTCCAGTTCTTATTTTAGTTTGTGACAGGGTCTTTAAAGACAGATTTTAGGTAGCAGATCTGCTGGCATGGGGGGGGATTTATTCTTTTTTCTTTGTCTTTATAATGCTGTGAAGCTCTATTTATGCTTACATAAACCAAAGCTACTAATATGACACTATCCTTCAAACTCTATTTTATTTATTCACGTTAGCCTTGTTATCAGGCAGGAGTTGACTGAGCTTCTGTCAGAAAGGGAGCTTTTGCTTTCCAATATCAAGCAAATGGAAGTACTTACATAGAATGTGTCATTCATGTTTTCTTCATCTTATGGTATATTTGAGTCTCAAGAGAGTACAGCACTTCTAGACTATTAACAGATCTGCAAGTCTTCTACAAGGATTTACTTATCATTGCTGAGATGGCACTTGAGTCTGAAACTAAAACCAGGAGCACAGCAGAATAACGCAGAAGCAGATTTAAGTTTCCACTTGTTCAACGTTCCTTTTAGTATGGACATCTTCAGCGCCCCTCACTTCTTTCTGCAAATGCTTGAGCAATGAAGTAGGGAATTCTTCAATTCTTTGTTCCTAGCAGTATCTCTTCAGTGCCCATTACTTTTTTATGCAAATGCTTGAGCAATGAAGTCAGGAATTCTTCAATTCTTTATTCCTAGCAGTGTGTCTTCTTAACTCTCTTATGAGAGAACTGGGACATACACGTTTGCATTCTGTCTAAATTACTACTTTTTATTTTTAATCCTACAGATGTTCTCATCAGTGACAAATTACTTTCTGAATCTTGCCAAGCTCTTGTCCTTGGTGATATAATAATCCCATTACATAAAGTTCCTTTTCTATGTAGTCAGCTACAGTTCAATTTGAGATGTTACACTCTGTACATGTGCATATATGTATTTGCATATATTATTCTTACTATTATTATGTTGGAATATTGTTACAAACAGAACAGAACCTTGTGCTTTGCTTTAACCTTTCCATAAGAGTGAACTATTGCAGCACCTTAACAATGGTACTTTAAAGAAAAATAGCCTTCCTGCATTCCTGAAATAAAGGCTTGCTTTTACACTATCTGAACATATCTGTAGAAAGATCAGCATAAATAAAGTAAATAGAACTAGCCATACAGATTCTGTTCAAGATGCCTCAGAAAGAAAAAAATTAACCTGGAACACTGAAATCTACTATTCTTCATCAGACTGTTTTGAGCATCTTGGCAGTGAGTTCTACAGGGCAAACATTCATTTTGCAATGATATTTTTTTCATTTTCAACTTTAAGTTTTCTACTTTTCAGTTAACTAAACATACTCTTGAAAGCCCAAACCATTTGTGTTCATACAAACCTTTCTACATTATTCACTTATTAACATCTAATTTGTCTTTACTTCAATAATCAATAAACTAGAGGCTCAATAATCCATAAAATAGAGATAGATTATTAAAAAAAAAAAAAAATCTGTTCATGAGCTGCAATATCTCATGGCAATCTCTGAGTTTCTGAGTTCAGATAAATCAATGGAAATTTATGTGAAATTAATTACTATTTGTGATAAGCCATAAAGAAAAAAATGTATAAAAAATATTTATGTGAAAATGATTGATTCTGACTTTTTAAGATTTAAGTGCTGAAAGTGTTTTGTATATTACACATAATTTTGTTGAACAGTTATAAAATGTTCCATGAATTAACTGTCTCTGAAAGTGATTGTCAGCACCTAGAACTTAAGTTAACAGTAAGCATTCTCACTCTTAAACAAGATTGGACAAGTTTCAGTTTGAGTATTTCATATAGTTTAAATTAGCTATGAAACAAAACATACATAGAATCAGGAAGTTGTAGTATGTGACATAATTACACAAACAGTGTTTAAAACTATGCTTTTGAAGAACAGAATTCCTTCAAAAGCCCTATTAAGAAAATATTTCTGATACCAAACTGTAAGTACTTCTATGAAAACTGAAGATTATCTATTCAATAACAGTACTGAGAATTTTTATGTTAGCAGACTCAAACTTCTGTCACTTTGAAATTTTCCTAGTAGGAAAGGTCAGATACTCAGAGATGTCTACATACACCTATCCTTGAATACCTGAACAACTCCTCATATGAAAAGCCGGGCCTGAATATCTGGTCCAATTGTATCAGAGAAGGTTGCATATTGCTTTCTAGTGTTAGGCAACCTTTGTTCTCTGTCTACTGACCTTTATACTGCCATTCAACTCTTTTATACCTGTTTCTGTACTGGTTCTCCCTAAATTGCACCTTTTGACTCATATACCCTTATGACTGCTGAGCTCTCTGGATATGTTCTCAGAATACTTCATCAGGATGAGGTCAGTTTGCTACTGTGTTACTTAAAAAAATCTAAATCAATGCAGCAACTTAATCTAACTACAGACTAGTTAGGTACCAGTACTCTTTTCCTTTTGAACTTTGCCTCTGGATTGAGTTACCTAAGCTCTCCTTTTCACAATGTGCTGGCTACATGCAGTCTTAATGGGATCTAGGATCTCGAAAGCAAAGAATCAGCAATTCTAGACCAGGGTAACCTTCCACAGTCTTCTCTGTTGTTGGAAAACAAGTTTTCTTCTTCTAACAACTTCTAATTACATGATAACTGTCACTTGAGATCTATTAAATGTTATTACCCATAATATGTGCAAGTTAGTTTTTGCCTTGACAATAGCACTTTTCATCCATCTCTAGTACTCCCACCGTATGTTTTTATGTAAGTGCATTGTGGACAGCTATCTCACAGTGCTGCAGTAGCAAGTCTCCAGGTGGAGTGAAATCTGACTAATTTGTGGACCCACCCTTCACATACATTTTTATCCTGTAGAAAATACCTGATACTTTTCACATATAGAGATGAAATAAGGAGCTACTTCCGAGTACCACAGAGGAAGATCCCATATAGCTATGTTTAAATACCAAAATTTAGGCATTTGGGTGGGTTTTAATTAATGGAGACTTGAAAACTTCAGGTGAACAAAAATAACTGTCTATTTTCCAGTGAATTGAATTGCTCTCTAAGCTCCCTTCACTAGTTATTGCTAGAACATCATTGACTGTAATGGTAACATAAATACCTAGATAGATGTAGGATTGTGCACTGAGACAACTAAATTTAATTACCTGCAATCAACATCCACAATCTACAATCTGGGACCTGAATCTAGTCCCCAAGTACAAGGAAAAGCTGCTTAAGCATGGGATTCAACCCTTGCAATATTTAGATGTATACAGTGAAGATATCAGCTCAGTCTTGTCAATTATCCATAGCAAAGTTTAGACTCTAGATGGATCTGAAAAGCAAACCAAGATTCAAAGGTCCCTCCACAGTTAGTGAAGAGGATTATTGCTGGTGGTGTTCATAGTAATGGATAAGGAACAGGAAGATGGAAAAAGTAGGAACTAGAGGTTACAAATGCTGATGTATTAGTGCTAGAGAAAATCATATAAATCATAATGTAAAACTGCTCAAAACTAATGTAATTCACCACTTAAAACCATCCTGTACTCTGCAAAGTTTATAACATCCTATTTTGATCACAGTTTAATTCTTTATCTTGGATGTTTTATGTCTAGCACATCTTATACAGGCTTTGCCCTAATTACCTAAAATAGTTCTCCTATAGTAGTGTAAGGATTTCAATTTTACACCTCCTGGATTAAAAATCCACAACAGCAGGCTGTGTATGTGTGATTATTTCCTCAAACTGGATTTTAAATCATTTTAAAACAGGCTTAGTCAGTTACTGTAACTGTTTGGGGTTTGATTTGTTTGTTTTTTTTTTTTAATTGTTATTATCACTTGTTACTCCTTTTAGTAATTCAAATAGTAATTTTCTGCAATTTTATATGTACTGTTCAGACTGGCCTCTTCCAGAATTTACCTTACAAATATGAGACAAGAAGCAGTCCATAGCATTAGAAACTTTTCTTTAATATTTCACTTTAGTATGTTGTAAAATTATTTAAAGCATTATAATCTCCTGCTCTGATCTGAGGAAACTGAGGCACCAATAGCTAAAACAGACATTGCCAACCACTAAACTAGTGGCAGAGACAGGATGAGAACTCTTTTGCTCTCAGACCAAGAATTTAGACCCTTAAACTGGTGTGCCAATCCTCTGCTCACAGCCCTAGCAATGCCTGATACTCCATCCCGAACCTGATGTTTCAGAAGAATTCTGACTTCGTAAGCGCTGATGCCTACCTCTCAGCCTATGCTTATGGTACAGACAATCGAGAGAAATAGTCACAAATGAGATCTGTTCACCTGACCTCTTTCAGAGCTCTATTACTGGAAAAGATTCTTCACATCTAGAAGTGTTTTCTGTCTTCATCAATTATAAAGAGTATTTCAAGTAGTAGCTAGGACAGATGTAGAGGCCTAAAATGTAGCTATTTTCATGTATTTTAAAAAATGTCACCCTGCTTTTTTTCTCTGTCAGATTTGCCTACGCGCAGTAACCAACCATCATTTGAGACACCCAAACGTATATGGAAATCCACATGGGAAATTCTCTCTGTGTCACAAGACCTACGGAAGACCCATGACCTTCTGCAGCTGCTGATAGCAACCAGGCTCCTGGCCTCTGCAGAATTTCCTGTAACAGTGGCCTCTGTAGGCAACTGAACTGAGACCAGTCAATCTCCTCTTCCTCACTTCCACTTCTGTAAATGTCTTGTAAACTGTGTTCACTGAACATGCAAACTGTCATGCATCTCTTTCCTCCTTCTCCAACTAGCCCAGCTCCAGCTTTTCCTGTTCAGCCTCAAAATGAAAATGTGCTCTTCTCCTTCCAGTCTCTGCTGAGAACTGACTTCTTTTTGTTTAGCTTCTCCTGCCCTTCAGACCTCAATCTAGATATCATCTATGCAGCCACTAAATTAATATAAAGCTAGAAGCAAAAGAAGATAAAAAATATGTACATGCCTATAACATACATCATGTTTATCATACATCTTTTATTATAAAAAATTCTATGGTCTCATATTCCCCATTTTGTCCCTTCTCTCACCCTTCACCTTGCATCAGATTATGCCAAATCAAGAACATAAAACCTTTGGGGATTTTGCGAGTTAAACTCTTTACCCTTGAAACAGGTCAACTATATATGGCACTAAAATAAAAACAATGCCAAAAACAATGTTAATGATTCTTTGCACTGTAAAAGCTGTGCAAGGTCTTGAACCACCAGACCTCATGAGTCATGCACTAGCTTAAAGATAGGCACTCAGGTCAAGGTAATAAGAACATCCTCTTCCTACTTTTTCTATTACATATGCCCATTCATTGCAATATTCATATTTATGCTCAAGCCTGTGAGCATCAGCAGCAGCAATAGTGCAGATGATCAGTATAGCAACAGTTTTAATATTAGCCACTTATTTAGTATTCAGAATTGTTTGTCTGTTGAGGATTCTCTTGAAAGACACTAAAGAGAGAGACTACAGAAACACATTTTTTAAAAAGGTTGTTTCTTGGGGCATTTTTATTTCATTGTTAATTCAGCTCATTTTAATGATACAACTAAAAATCTTAAAAGCATTGTTTCATAGAAACCACAGATTTTGACCTCAAAATACTGAAGTACCACCATTAGTTATTCTTATTTTTTTTTCTTTTTTCTCTTTTTTTAATTTTTCATTTAGAATTTCTATACAGAAGTGGTTTGTCAATGAGAGGAAAGGAAAATATATATCAATGTTTCCCTGGGTTAATTCTTGGCCCTGCTGAAGTCAATGGCAAAATCCTAAATGCCTTCCATGAAATGAAGATCTGACCATATTTCTCTTTGGTTTAAGGAAATCTGTCAGTGTTAGGCATATGGCCTCTTCTATGAGAAATCCTTTCACAGAAGTGGTCTAAAGGGAGCTGCCACAATCTTTCTCCCATTCCCAATGCAATGGAGTTTTCCATTACTGCCTATATTCAGCAATATTTTGTTTCACAATTATTTTTAGTATTTTTAGCAGCTTTACATATGATACTAGAAAAAAAAGAGTGATAGAAATATGGAAAATTAGATACATAGTAGAGCTCTTAGGCTTAACGTGGTTGCTTACATATAGCAATTTTTTCTGTTTGAGATTTCCTTGGAGATCCTGCCCAGCCTCTGGCTGCCACTCTGATAGATTATGAATGTCTCATAAGTACTCTGCTGTCTGTTAGCTGCATACAGATGTCTCAGGCATTTGGGTTTCTCTCAGGTGGCACTAGATGCCTGTGTCTGGACAGCTGAGTCACAGTACTCAGGCAGGATTCTGTGCCAGGTAACGGACACCTCTAACTGGGGATCCAAGGTTTCCTTATCAGGCAAGCATATATATGCAGCTCCTCAGAGCTTGATTTTGCTGCTTACAATCAGCTGCTTTGGGTACTGACTCAGAGCACTTTAGTCATCCTCAGGGCATCCAAGGCAGCGAGACAAGTTTCTGGTAGATATGAGATACAGCTTGAAAAGACCAATACCCTTCCGGCATGATAGATAGAGGTGAGGTAGGATACCCAATGACATGTCCATTGGCCCTAGAAAACTATGTACAGACTGATGAATTGACCCTTACATTTACGGTCCTGCCAATGGGAACTTAAACTTCTATAGTGGGATTCAGCTGACAAACCTGTATCTGATGTCATGCCACACATTAATCTGGTGCTGGCAGATACCACAAGGAACCTACAGAAAATCTTCATTCATTGTGTCAGCATCTATAGGCTAAATGGGATGCTCAGCAGTGCTAGAATGACACTAGATGTTTATAGTAGGCAACCTAAACCTTCAGTTCTGTTACCCATGGGGACACACTCTCACGGAGAGTAGAATTGCCCAAATAAAGATGTCTAGTACTGCTTTAGATTAGCTGTGCTGTAGCTACTGGCAAGTGAAGCTACAGCAAGGCATCTTCTTTCAGTTCCATGTAGATTTGGATCCTCTTACCTGTGAGGCATTTTTTGTGGAACTGAATCCTGCCCCTATACATAGAAACCTATGTCTAACTGCAGAGGTATCACATAATCCTACCATCCCCTTTTTGAAAATCGACTTGCTCTGTTTACTACCAGAGTTCAGAATAAGGCTACACAAAGCTGATCTCAGGTTACATAGGTACAAGTCGCTTCATTTTGGCTCCCTGCTCTAACAGTCAGGATAGCTGGATGCCTGATTTAAGTAGACTGAATCTCCACTCAAATGGATATAGATTTTAAGCATTTTGAATTGGTTTTCTACATAGTGAATAGAGCAAGATGTTGCCTTACTTAGGTAAATTATATCATATGTTCCTGGAGATATCTAGCCAACTTCAATGATTGAATCATTAAACAGGTGTGTTGGGTTGAGATTAATGGCATCCTGGAATATTTATTTTTTTCTATTGACTATAAAAGGAAGCAAGATGAGTAATGCAAATGCAGATATTGCAATACAAATGTCTAGTTAGCTGACATGCATTCCGCTTTGGGTTCCTATTTTTTCTTCTGCTCTTCACGGTGAAGTCAAAGCCCAAAATCTAATGCTTTTATTTCAAGTTATTTTTATGGATTTTTTATACTATTTTGCTTCCTAATCACACTCCTAATTTATTTTGTAAATATTCAAGTTATGCAGTGATATTTTACTAAGCAAAACCAGAAACTTTCTAATTAAAATATCTTTGCATGGAAGAGTTCAATCTTTTAAAAAGCGGATATTATACTTGCTGCTGTTTCTTTGATCAGTCTTACAATATGTGATGTTCATTCTGAGTTGATCAGTATTTTTTTTCTCTAGTAAAGAATTATTTTATTAATTTGAAAAGTTCTGGGATTTGTATTTCACCAAACTATTATTAGAGATCTACAAACTTCATGGAAATTATTTAACTCACACAACTTATATAGTATTGATTGCCTTATCCAACACAATTTTGGATTATGGGAAAGAGAGAAGACTATTTCAAACAATCCAGTTCTACAAGGGAATTATTTCTCATGAGTTAGAGGACAGGAGAGAAGGTAAATGTTGGCTCTGTGGGAAGATTGACTCTGGGTTCCATCCTGAAAGACTACATACCACCTTTACTTATGTGGTGGGTTGACCCTGGCTGGACGCCAGGTGCCCACCAAAGCCACTCCAGCACCTGGAGCACCTCTTCCCCCTCCTTCTTCACTGACCTTTGTGCCTGAAGAGTTGTTTCCTCACATTTTCTCACTCCTTTCTTCTGGCTGCTGTTGCCCAGCAGTTTTTTCCCCATCTTAAATCTGTTCTCCCAGAGGCACTACCGCCATCGCTGATGGGCTCGGCCTTGGCCAGCAGCAGGTCTGTCTTGGAGCCAGCTGGCATTGGCTCTGTCGGACACAGGGAAAGCTTCTAGCAGCTTCTCAAGAAGCCCCCTGTAGCCCCCCCCATTACCAAAACCTTGCCATGCAAACCCAATACCATTTAATACTCTGGTTACCTATCGAGCTGTCCATATAATATCTGTATATGAGGTCCTATGTCCTGTACTTTCCACTGAGAGGGTTTCAACGTGTAATCAGTCTCTTTCAGAAAGTACTTGCAGCCTGGAAGGTCTGGGGCCAAAGCTACCCCAGAAAAAAACACTTTGCAATAAGCTATAGCTGAAGGCTCTGAAGCTGCTATCACACAACTCTGTTTGCCTGCCTTCTTTACGAAAACACTTTTGTTAGATCTGCCTTGGATCTACATGAATTTACACAAATTAATAGAGTTCTTATCTAAATGAATAGACATATGCTGGCCTAAACTGGGATGATACAGAGAGAGATTATGACCTTTGCATACCAGATATCTGTTCTGGTCAATTTCTGGCAGCAATTTGTAACAAAAGCTGTTAAAATTATTCTTGGGGCAAAGCAATACATATGAACCTTTTTTTTTTTTTCATAAGCAAACCTGCTTTTTTTTTTTTTTTTTTCCCCCATGCTTATTAATGGAATGGGAGAAAAATGGGAGTGCTTCTATTTAGGACATTTTGGCAAATCATAAATTATAGTTCTTTTTGTAAGAAAGTGGTAACCAGACAGTATGGTTTGTATACCCCTGTGCAACTTGTTCCTGCTTAGTTTGGATAATTATTTAAATTAGATTTAACATTAAGTAAATAAGTATATTTGAACAGCCTTCACTTACTGCTAATATTAGCAACTGTCACTGTACTTTTACTCCACTGACCTTTTAGAATCTCAGCCCATTTACACACTAAAACTCCATTAGTGTGTCTGATCAGATTGCATGTCTGGGGCTATAGGATGATTATCAATTATAAATTATTTGAAGGGGATGTACCATTATAATATATTTGCCTGATGGATCTTCCATAAAGCTCACAATTGGCATAGAATGAGGTCGTGGGGATGTTATTCAAGTTAAAGTTTCCATTCTTAGTTTCAAAATCTCTGGAATCTGGCTTCTATTTACATCATACTTACTGGAAAATCATAGCAATGACCCTAACAATAAGAATACAAATTTGACACTTCCCCTTCTAGAGTATGTAGTGGTTTTCAAAATAACAAAGAAAAATGTCTGAAATTAGAAAAGAATCAAGCATAGTATATATGCATTATGTATGTTCATGAAAAGAGAAAGTAGGAAGGATGTTTCACACTGTACTGGGTGGTTCCCCAGAACTCAGTTACAAGGAACAGGAAGGAATCCTTTATAATCGGATAGTAGGAAAACTTAAGGAATATGAAAACCGTCATAACTTTTTGTTTGTGTTCTTCGTCTCTTCTAGGATGATGGTAGAGAATTAGAGTAATCAATAGCGATCTTAGCACAGTAAGACAACTTCTATATAAAGTTAGTAGGGGGAAACTCTAGCTCAGAGAAGAAGAAACAATCTATATCAGCATAACTACAAATTTCTGCTTCTTTTTTCTCTCTTTTAATTTTCTTCAATAAGTAAGCCTATTCTACTATTTCTGGATAATATTATATGTAACCTGTTTCATCCCTATACATATGGCATAATGTGTGAAGCAAATACCCTGTTTCCTTGCGAATTGCTCCACTGTATCCAAAGAGCCATATTAAGCCTCTACAGAACCTGCAGCAACTGATTAGAAAACTAAAGTTCAGGAAAAAGTGAATTCTTTCAGTGTCCCCTAGCAGCCAGGCAGGACTCCTGACATGCAGAAAAGTTGTAAGGATCACACTGGAACAGAGGAAGTACGGCATATTCATTTGATCAGCTTTAGAAGGGAGGTCCTCTTTAAAGTAATGATAATACAAAGATATGTTGAAGGTATTTGTGATCCATTTCAAAGATTCTGCAAGCTAACAGGACTGACGCATGACAGATCTAGTTATTTAAAAACAAGAAATCAGATACCTTTGATTCAATTAAGAAAAATCTTTGCACTGTGCTCCAAATTTAAGATCTATCATCTTGATCATCCAGATGCACTAAACACATTTTGTCACAACAACATGGAGTTGACCACACACATTCAGTAAATGGAAGTATTACTATGCCAGTATTAATACTTAGCATGTGCAGTTTTCAATTGTCAAGATGCATGTAGTTGTACATACCTTTCAGCTTAGAAAAAAAGCTAATTAAAATCTCTGACTGACTTTTATAAAATTTATGATGCCCTGAAGACCCTTTCATCCATAGATGAAGAAAGAACACATAGAATATTTGTAGTTGTGACTGAACCCAAAAACATGCCACATTATAAAGAAGAAAATATTTTTCTATTTCTAAACATGAAGATGGTAAACACTGTGCCAAAATAATCAAGAGTAGAAGTATAAGAAGTGGGTATATTATGCATACTATATGTATGACTTTACTGAAATATCGCATTAAACCATATCAAATTATATTGAACTGCACACTACTTGAGGTAGGGTGTAGGGACTTTCATAGTGTACATAAGTAAGGCAATAGGGACTAGATTTATCTCAGTGAAAGGTAGGAAGCTTACTTTGGGTCATAATTAAGTTGGTGTCCTAGTTCCTTCAGAATGTAACTGGCTCTGTGATAAAATCATAAGGGCTTTATTCTAGACTCTGAGCACAACTGGTCAAGTGGGATTACTGTAGGAGTTCGGGTAAAGCAATACTGTGTGTGATTTACTCTCACTTATTCAGTATTTAAAGGGTAGTCCTCTGAAGCAGCTCATATGTAATTAGTATCAAGCCCCTAATTCACCCTTCTTTATGTATTTAGGATATTACCAATGATTGCAGTCTTGTTTCATTGTAATAAAGGGCAAAAATCCACAAAGAAATGTCATATTATGTATGAGTTCCTTTCAAAAACCTGATCTCTGAGTTAGTGCTCACCCAGAGATTCAAGTGCCACTTACTGAATTAACAGCATCTCTTGTCAACGTGTTAGCTTTTTTTTCTCTTTAAGTTTTCCAAGAACATTCTAGTAGTGAGCAATTTTGATATTAGCTAACCTACGTAACTGACTGGAATGAAACAAGACAGAATAAGTGTTAAAGCTGTGAGCCTTGAGAGCCGATCATTACTTCTTTGAAACCCTAAACCAAGTCTGAATTCCCATTTAGATGCTTCATTATAAGAATACTTCCTGAACCAAACAGGACACTGAATTAAAATCTGCACTGCTTAAGAGTCTAATGTTAATCCACCAAAATAAATGGAAAAGTTACTTTTCATTTCAAGTCCATTTTTGGATCAGATCCAAGAAGCATAATTTCCCCCCTCTTACAAACAGGAACTGGTTCTTCATGCAGCAGTTAGCTCCTAAGCTTCAGTGAAAGCTCTGAATGAGTAAATATTATCCTATATACATTGCTGGATCGGAGTCAATTTGTTGCCCACCAGGACCCCCAGGTCCAGATATTATATATCTGACCATATATCAAATTACAATAATCTTGTTTCACATTTCTGGCAGTCACTGATTTTTCAGAAAATTCTTATCTGCATTAAGTATCTGAAAAGTTCTTAATTTTCATTCCAGATGGAAATTAATAAATTTCACCAAGGGGCAGATGCCTTGTCTTTCTGCCTGTGAGCATTTTCAATGCTAGAAAGCTCATCAATATATTTAAATGAGCAATGATATCACCAAGGGTGTAACTGGTCTGTCTTCCATCAGGCATATCTTAACATGTTGGTTTTAGTAGTCAATTGGGAGAAACAGGGAAAATTTGGCACAGCAGTCTCACCTATTGAAAATAACTATGAGGTAGATGTCTAGTTAGGTAAGATGAATTACACTCTAAGGATCCATCACAGGTGAGGACAGAGTAAGTGGCAACCCACAGTAGATATAGATCGTGGGGTTTATTGAAGAACCAAGAGGATTAGAGCTTTGGCTCGACTTTTACTTGCTCACACATTCAGTCACTCATTCATTCCCCTCCAGCGTTACATTCATAGGTCTTACCATGCCTTCCCTGCAGGCAGGTCACTGCTGGCCCAAAAAGGTTCTTGCCATGCTGCTGCTCACAGTCACCAGCCTCGTGTACTACTGCCCAAAGTCCCTGGCCATCCCCCAGCATTTGTCTCCACACAGCTCTCCAATGGCTGGGATTTCACCCACTTCCCAGATCTTTTCTTCAGCCAAGATCTTCAACTTCTTACAGAGACCACTTCTTCCTAAATCTAAATAGTCAGTGTGCAGAAGCACAATATGTGATCAGCCTTGTGGTGGTCTGACCATGGCTGGACACCAGGTGCCCACCAAGGCCACTCTGTCACTCCCCTCCTCAGCTGGACAGGGGAGAGGAAATATAACGAAGGGCTTGTGAGTCGAGATGACAACAGGGAGAGATCACTCAGCAATTACCATCATGGGCAAAAGACTTGACTTGGGGAAAATTAATTTAATTTATTGCCAATCAAACCAGAGTAGGGTAATGAGAAATAAAACCAAATCTTAAAACACCTTCCCCCTACCCCTCCCTTCTTCCCGGGCTCGACTTCTCTCCCAAATTCTCTGCCTCCTCCCCTTGTGTGATGCAGGGGAACAGGCAAGGGGGGTTACGGTCAGTTCATCACACCTTGCCTCTGCCGCTCCTTCCTCCTCAGGGGCAGGATTCCTCACTCTTCCCCTGCTCCAGCGTTGGGGTCCCTCCCACAGGAGACAGTCCTCCATGGACTTCTCCAGCGTGAGTCCTTCCCACAGGCTGTAGTTCTTCATGAACTGCTCCAGTGTGGGTCCCTTCCATGGGCTTTAGTCCTTCAGGCACAGACTGCTCCACTGTGGGTCCACCATGGGGTCACTGGTCCTGTCAGAAAACCTGCTCCAGCGTGGGGTCCTCTCTCCACGATCCTCAGGTCCTGCCAGGAGCCTGCTCCAGCACGGGCTTCCCATGGGGTCACAGCCTCCTTTGGGCATCCCCCTGCTCTGGTGTGGGGTCCTCCCCGGGCTGCAGGTGGAGATCTGCTCCACTGTGGACCTCCCTGGGCTGCAGGGGGACAGCCTGCCTCATGGTGGTCTTCTCCATGGGCTGCAGGGGAATCTCTGCTCCGGCGCCCGGAGCACCTTCTCCCCCTCCTTCTAGACTTCCCCCACACATAGGGGAATCTTCCAGTAGCTTCTCACAGAAGCCAACCCTGTAGCTCCCCCACTACCAAAATCTTGCCACGCAAACCCAATACAAATTCAACTGTTCTGTCATGCAATATTTTGCAATATCTTGTAAATTTGTCATGATGGCATTTAAATTTATAAATAGGTCTTATGCTGACATTTGTTGTATCACAAACCATTCCTATATAACCCCCAAACCTGAACACACAGGTTTGGTTATAGCTCTTAGTATCTGGAATCCTTCATGAGTATTGTTAGAATAGTGCCCTGCAGGGCTCTTATGAAAAGGTTAAGCACTTCATTACAAGTTATACCCTCAGTCTTGACTTCCAGACTTAACCATTTTATTGAGACTAAGTAACTTACTTTTTATCTTTTTTTTTTTAACTGCTGCTTTGCTTAGTCAATTTTTATTTGAAATAAAATATTGAAATTCTAGACATAAAGCAGTATCATTTTGTCTTTTAAGAAATTTCTAGTATTTTTATTTTGTCACATTCTAGCACCCCAAATGTTCTACGTGCCAAGACCTCTGAAAACACCAGTCATTATATGGCTGATTGGTCTGAGGGTGAAAAATTCTGCCTGCAAAAAACACTGGTACTCCATGAAAGCAATACAGAAAACAAGGGTCAGAGAAGGCTGACAGATGCATGGTTAATTTGTTTGATGAGGCTCAGGGCAGGTCAAATGGATTTGTGTGTATTCGGTGATCATAATTTCTCTGAAGCAGACAGGCATCTCTCTGCTTGTTTTTTATCTTATAAGGAGAGCTGATGGAGAATTTGTATTGTCCAGCTTAGAAAAAAATGTGCATTCTGTATCTCGTGATCATCATGTATTGGAGATGAGGAAGATGATTTTAGCTGCAAGATCACTCAAAACTCCAGGCAACACTAGGAAAGTTCAGGGAAACCACTTTGCTTCTATGTTCTTTACCTTGCACAAGGACAGATTTCAGTATTCTTGCTTTGTTAGTCACATTTATAGACAAGTACACAGTAAATATTTCTTGTTAAAACTGCCACATCCTTTCACTTTGCAAAAGAATCACAAATGAATGCTCAGCTTTAACTTCTAGGTACACTAGTAGCTGTGTTTGAATCTTTCCTCCCTTCTTCCAAAGTTTTTGAAAACTTCCAGACTGGCCCTTCAGAAATGATGGATATGTTTTGGCACAGCTATACCATTTATTCCTTTTATACTTATGTTTAGCATTGACAATGCAGAGGTCTTGTAACTTTCAATGGCTGGAGGAAAGCACATATGAGTACTAGCAATGTCTCTTCTTATAGAAAACTATAAAAGTTGTGCTGTTGTAGCATTTGTTTGCAATTCAAATTGCACTCTTCAACATGTAGTTTACCTGACATAAATTTCAACTGAAATGAATTACCACTGTAAACCAAATTGATTTTGACTTTGTAAACATATGCCACAAATATTTCACACTTTCAAGTGATGGGCATTTTTAGTGGACTATTATAATGAATACTGATTATTTTTAACAGAAGCCAGATAAAATTAGTTCAGAAATGTTTAATGTATGGCAGTCAGAATTGCTAGTTCTTCTAGTGTTATATTTTTGTCTATAAGTGTATGATTTATATTAGCTCTTGGATACATATGCTGGTGGCATGAATGTGTACATCCCCTCCGCAAAACCCTCTTTTCTCCTTGAAGGACTTTATTAGCCTACTGAGAAATTAAAGTCTACACTGAGAGCTGATAATGAGACAGAAATACTTAGAAACAGATCTTTGTGTTGGAGCATTCATTTGCTCTCTTACATATATGCCTCATTCATGTCTCATTCTTGCTATTGAGAGGTACATTTTATGTTTCAATTTTCAAGATATATTTGTTGACAAAATATTTTAAAAACAATATTTGCTTGAGTGTTCCTCCCTCTCTTCAGTTCTTGGTGACTTTGCTATTGGATTTTAAGAACTAGAAGGTGAAATATATTGGATAACACAGTCAAATACCTTCAGATTTGAAGGGAATCTGTAACATTGCAGATTTGAATAGACTTCAACTCAAATAGTATTTTAGTAGATAAGTGGATGGATCAGATCAAAGAAAATAAGAGGCTTACATCTGAGGCAAACCAAATCAATAAAAAGATTTAATACAAAAAGGGTCATAATTTCATACAATTTATTTATCAATGTTTCCTTGTTTTCAGAGTATGTTTGTTTGACCCTTGTGGGAGATGCATTTGTTTTTATGCTTTTCTTCACTTTCTGATAAATGGATATTGCATTCAGAACAAAAATACCAGAAAAAAACCCACAATAAACCTTTATTAACTTTATTTCTGTGCAATAACATACAGATTATAAAGAACAGCAGCAACAGAAAACATTATGCAAGGCTATACTGACCACAGTGGTCAAAAAGCAGAATCACAAACAATATCACATACAAAAGCTGTGACAAATTTAAAATTGTATTGGGGGGGGACGGGACAAAGAGAAAGATTTCACGGCTCCATCCAGTAAAGTGATGATCAGTGGTTATTCATATTTAAATTGAGGATATACTTTAAATGCTTTGTTAGATCTGATCTTGAAAGCTTAGCTTCTTTAAGTTTAAGTTCTTAAGTGACACACATTGTTCCACATGGGAATTCTGAGAAAAGAACTGTAACTTAAGAGTGGACCTGTTCTCATGTAAATATGTTTTAACCTCCAAAAATGAACTAGAATAGTAAATCACAGATTGTTCACTTCATACATAAAATTAATTTCATACTAGACCTTCATATAATACAGGATGTGAACTCACAATTTCACAATTTTTCATAGTGTTGCCAAAGCCAGTGCTCTAAGAGGACCGAGTCAGAAAAGCTCTATATGAAAGAAATAAATTGTTTTGCAAAAGGCTCCTTAAAATTAATAAATCATCAGGGGAAAAAAATAGCTCATTTTGGCCATTGATTAGTAATAGATTTTTCATTATTTAGACTTCTATAGATTTGTTATTTTTAATTGTTTGATGGACAATAAATGTGAAAAATTGCACCCTGTGGATTGTTTCCCATAGCTACTCAAAATTTGCTGTACATGATTAGTCATCACCATCACATGGTATTGTTTCTGCTTCTGGCAGAGTTACTGTAAAGAGAAAAGTAGAGAATAGCAAACACCAAATAACAAATACATATGTCCATATGTGAATGCCTTTCTTCTCATATGAGTAAGTATCTACAGAAACAATGGTATTCCCCCAAACATCCTTACAAGCAAAAACTTGTTTCTGTAAATATTTACAGTTTGCAAATAAAAGCAGCTTGAAAACAGTTAAAGCAAACACCCATCTAGAATTTAAACAAATATTTGTAAACATTGTTTTAATACATTTCTCCATATCTATCTGCATACATATTTTACCCTCTTATACTTTTTAAAATGCAGAGGAAAAAAACCATATGAACCATGGAGCTTTTAAACCAAATTTCCTATTATGTTTTTTGTATTTGCCTTATTCAGTGTATGAAATAGACCTAGTGTTTTCTACAGGGGAGCCTTGATTGTTTTTTTTCATTCATTAATCTTATGTTTTTAAAACCCGTAGCAAGTACATCATATTTCTCTGTGAATGTTATCATTATATTCCCTGATCGTTGTCCTATGTAATAGGGAAAGTAATCAACTATCCAATTTTTGTTGAAAATCACAAAAAGACTGTCATATAAGCTATAAGAAAGTAATTTCCTGAATTCATTGACCTTTCAATTGATATCATAACACAGCATAATCGCTAGACATTCAAATTAGCAATGTAACTCAACATAGACGGGTAACAGTGAAATCTCAAGGATTTGTTGCCTGAACAAGACCACAGCACTGTAGCTAAAAGGGTAAATGTGCTTCATGTTTAGGGATGACCTTTAAGTCCCACAGCTGCCTATCATATGTCATGTTAATCAGCCCTGTTGTTGGGTTCATCTGCTTATTTTATCCTTTTTTGTGGAAGTTCAGTTTTCAGTCAGGTCCAATGCTTCTGCCAAAGGTGCAGCCCAGGTCTGTGTGCTTTATTTTCTCTTAATATAGGCTTACAGTCATCTGCCTGAGGAAAATGTTCAGGCACTGAAAAATAAAAAAAATTACTCTTAAAAGCTTTGTCTTTTAAATGAAATATAAAATACAAGGAGAGTTTCATAACGCTTATTCTTTGACACATGCATTTGATTAATAGTAGGATTCATCCCACAGCATTTTTACTTCCTTAAGGTTAAACATCTAACTTAACCATTTATAGTCTGAATAGTCAACAGAGAAGAACTTGGCACTCCCAACTTTTTCTAGATATTATAGTACCTAACCAAAGATGAGGCAACAGAATGTCTACATAGAGGTGTCTCTCCTTTTCTGTACTGAGGATAGACAGCAGCAGCCACTCTCTCTGATGGCAAGGAGAAGAACTCCATAACAAACAGGAAGAACTCCAGGACAAGTTTTTAGATGAGGTCACTTTTGAGTGAAGAATTCCAGATTTAAAAAATATTGTTTTTTACAATGCCTCTTCTATTTGCACTTACAGACTGTCTAGAAATGAAAGTGCAGCTGTATAATTCCCTTTGTCTGGACCCACAAAATTAAAGATTTTCAGTTTGTGTGCCTTTGAAATTATACATACATGTGTACAGAGACTGGGTACATTCTTCACTATGAAGGTAGTGAAGCACTGGAACAGGTTGCCCAGAGAGGCTGTGGATGCCTCATCCCTGGAAGTGTTCAAGGCCAGGTTGGATGGGGCTTTGAGCAACCTGGTCTAGTGGAAGGTGTCCCTGCCCATGGCAGGGGGGTTGGAACTAGATGGTCTTTAAGGTCCCTTCCAACCCAAACCATTCTATAATTCTATGGTTCTACATCTGGTAGGATCATGGTTCAGCATTAATCATGTCCCATGAAAACAGAGGAAATTATTTAATGAAAAACAAAATTAAAACAGAGCGAAACAAAGCAACTGATTAACTTAACCAGTACTTAAGTCTATGAGGTCAAATTCCACAGCCATTGACTGGAAAAACTTTGGAAGAAGCCTAAGGAGGTTTGTTTGATGAAGGACTGGAAAAATTGATTCATTGGTGTCTGACATTGGTGTTTGAAACGGGTTTGGGCTTGCTTTCCAATCCTTAACAGTCAAGTGACCATACCACTGAAAAACCTTGGCACCGACAAGAGAGATGTTAAGGACTGAATGCAAAAGGCAGTTGGGCAAACACTTTTATACTATAAATCACCTCTTCTGGGCATTCACAGCTATATTTTTGCTCCAGTTGAATTTCTATGGTTATTCTTGCTTTTTACAGAATGAATTCTGGTATTCTAAATAAAACCTATTTACTCAGTATTACCTACTGATTAGCTGATGATCCCAACAAATCTGTGATGTACCAAAGTAACATCCCACATGAGCTGACAATACATGACTCTTGGTAGCCTGGACAGCAATACCAGAATGTTCTTCTTTAAAAAGAACACAAGTTAAGTGATAAAATTTGAGTTTGTTTTCCTTTTAATTGGGGGAAGAACTACAGTTTTGTGTACACAAATTACTCTGTTCTTTTAATCTACTTTTTTTCCTCTCTGACATACAAAGTTTTCTAAAATAAGCAGTAATTTTCTGGGTTTATAACATTCATTATCCCCTCTGCTTATCTTGTGTAGCAGGCTTGTGCTTTTTAAAAGGACATTTTTCTTCTTGTATTGCTGTTTACTTCTCACACAGTACTTTTACAGAGAAAATGTCACATTGTGAAGTCTCCAGGTAACCTCCACGTAATGCTTTTTTACCACAACTTCATTTTACAAAAGGGCTTTTTAACAGCAAACCCAGTTCAAAGCTCTGCAGACTTTGGAAACAAAACAAAAGTTCCACAGTAAAGAAAAATCAATGATCTTTCAAATAAATCAAGATTAAATCAAATCAAGCCAGCTTTAACAGAGGATTTTAAAGCCAGTGACTTGGCTTACCTGATAGCCAACCACAGGTACAGCAGATCAGATGAATGTAAAGCCAGTAGTAAGTGGCTGTACCCTCTCCAACCAGATGTTATAAACAAAGACATTGAATTAGTTCCTGCCACCTTTATTCACCATTGGCAGCCACTTATTCCACAGGATGTCTTTCTGATTTCAGTGGGATTAGACTTAAAATAAGATGCTATTTTATAGAAGATGGCAGAAATTGGCTTTTATCATCAATCAGATATATCACTTTAAGTAATTGTGAAGTACTGAAAGTCAATAAATATATTCAACATCCCAATTAAATATTAGAAAGGCTAAATTGAAATTCAGTAAGCTGTTTCAAAATATGCAGGCCTTAACTACTTCCTTTTGCACAAAACACAAGCTAGATAATTCTTCAGAATAGTATGTCTCATTAAACGCTATATTTATTCATCAGTCCTAGTGGGGGGAAAGGTTTATAGCACATAGTCGGCAGCAGGAGGAAAAATATTTGACTTGAACTTGTACATTTGTTCTTATACTGTAACTGATTTTGGCATTTATAAAGTGATTCTTGTTCTGGGCTCCCTAAATCTCAGCTAAAATGCTGAGCTAGTCATTAGCCATCCATTTCCCTTTCATCCAAGTGCTTTGCCCAGTGTAGAACTTGACACATTAGACAGTGTGGTGACATTCTGCATATATGCACCGTCTCAGTTTATTGTTTCAGTTGCCAGCTAAGCATGGCTAGTTTTGCACAAAATAGCACATCTGATTTATCAATTCAGTCATAAAATATAAAGTTATCATCGTAGCTGAAAGACATGAAGTTTCTTTTTAAGCTGCCTCCAACTTTGCTAGCAGATAGCTAGATTATAGCAATAAAATACTAAGTTCCAACTCTCTGATGATAGTTCACAGTTTACAAACTGTCTTGAGTAGTCCAATGTTTTAAATGATCACTATGAGGGTTTACCTCACAAGAGGGAAAAGAAGAGATAAGCCCACATTTCACTAATAAAATACTACTCAAATGTTCCCAGTGAATTCACCAGCCTCCCTAAAAGCTCTCAAACAATGAAAAATACCTGCATATCTTTAGCCATACAAAAATCTAACACAGAATGTGGGATTCATCTCATTTAACTTTATTAACATAAAAGTTAGGCATCTAACTTTGAGCTAGACATCCACTATATGCTTGGTACTCTTCCATGGCAAGGAAGAAAGAGGGCTTAGATTTAGGTATCTGATTCTTGCATATCAGAATGCAGGTAAGAAGAATCCTAGCCTTCACTGTGCAATATGTTCATTGCCCACTTTAGAAGGATAAACCTTTTCATCTGCTACTGATATCAATAGATTTAGGAAGCATTTACCTCCATCTGACTGGAAGGTCACACCTCCAGTCACATCTCAAAGTGCTGCTTTAGATTCTCTTCTCAGTGTCTTATGGGTCTAGCACATACAGAGGTACTTTCTGGCATGGACATTTGGTTTTCTTTTTTTTCAGCTAGACATTGATTTCTATAAAATAAATGATAAAGTTCATTTTCAACTCATATATTCATTTGTCTGTATGATTACCCCTTTTCAATAATTTCAACTGGTTAGTGCCTTAAAACAACAGGACAACATAGATGTCTTTACTGAGTATCAGGCAGGATGGGTCTTACCTTCTTGGTTTTGATGTTCATTTAATATTTTTAATCCTTACGAATCACGGTATGTTCTTATTGACTCTTACAGTGTCTTTATGACGATTTGCTATGTGATTAGTGGTAACTTCAGGAAACAAAAATCCTAAACGTCTTGCAGAAATTACCCCTAAATGCCAGTATTTTTCCCAAAGCTTCTGCTCACTGGTGGCTTTTTTCAGTTCAATTTTCCAATGCAGATCATCTTCGCAACAGCTGCACTAATAGCCAATACTCCATGCCAGGTCTTATTTTCTGATCCATAGAACACATTAAATCACTTTTACTCACTAGTTTGCCAATTAGGTTTTTCCACTGGATGAGTTTTCTTCATCAATTAAAATTATTGGTGATCATCTAAAGTCATTTCCCTAGTTCATTGCCACTATTTCTGTGCCACCATTAAAGCTGGCACATTATGCCTTTGCCAGCTGCCTTTAATCTGTCTATTGGTCTAAACAGACCAATGCTTATATTTAAGTTACAATGCTGGATCTCAGTCATGCGCTGAGTAACAATTTGGGATCCACTCAAAATTTACCTTTTTGTTCCCTTTATTTCTTCTGCTTGCTGGGTCCTTGCTTTTCCCACACCTTGGATCCTGTCTAGCTTTTGTCACATTAACTAGATTGATCTCTTATCCCTTCTTGATTTTCACTGTCATGTTTACTGTGTAATACACAGACAAGTCTAAAACT
This sequence comes from Buteo buteo, assembly GCF_964188355.1. Taxonomy (NCBI): domain Eukaryota; kingdom Metazoa; phylum Chordata; class Aves; order Accipitriformes; family Accipitridae; genus Buteo; species Buteo buteo. Next base: position 21,165,137 of record NC_134184.1, read on the forward strand.
TCCTTCATATAAATCTTATCTAACAATTTCATGACATGCAAAACAGCATTATAAGCAAATATAAACAACCCAAAAATCATTATTTCCCCTCATTTTTCTTTTTAATGAAGCCAGTCATCAAAAAAAAGATTGAGGCATAATCGTAATGTTAGTTGAGTACAACTGAAATATATGTGACCAACCATTGAGTAGTCTCTATTAATGAATCACAGAATATGAATACATTGAAAATGTTGCTCCAGCCCCATGTTCATGCGTTATAAGTAAGATGTGATGGGGTTTTTTGTTGTTGGTTTCGTTTTGTTTTTTTTCTTGAGGCACTTTCAATGTTCTTCCTATTTCAGCATCCTTTTTTTCTAACTCTTTTTTAGAGAGTGCTGTATTTTCTTGGTGCTTCAGGAATCTGCAGAATATTGTTCAGTGCCTGAACTGAGAGAAAAGATGGGAGAAGGAAAGTATCATTAAGCTATTTAGTACTGAAAAAGCAATCAAGCAAAGTTGTTCATTACACAGTGCTTCTGAAATTCATGATAAAACTATTCAAGAGTAAAAATTAAATGAGAGATAAAAACTAATGTGATCCAAACTGCTTTAAATTAATAAATAGTGACCACATCAACACCATGGGGCAGATGTGCTCTACAGTCTTGGATCTATAAGTATATGATCTGGAAGCATCCCAGATGCATGCTGGAAAGACACCTGGATATACATTGTGTCTCTGTACACCAAGGTTTCCTTTGGAAGGAAACCTGGGCACATAAAGAACTACAATGTGTTCTGGATGACTGGAAAAACAGGTGCACAACAGAGTACATTTGCTCAGCAATACAGACAGCAGTTCTGACTCAAGAACAAACAACTTTATCCAAACCCTCGACAAAAGTTACAGACATCTTTCTCTTCATTGGCTGGGCTTCCAATCATCTTTCCAAAAGAGAAGATAGTTGGTCCTGCCATTGACCAAGACACCTTTTTTTAATATATTACTAGTTTGTAGCCATTAATAGAAATATTGGGGAGTGAGGGTGGAGGTGGTGGTCTTTGGCTTCAGTGCAATTTATAGTTTCTTTATTCCAGAGTTGAAACTGCTAATATAGCTTGCAAAGTGTATATGAGTGAGCTGAAAGTAATCCCTTTGATTTTAACCCACAAATATTACTAGTGTCAACTTTTATTTTCATTAGGAAAGCATTACATTTAGTGTAGACTAGAAGTTGCAACACTAGCACTGGTCAATAATCTGATTCAATTTAAAATATAAATAAAAAGAGTCATTTATGAAAAAATTGCAATAAAAATCTTTAATGAAGTAGTTTAGCTTCTCATGAAAATGCTAGAGTTTCTCTTTCCTCCTTTCTCCTTTTTTTTACATGTTATGCTATTCAATGGCATAGGAAAAATAAACTAGAAATCAAGGCATTTTCCCTCTTTTCTGATGGCTCCTACTACTTTTTTCTTTTCCTTCTCCACTATTCCAAGTTTTGGAAAGGTACAACAGCAAAAGGAAAACATACAAAACAACACCAACAATGAAAAACACTTTTCTACTATAGATTTTGTTAGTGGCAGAACCAAGAATTTAGAATATTAAAAAAATAATCAGTGTATTTTAATTCTCCAGCTAGAATCCCATTTTTTACTCATTTGACTGAAAAAAAATAATTAATTTTTAAAGTGCTGTAGTCCCAAAATTCTATTACAGCCAAGAAATAGAGATGATAAACTTTCTACGTATTTATAGGTCTAATTATAGTGGATCATTGTCTCATTCTCAGATCTGGAAACTGATTTAGGTAGCAGTTTCAATGGAAGTTCCTCCAACATGATAAGCAAGATCTTCTCCAGTAAGACAGTTTTCTTTTTCAGTGTCAAAGCAGGTTGTCTACCTATAACCATATGTTTTCTGATATTATAATCAGAGTTCTATAAATTTGTGATTCAGCAAGACAGAGTTCATCCTGAAACAACTTTTATTTAATAATAAGGTATAGAAAAATACATCTACTAAAGTAATGTAATTATCTAGATCAGTTGAAACATTTTAAAAGTAACCATGTAGTCAGTTTTTATGAACGCTATCATAAATTTAAGGTTAGACTGTAGTGGCTAAGCCACATGTGGTGGGTTGACCCTGGCTGGATGCCAGGCGCCCACCAAAGCCACTTTATCACTCCCCCTCCTCAGCTGGACAGGGGAGAAAAACATGACAAAAGGCTTGTGGGCTGAGATAAGGACAGGGAGAGATCACTCAACCAATTACTATCATGGGCAAAACAGACTCAACTCAGGGAAATTAATTTAATTTATTACTAATCAAAAGTCAGAATAGGGTAATGAGAAATAAAACTAAATCTTAAAACACCTTCTCGTCATCCCTTCCTCCTTCCTGGGCTTGACTTCTCTCCCAAATTCTCTCCCTCCTCCTCCGAGCAGCGCAGGGGGACGGGGAATGGGGGTTGGGGTCAGTCCGTCACACCTTGTCTCTGCCGCTCCTTCCTCCTCAGGGGGAGGAGGACTCCACACTCCTCCCCTGCTCCACCATGGGGTCCCTCCCACGGGAGACAGTCCTCCATGAACTTCTGCGGTGTGAGTCCTTCCTGCAATGATCGGGGACATCTCCAACTAGATCACGTTGCTCAAAGCCCCATCCAGCCTGACCTTGAATGTTTCCATGTTTTTAATATCTTAGATCCTATTTCTCCCTTCAGTTTCCTCATCTTTAGGTCAAATGTAGTGCAAACAATGTGAAAGAAAGGAATAAGGTCTCCATTATTACTCACTTCAATTTTTCAAGACATAAATAGGATTAATCTTTCTTAGGATGATAAAAAATAACCCAAGATTTCCAATAATTGTAAAGAAGTGGTAGAAATGAGAACTGGAACATTGTCACACCGTGACAAAGCCATTGCATATATCTGAGGTATTCTAAGAGTACTAAGAATTTATTAGGTTGTCTTGTCATGTTGCACATTCCCAAAATGTAAGCATCAGCAGCTGTCTGTTTCACTTTCCTGTAAAAATATTAAATTTGACTAGTTCATAATGTAGACCATTCAGTTTCCAAACATTTTTAAAATGAAAACTGGCTTAGCAATGATGTCTTAGAATATATTGTGAAGCTACTCTGGGAATGGAGTCTGGTCCTAATATCACAGATCAATTCAAAACCTGCACATACCTTTTAATGGTTCCCAAACTGAGACAAACTTTGACTTGCGTCAATTGACAAGCTTTATAAACTAAAAAATTCTGCCGTAATAGTAAGTTGTTCAATAAGGGTGTGGTAATTTCTTTCAGCAATCTCATAATAGAATATGTAATGATCACAGGCACAAATACTACCTGTTGCTGCAGTTCAGGATGCTTAGTTATCTTCTTTCTTACAGTACATACACACAGATGAAGTAGACTGCTGGTCTGGATGCCAATAGCTTCAGTGTGAGAAAGGAACTGATTTTATTCAATCTGTTCTTGTAGTAACAGAGAGAGCAAGAAACAAAGATAATAAGCCAAGGTGGTTTCTAGGGTGCTTAGGTCAGTGCAAAATAAACCCCTGTATTTACAGAAAAGAACAGTTATTTATTTCAAAATATTAAATGGCATGTTTTGATAGTAGTCAATTAACACAAATAGACACAAATTGTCTATTTGTTGTGTGTGATTGACCAAGCAGATGATCTCCTCTCTAAAATGCAAGCTTCAGGCCTATTCTGGGAAAGAAAGAAAACAACAGAAAAAATCTTCATAATTTATATTCTTTCTTGACAATGTATTCTGATTTGTAATTAGTTTTCAATCTGATTAGGTCATTTCTTGACTGTAAGGATATCTATGGCTCTATTTCAGCCCAGGCATTCTTGGGTTGCAAGACTAGCTACTTCTGACAGCTGTATTTCCAAAAGATGTGAATGATTCTCATGTTTTGATTAATTTAAGTGTGCTCTCGTAGGGGATTGGCCATGGCTAACAGTCAAGCACCCACACAGCCACTCACTCTTTCTCTGGCCCCCACCCTGCTCAGCAGGACTGGAGAGAAAATATGAAGAGTAAGAGCAGAAGAACTCAAGGGTTAAAATAAAGAAAAGGAACCCATTCTCCAGTTACTTTCATGGGCAAAAATGGATTTGACTTGGAGAATTTAACTTCATTTAAAACATTTAATTACTAATTCAGATATCAGGAAACAAAGACAAACATTTAAACACTTAGGGAAAACACCTTTCCTCCCTTTGCTAGACTTAACTTCACTCCAAACACCCTCATCTCCCCTTCCCAGCCTCTACTCTCCTTGTTATCACCACAGATTGCAATCTGTCCCTTAGGTGAGGCGACAGACAGTGCGGGAGGCTGGGGTCAAGGCACAGCCATTTCTTTCTTCAGCTCCTTGTTCCTTACTCTTTTCTTCCCTTGCTCATTCTTTCTTACTCATTTTCTCTGCTCCAAAATGAGTTGCCCAAGTGCTGCTGTCACTTTGGCTGTGAACCTGCTCCACCACAGAGCACCACCTACTGCTCTGGCCTCTTGTTCCTGTCTCTTGGCATTTTCTACTCTTTCTTAAGTGTGCTTTCACAGAAGCACCATAAACTCTTCCAATTGGTTCAGAGATGCCACCAACTTGGTTGATGGGCTCAGTTACGTCCTGCAGTGAGTCTGTTCTAGAGCCGGCTGGAACCAGCTGTGTCCAGCACAGGGCAGCACATGTCCTCTTCTCTCAGAAGCCACCCTGCAGCCACCCTGTCTACCAAAATCTTGCCACAGACATCAAGTACCGCTTTATGGGAATCTTTTGTTAAATTATATTCTTCACAATGAGATAAAATTGCTTTCGCTGAGGCCATTAAAACTCTATATTTTGGAATGAGCATGATTTATAGGGACACAGATAAGGAGGGCAAAAAAAGGTAGAAAGGGAGTGAATATCAGCTTTTGAGGAGGAAACTAGAGAGCTGGAATTAACATTTCCATTTCTTCTACATAGGAAAATAAGTCTGTTGATTACTTTAGTAATCTTCTAATATTAAATCTTATCATTTTAAATCTAAAGTTTTCTTTTAAAACCAAATGTAACTTTCATCAGTAAGAAGTCAGAAATCCATGAAATAACTATTCTATAGCACTTTTCATCCATCTGTCCTAGAAAATTTAATAAATGTCAGTATGAGAAATACTTTTTCACAAATGAGAATACAGAGGCAAAAAAAAAAAAAAAAGCAATAGTGATTGCTAAGATAAACCCAGATGTCCAACTGCCATCCTAAAAAACAAATCTTATACATGTCACCAAACCAGTTTAGTTACATAATATCTCTTAACAGTGAATAAAAGAAAAGAACACTTTTCTGAAGAAGATATTCTGAACAATTTTAACGCTTGCCTTACAATGAGGTGAATCATGCCCTAGACTCCACTGACTATATCAACCAGATTTTATTGACTATGAAGTAAGACCTGCATGAAAAGCTCCAATAGACACATCTAAACTCTATACTTTGTGAGACAAATCCCACATAAAGACTTTGAAATCATTATGCAATACATTAAACACCTTTTAGCTTCATTCCTCTTCAGTAAAAAAATAAAAGAAAGTCGTTGCAAGAAATGTCTTGTTTTCTTGAAAGTTTTATTTTGCTGTATGTCCTGGGGGTTTTTGTTGGATTTTTGGTTGGGGGTTTGAGGTTTTTTTTTTCATTTTTACCAGGAAATTAATAGCCTAAGAAAACCTAGAGCAAGGGAAAGAAGATAGTTTAGCAAGGCAATTTTTGATCTTTCAGTAATAAGTTGATATATTTTTCACTGGAACCACTTATAAAAATTATTTTAGCTTGCCATATATTTGCTAGATAGTTACAACAACAAATTAATTTGATTATTACTGCTGCTTACTCCTCTTTCTATATGCTTCGTTCCCCTTGTAGATTTCAATATATGCAAAAATCAGCCTATAATTTCTCTATGCACCATGAAACTAATATCCTGTGATGGAATGCTAATTTAATTGAACTTACTTCGAAGTGGATGTCGAGTTGTCATTCCAACCAAAGTTTCAATAAATCTTGTCTAAATCCTGTATAGTTCCTTGAAGTATAGTCTTTGCAAGCTCAGAAACCTCTTCATTAATTTCATTTGATGGGTTTAGACATCACAAGAGAACTCTTTGTATCAAATGCTTGTTCAAAAATAAGTCGTCACACTACGGGGGGGGAAAACTCTCAACTATAATGTTCTTTAGTTCAGTGTTTCCAAGAATATGAGCGTTATAAAGGGTCAATGTACATTTGGTACTGAGGTAGGTGGCTAAAGAAAAAGGTTGTATTTCAGAACTAATTACTGTACCTGTTACTTGTAACTAGGCCTCTACAAACCACTTATTAAAAAAAAAGAACACAAATTGGACTCTCATATTGTATGCTGATAGAAGCATGATTTTTTTTACTGAAATTCCCATTTCTAACAGTGAGACACAAAAACTCTCTAGAAAGATTTTGCATAACCCTGCCCCACAGTGGTTGAGATCCCCTGTCCTGGTATCATTTTCTAGGACTGATTGGCTGGCTTTATCATCAAAGTATAACTGACTGACAGCACCAACTATTCATGAGTCTTGGAAAGGTCAACAAGATGCATCTGAAATATATATTTGCAATTGAACTTCTGCTTGAAAGGTGAATTAAAATAATGGAACTGTGAATAAAAGGGTGTAACAATATAAATGAGAAAGAAACTCTGAAAGACTACTGAGAATTTTCTCTAGTAGGACAGGACAATGACTTGTATATAAGGTATCTGTACATGGATTCATTTCCAAATTTTTCAGACTAAATGAAGTCTCTGAAACATGGCGTTTATCTTTCCAACTTTTCTGCCATAGCAACCATGAAATGTCTCTCCTATACCACACCTATAATTACAAGATTTTTCATGTTCAGTGTTATTGCCTAAAATAGAGAAAACTCTAAGAATGAGACTTCATTCCCAAACAATAAGAAAGAAATTCTCAGAATATATAGACTTCATAACTGAAAGGCTACCATGCTGAAGTTGAAAGTTTCCACCTTAAAGAGCAATACTTTGCACAGCATCCAGAGGAGAGGATGATCTGAGACAGATGCTGGTAGCTTGGTAGCTTACAGACACTTCCAGGATAAATAGCCATCTCTGTACTTACAGTGATCCTCTATCAACTAGATCAGCATGAAATTAAATTAATAAGTTTGTGGGGTTGTTTGGGTTTGTCCTCAAAGAAATACAGTAGAGATGACCTGGAAACAGACTCCTGAGAAAAGACTGAGCAGTAGAAAGGAGGAAATAAAAAACAAGCCAGAAAAGTGCATTAGTATCACTATCACATAAAGGTAAGTCTACCATTTTCTAGGCTTCAGAATTACAGTTATGCAAAAGTGCAACTTCCACACTGAATGGAACAGAATCTTGAGTGTCAAGGCAAGGTGAACAGGACTTCCAATACCTCCTATGAAAACTGAATAGCAAGCTGTTTATCCTCAGTTCATCTGCAATATGAGTCAGCTCTGACAGGACTTGAATCTGTGATCAAAGGGGGCACATAAACCAAAGTTATTAACGGTATAACTGAAACAAGTACAAGCAAATTTAACTCCGAAGGAGTTTACTGAAAAAAATACAGAATATAAAGTAATGCTTTCCAGATTTAAATATTCCAAAACCCCACAAAGACTTTACTACATGTGTAAAAGATTTATTCTGTGAACACTAGAATGTTGAAGGTTTGACTAGTCATATTTTCATTGATTCTATCTATCCACAGATGTTTGAGGGAGATTGAAAAACAAATTAATATTTGAGTTTTACAAACATTGCATATTATATTATATTATAGTTGTTATAGTTATTTTATTATTTGACACCATATGTGTTTGGATGTGTGTATCTTTTACATGATATGTGGACTGACATATATGAAGCATATGCTCCTTCCTGTTGCAAACTATTCTTGAAATCCCAAATATTTATATTCTTTCAAGGCTTCAACCACCAAAGACCAACAAAGCTACATTTAATTTTTGCTAGGTTCTTATTAAATGTCTGTAATTAAATGCAACTCTACTCAAGTCAAACATGCTTCAGGAGAGCACAGATTTGGATGACTTTAATGGAATCTGAATTTCATATATTAATATACTTCTCATCAGCACACTAAATATTGACACTACCTTACACTGACATAAAGAGCTAAAGTTTTCTAGGATACATATACAGCTGACAGTTACATGTGACTGCAAAACAGAAGCGTTCAGCTGTGTCTAAACTGCAGTGAAAATACATCCACTATCCCATGGATCCAGTGCCTTCACTTTTCACATGATTACTCTCTTCTTGTCAGACTCTTTGGCCTTCTTTCCAGTAATTCCAGCTCATTGTTAATTTTTTGTGTATTTATAAAAGTAAAATGAAAAATAATCATTTAATCAAAGTAATTATTTATGAATTTTACCTAAAGTAAATGTACTGTGAGTGCTGCAATATACTGCTGCGTCATTATATAATGCAAGTAATTTTTGTTTTAATTAAATACATTTCTGAAACTTCTTGGTTTGTATCCTTGAAAGTGTTTAGCAAGTCCACAATTACTTCTCTCTTCTGATGATTTTTATTCAGCATATTGAATTACTAGGCATTTTTCTTGACTTCTACTCTTTTCTAGACTGTCTCCAACTGATGCATAACTTTCTAGGCATACGGTAACTAAAATGAGACAAAATAGCAACTTGAAAACTTTCCAGTCCTGAGCTTATTAGACAATTACTTCATATATCTTACAGATTATGCTATTCATAGATCATGATATGATATTAGACGGGGTTTTTTGCAACAGCACTATTTTTTCCATGTGTGTTCATTTTGTGATCTGCAATAACCCCATTATATTTTGTTCCAATACATTGCATTTCTTTCTATCAAATATCATTCTCTGTTTTTCAGACCAAATCACCAAAATTTTCCCAAAATTAGATCTTCAGTGTTATGACATATATATATATATGATCTATTGTACCATGAAGTCATTAATGAAATTATTAAATTGTACCAGACCCAGAAGATACCATGCAGAATTCATCATAAGAACAGCTATATTAACCTTCAGTTAACTCACAGAATGGTTGAGGTTGGACGGAACCTCTGGAGATCATCTGGTCCAATCCCTTGCTCAAGCAGAGACACCTAGGGCAGGCTGCCCAGGACTCTGACCAGACAGATTTTTAGTATCTCCAAGGAGGGAGACTCCCAACCTCTCTGGGCAACCTGTGCCACTGCTCAGTCACCCTCACAGTTAAAAAGTGTTTGCTGAAGTTCAGAGGGAACCTCCTGTGTTTCGGTTTGTGCCCAGTTTGCCTCTGGTCCTGTCACCGGGCACCACTGAAAAGAGCCTCGCTCTGTCTTCTTTGCACTCTCCCTTCAGGTATTTATGTATATTAATAAGATTTCCCCTGAGGCTTCTTTTCTCTAGGCTAAACAGTCCTGGCTCTTTCAGTCTTTCCTCACACGAGATATAATCTATTCCTTTAATCATTTTTGTGGCCCTTTGTTGGATTCTCTCCAGTATGCTCATGTCCCTCTTACACTGGGGAGCCCAGAACTGGATGCAGCACTCCAGGTGTGGCTTCACCAGTGCTCAGCAGAGGGGAAGGATCACCTCCCTCAACCTGCTGGAAATACTTTGTGTAATGCTGCCCAGGACACCATTAGCCTTCTTTGCTCCAAGGGCACATTGGTGGCTCATGTTCAGCTTGGTGTCCACCAGGACCCCAGGTCCTTTTCTACCAGGCTGCTTTCCAGCTGAGTGGCCCCCAGCATACATTGGTGCCTGGGGTTGTTCGTCCTTATATGCAGGACTTGTTGAACTTCATGAGATTCCCATCAGCCCATTTTTCCAGCCTGTCAAGATCCCTCTGGATGGCAGCATGACCCTCTGGCATATCAATCACTCCTCCCAGTTTTGCGTCATTGGCAAACTCATTGAGGGTACACTCTGCCCCATCATCCAGATCATTAATGAACTCTCAATAGATATGGTGTTACTCTTTTTCTTCCAGTATACTCAGAAGCAAAGGAGGAAAGTTTTGTCTTCTAAGCAATGTCTTCCATCTAAAGTCTAGATAAAATATTTTACATGTGTGAATGTCTTTGCTGAATGTTTTCAGGCAAAGACAAGTAACCTGGGGAGAAATTATGTTTACTGGGACTGAGAAAAATTTAAAAGGCCCAACAAACCCCAAATTTTTACCATCCTGGAAGTAATTAATCAGATATTTCTAAATATCTGATAAATATGTATATTTAATAACTCATTCCAATATAAGGAAATTATGGGGAGGGTAAAAAAAAAGGTCGTTTTCCTTGTTTGATACTAACTTATTATATAGACACATTGTGTTCTGCTGAATTCACAGGTCAACTTTGAATTTTATTGGAAATCCTGCATAATTTTCCATCTTTAAAGCTACTAGTGTGTGTAGAATGCTTCTGGGTTTGTGAACAGATGTAGAAGGAAAATAAAACAATTTCTGAGCATGTTGCTGGATTAACAAAATTAACAGAGATATATAATCTCAGACTAAGTTTAAACGGTAAGCTGGCCATGAAGTGTACTCCATAAAATTAAGCAAAAGTAAGTACAAACTGCAATGGTTTGCACCCTAAAATAGACACAAAACATTGCACAGCAGGAAAGCAATAGTAATAGTGATCAATTATTTCAGAGAGTAACAGTTTTGCATGACTTGTAAAATATATAAATGGTAGATCAACTAGGAAACAGCATTTGGATAATGTGTGCTTTTGTAGGGAAACAGAGTTGCAGCATATACACATGTGGTTCATTTACCAAAGGATATCTGAATAACCTTGCAAATGACAACACACAGTCCACTGAAAAATTATAGCAGCTCTCCAGCTGTTTAATTTAGGATATGATAAATGGCATGCTGCTCGGATTTCTTTACAACTAGAAAGGATGAGATTCAAAATCAAGCTGAATATCTGCCTGTTCTTTCTGTAATTTCACAGTAGGGTTATCAGAGACTATTCAGTCTGGACTAATTGAAGAAAAGTTCAGTGCTGTTGGAAATAGGTATCTGTGAAGTAATGTTTCATTTCAACTTGGAAGACAAATTGTTCTTTGTCTTATACTTGAAATAATCACAGTATCATCTCTACAGAAAAGAGGTAATATGTGAAAATACTCAGTTAAGTGTGATATGTGGTAAGTTATCCCTATGAAGCTTAATGCATTCTTAAAACAGGAATTACATGAGACATTTGAGAACTGTAATGCCATTCCTTACCAGCTGTGGTGCAACAGCAGGACTGATAAAGAAATGGAGAACATAGCAAAATAAAGTCATGGGTCACAGTAAACAAAAACATTTTTACATTCTTGGAAATGGCAAACAGTTCTGCAGGCTTTTGTTTCATAATTTTATATCAATATCCAGTAATCATGATTCTATTTTATAAAAGCCTAGAACATACAGTCTACCCATATCTCTAATGAGTTAATACCAAGAAGGGCATAGACAATCTGAAAGCAAGATATCTTTGAAGAAATTATATATGGAGGAGAAGTTTGGATTTGCTAAAGGGAGATGCACATCCTAGATATCTATTTCTAAACTATAATGATATGAGGCTTTTCATACTTAGAAGTAAAACAGTTTTGACGGGTTTGAAGAATTCTCTTTCCATCATTATTAAAACCTTTGTTTAGAAGTGCCAATGCCTGTTTTCACACAACGATTGGACTTTAACCCATCAAGAGCCAGCACTTTGAATAAAGTTTATAATCACCAACTAAAACAGAGTTTATGTTTAATATCTTTTCATTATCAGCTGATAGCTTCCAGATACTTTCATTCTCCATAGAGTTCGATGAAGCTATTTATGGGTATTGAGATGGAAAATTGGGTGATATTTTCTGCTATTTTCAGATCTATTTCAAAATGTCTGAAATTGTTACCAAACTAATAGAAAGGCATTTTCACAGGGATATGTCTCTGCTTGAAATTGCCGCTTCCTAGCACTAAACAGATACACAGAGTAGCAGAAAATAATAGTGACCTATTATTTATCTCCTTTCTTTATATTTTTGTGATCTTTGTATAAGGGAGTACAATATGATTAAACTAAGTCTTTGATCCTGGATCCTGGCTGCAACAGAGCCCAAGAACTGAAGAAAGAGTTTTTAACAGAACTAACAAATTATGACATAAAGTGCAAGATTTCAGGAAAATTCTTATCTGGTCAATTATGGCAGGTCATACTCTACTGTTGGAAGAAGTGTTAACACAAAAGACCTATTTCACACTCTCAGAAATCAGATGGCTTCATTGTTTAAACTTGGCCAAGAAATAATAAAAACTGACTGCCAAGTGCAGCAGCAACCACAGGTGCATATCTGGGTCTTACTCAAATCTCATTTATACCTGTGTAAATTAAAAATAACTTGATTGAGATCAATATATTTAGAGCAATTTAAAACCAATGTAAGGTTATAATTAGGCCAGTCATTAAAAAAAATAAAAATGTATCTAGTAAGAGTATATCTGGCATAGATTTTTTTCTACTCTTCCTGACTAATTTCCTAAATCATAAAGATATATTTGTGTAACATTTATTAAATGCCAAATCATGGTATAGTATAGATGAAACTCTTTTGTTTGAACCTCTCCAATCCTAAATCAGCTAGAAGACAATATATGCTTGGTTGCTCCTTTAAAACAGATTTTGATATTCCACAGCTCTAAATTATATAAATGGCAATTTCAACTCTAGATGAGACCTGCAATGAAAAGACATGTCAGAGGTCAGATATAGACAAATACCTGAGCCAGCAATAAATACAATATTTCATTTCACCTGAAAAGGTATGTTTATATTACACCTATGCTTTGACCCCTCACTTGAATACTGTTCATTCAGTCAAAAAAGCTTCCCTTAATGAGTAGCATGTTTTGGCAAGTCGGCATCACTTCATATACCAATATGGCCATTATAGTCATACCAGTTTCTGAAACGTGGAAGAAATGATGCACTGGTCTATATTTCAAAATATCCTCACTAGTTGGTAAACAGTTATTTTGTACAATTATAAATACTTATATTGACTAAGCTCTCTGGTAATTGAAGATTTCACTCCTAATAAAAACTGTCTGCACACTTTCAGAGAGAGCATCAACCATCCTTGTAGCCTTGTAGCCAATTTTGGGGCTCTTTCAGGTGATGTGTCCTGCCTTAGTCTTTCAATATGTGCACACAAACAATATTAAAATGCAAAACAATTTATCTCACCTCTTATCTTTCACTCCTTTGCTTACCCTAAATCAGTTAAACAATCAATTAGCCCATTATTAAAGTATAACTACAGTAACAGTTGCAGTACAGTTGAATCTGAATTGTAATAAGATACTTTACAAAGGCTACATCTCACACTTCGGGCTGGGGATTACAAGGGTAGGCATTCTTCCTGTGCATACCACTTCATAAATGATTCAGGGCATTGTTTAGCATTTTAGAAATACAGAGTCATATCTTTTAAAAGCATACAGTTAGTAGCCAGTTCCAGGAAGACAAATTCTATTTTTCTAATATGAATTGAAAAGTAGCCATGCGGTTTTCATTCAAGCTTCACCAATTGATTGTTATCTTTTCTGGAGTTAAACTGCTTGCTATAATTAATGCTGCCCCCAGGTAGTTGTAAATTTTACAAATAGCATTTACTCAACGTGTCATCATAGGTCTCACTGGCCATGATAGCAGCATGGGGTCACATTAATACAGATTAAATGATCTTGAAAAAAATCTTCAGTATTAAATTTATCTCTCCAGCCATTTTCTCTTATAAGTAAGTCTGTTGTAGAAGTAGGGAAAAAGAAAAGCCCCACCAAATATAAATAATGTTTGTCATCTTTCAATTGTCTTGAATTGCCAAAGTGCTATTCATACCTATTCTTGTCTTTATTTTATATGGATCAGGCTTCATCTTTCAAGTGTTGTAAATCCATAAGGTTTTTCAATGCAGTATTTAAAGTTCCTGCTAGAGTACACTGTATTTAAATGGCTGCTCACACAGCCAAAACACTTGTTCAACTGTCTTCTTGGTTTCATCAGTATGCACTTCACTATTCTTTCCAGTCCATCACATCTCATCTCTGCCACAGCAATATAAAACTAATAATACTAACGTTTAATTTGCTCTTTTTACTGTACTTGAAAGCACAAGCATGGGTTAAAGCATCTTGTTTTCATCCCACTTACCAGATGAAAACTGAAAAGCTAGTGGATATGTTTACAGAGTTTTTGCAGCCTCCTGGAATAGTTGTAGAGGTCTGCTCAGGCCAAAAAGAACAACACAGTACATACCCAGTATATCTGATATCTATCTAGACACATCTGATGTCTGTGAGGAGCTGTCGTTTTTGAAAACTATAATTTAAACCATGCCTAAATTTTACTCCAGAGATAGCTAGTTGACTCTCTCAGAACAGAGGAAGCCCAGGAGTTAACCAGCATGAGTGTAATTTGCACAGTCAATGGACCAATGCCCTAGAGCAAAACTGGAAAAGAAGCTGACCACATGGACACACTCATTTCTTCATGCTTTGTCTTCAAGCCACAGCCACTACCTTGGAATTTAAGACAAAATTTAAGATACCTGCTAAAAATTATGAGGTAATTGATACACAAAGCCAGTGACTGAATTAAAATGAGAAATCTGGTGGGTCTTAAGGAGCTTTAGTTACTTTGGCTAATTGGTGAGAAAATGAGTAGCTCTTCTGAAGGCTAAACGGCTGAAGAATCAGCGCTCCCAGGAACCAAGGACAATCTCACGCCTCTTCAAAATACAAGATGTAGATAACATCTATTGTTTTCTCTAACAGAAATATACAGAACAATGAACTTTTTTCAAGATATGTGTGCATATAACATAATATTCATAAATATTTCTACCGCTGGGGAGTGAAAGAGAACGTATGTTGTTGAAAGATTCAGACACATCTGTGACAAAATCATCTACCTAGCATAGACTATAGAACAAGTTAAGACTACATATCTCCTTTCCAGTCCTCAATACAGTGTCTACATAACCTCATTTCCCACCCTTACAGTTTTATCTCTGTTATGTTCTCAAGTGCGTTGCAATAACATCTTCATAATCTAACTTAGTACTGCTAAACATCACTTCTATAAAAATTAGCAGCTGCACTGCTTATTAAATAGTTATTTTTTATGTAAGTGGGATTTTGCACAGTTGATAATCACAGTCCACTGGCAAAAAATAGGACATTAAAACCACAGCAGTCATGTAGGCATCATTTCAGTAATGACTCATGTCATTGCTCTGGTGTTCTGACCTCACTGTGCCTCCCTAGATCAAGTCTGGCATTATGACACTGATATCTTTAACACTAACAGCCCTCTTGAGACCAATTGAGGCAGCTTGAGATGATCTCAGAATATTCAACATCCAGGTCTTGAATAGCTTCTGATTCATGAGGAGGATACTTCTGACAGTCAAGCACTCTCCTCCAAAGTGAGCTCTAAGTCTCAGAGGTGGTTAGAAAGTGAAAAAGGTAGGCAGAAGTCAGAAAAGCTTGAGCCTTCTTTATATGACACTTGGCCTGGTTAATATTAGTGAATATGTTATGGGCCAATAAAGCAGTCACTTACAAATTCACAATGCTCTGATTTTGTATTCTTCCCATGAGGCTAGGATAGCTTTGTTAGTTCAACTTTACAACAACAACAACAACAACAACAACAACAAAAGAAAAAGACGGGTGCCATTTAGAACACACATAGGTTATTCATTGCATTGTGAAGAGAGAGAAAATATGAGTTTTTCAACCTTCTTTTTATGTAGCTCAAGACCTTGACCAAAATGAAAGCTGCAGTGTACTTGCCCTTGTACTAATAATGAAGACATTATAATTGAAATATAGAAGTTAAAACAGGATAAAATCAAGAGGGTTTTTTTTTGCAGGCAGATAAAAAGGTACAAAGTAAATAGCAGAAGGTTGAAAAAGATTTTGTCTCAAGATACTCAATAGTTTTACAAATTTTATGTTAAATGAAACAAAAATGGGGCACAGGGGAGAATTCATCAGTACTCTGCTGTAGAATATTCTTAGCTCATGGTCTTTAAAAGTGACAAGAGGTTAGTACAGGCCTTTCCACTGGTTAGCTCTCTAGAACTTTAAATTATCTTATCACAATAATAAACTAAAGCTCAGATTTAAGTGCTCCTATGGGAATGGATGCCTGAAAGGATTATTATGCGTTTTGAAGACAGTGACCTCTTGGTCATCCATTTTAATCTAATTTGGCTAAGTAATAGCAATAAACTGTTATAATCCAATGAATATTTAATGGCAGATATAAAATTACATGTGTATTGTTATTTTTGATTAATGATCTAAGTCTGATTCTCCTTGATTCTTGAAAAAAAAGTTATATATCCATATTACCATTTATATGCAAATACATTTTAGAAGATAGGTCTATTACATTCTAAATTAGACATAATAAAGGACTGCTTTAGAAGACATATGAAGGCAAAGAGAGGGTGATACGCTAAAGTGAAATGTGCGTCTTATTTCCTCTGTACACCAATGTATTATGAACAAGTGCTATGGGTGCTCTGCAACTGAGTAGTAAAGTTGTAATCATGAACTCTTGCCTCTCCTCAAATTCTTTGAAATAGTTAACAGATACATCCTAGAAAGAAATCTTGTGACAGAAGGAGAACAAAAAAAATGACAGCTCCTTATTCGCACTTTACGCCTTCTCAGGCAACTGAAAACAAACCTTAAATTAAACCTAGTTAAAATGCTTATCATATAGGCCATAATTAAATGAACGTCCAGTCTTGAAGAGGTTGTCTCTTGAGTATCAAGGGTTCCAGCTAGAATATCACGGTCATTTTTAAACCATGTTGTTGCTTAGATGAGAGTGACTAAGCAAATATTTAATCCACCTCTTTATGATTTTGGTTTTGACAGTTAGCAGACCCACAAAAGACTGCAGTAATTATTGACCCGACTCTTCTCACTATGAAATTTCAGTAGCATTGACTGAGGTCATGAATAGAATCACGTGTCTATAAGGCTTAAAAAGGTACTTCTGGGACCTGGCTGATGCTCCAAAAGATGTTTGCATAACAAAACAAAGCCAGTGAATATGATTCTCACAAATCTGAATAGATCAAAGTTTCCCAGATGCTTCAAATCAGCCAAATCCCAAAGTCACTCCATGGCACTTCTTTAGTATTTTATTTGCATAAGCAGAAGAGGCTTGGGTATTTGCTCATACTGGTCACAAACAGAAAGAAAACATTATTGCCTCTTTTTTCCATATAGCACCTTTTTCAGAAGTTAGCGTGATACACAAAGAGTTGAGCAAATTAGCAAAACTAAGAGCTTTGCAGCAATTTTTGAGAGAGCAGAATCATAGGACTTCAAGTGCTACAGCATACTGAGAGTGAAATGCTGAACAGCAATGAATGAAATGGTGTCTTGCACTGGGGTTTACCACACATCTAGTGCTGCTGTACTCAGCCATATTACATTTTGTGCTTAAATCTGTAACACACAGAGAATGCTCATAATCGAGCAGCAGTTTCACCTTGGCTACTGTCATTGTGTGCAGTTTTAAACTGGACATAAATATCTATGAGAGTCAGACACTTTTCCTTCTGAATTATTAAGTTTATATAAAGAAGTTATTCTCCAAAATATGGTAGTAGTTGCTGATTTTGGAGATCAGAAATTAAATATATGTATATTACTACTACATGTACAATCACCTACTACAGAAAAAATGAAACTGAATATTTTATTAAGCTTATAAAATGAAAAGTTTTATTTTGAAAAAAAGGTAATTTTATGACAAGAAAAAAGTAAATTTTTATTGAAACCTGTTATTCTCTATTACGATGAAGTATTTTCATATAGTAATATATTCTATTTTCTTCAAATGGGGGAAGCTTTAGCTATGCATTTGGTACACAAACCTGGGAATCCAGTTTGGCTATTTCTTTTTAGGTAGAATACCTTTAAATACTTCCACTGAAGGGCTTTTCTGATAAGAATTTCAAGCTGAGAGGTCTTAGAAAGTGATTTTGTTGTTCTTAATCAAATGTAAAAGTCACCTATATTGAAAGTAATTGTTTTGACTTTTTATGTATAAAGCAGAAAGACATTTTCTGCAAGGGCTTTTATTTAAAATATATAGATAGTTCCTAGAAGTAGAATAATCATGTCATGCCATTTAAAAATCTAAACACTTGAATTATTCCCATTTGCTTTTCACTGATTTTCCACTTTTTTTTACAACTAAACAAAACAAAACAAAACAAACCAGCACGGCTTTAATATATTTCCTTTAAAAATATCAAATGATTACTTTTTTTTAATTTATTTTACAGACAATAATGAAAGCAAAGTTGACAGATATTGCCACTATAACGTGCTTTCTATAGTCATCTCAAGTGAATGCTGGGGTTGATTATTTACATTATTGTAGTTCCAACATAAGAAGCTCAGCTTATGGTAGGATATTGTAAGTGACATTCACATGGCTCAGAACTCAGAGGTCTGATACATAAAGCAGGAAACAGAGATATAAATCCCTCTTTGAGGAGCACGCAAGACACAGGAAGGTTTTAAAATTTATTTCATTTCCCTAGGCAATTTGGGTCCACCAAATTTATCCATGAATTTACAAGATAATACAGCTTTTGCATACCATTTTACCTTTAGTTATAATGAAAAACTCAGACAAGTCTCAGTATTTCTTCTTTTTTGCCAGTCAGAAGACAGTTTATCACTCACAGCCTGTGTACAACTTACTTTCACACAGCTGTTTAAGCACTGACTTACAGTGACTTTGCTAAGCTTTCTCATACATCCTGGATCTCCTCGTTTCACATGAAAACATGATTTATAGTAAAAAGCTTTTAAAATTCAAGACTGTTTGAATCCTAAATATCTTTAAAAATAAACCTTTGTAAAATTCTTAATTACATTTAGCCCTGAAAATGGTGCATTATGTTGTTCAGAAATCACTAAAACCTAAGTCCGCCAGCAGACTGCTTCACTTAGAACAAGCTATGGTTGTCAGTACTCAACAAGAGCCTCTGAAGAACAGAAAATATGGTCCAGCTGATATATGTTAAACCAGTTATGATCTCTCAAAACACACTTTTTAGGCATACAAAATTAACTAGTAATCTACAACAATAAAATTAAAAAAAAAAATTCTTTTACAAAACACGTATTTCATCTGTGATATAAAACTAGCTAGGAATGTGAAATCAACTTCTCAAGTGCCTGACACTGTAACATGCATCTGAGGACCTTCCTTTAAAAAAAAAAAAATTAGTAAAAAAACCCAACTGCTGTTACATAGTAGCTCCATTAGTTCTGACCTTGACTGGGAGTTTTTTGTGAAAAAGGACAAATTATTGAAAGATCTTCAGAACTCCTTTTCCTGCTGGATGATGTTTTCTAGAGCTGACATCATTCTCTGCTAGACTGTCTCCAGTTGAGCTCTATCTTTCTTGAAAACCTCTTTTTCTACCGAGACCTTACTTAGGCCAGGCATTGCAGAATATTTACTTCATCTCTTAGAGTCAGAAAAAAATTACTTTTTACTGTCTTCTTCCTTTCTGCAAATTGGAGAGAAACAGGCATTTCAGGGTAAGCTTCATCTGAATCATTTTGGATTTCTTATCTTTGGATAATATTTTCTTTTAAAAATATTTTCTACACTGCTCAACTCAGACATTGATGGTACATTGAGACTATATAAAGTTAGGTGAGAGAAATTCCATCTGATGTTCCAGCTGAGGTTCTACTAGTGTTCTACAGAACTAATGGATTACATCGCAAGACATACATACTATTCTTATGTTTACTTAGCTCACTACAAGGTCTTGAGTAGCAGGACATTACTGAATTTAATGAAATATGAGATACATCAGAAAAACTTACTTTTTTCAGAAACTTCTAGATTTTATTTGGGCTTTGTTTGTATAAGTGATGATTTCTGCCTAAGATAATACCTTGACTTGCTCCTAATGAATGTATTCTATTTTTTCAGGCAATAAGACATATAAAGGTTATCTGAAAAACAGTGAAAAATATGCAACCATTTACCTGAAAACTGAGTTAAAATAAAGATTAAAAATTAATATTTGAAGTGGAACCTAAGTGGATTTTTATGTGCCTGTGACCAAAAATCATGAAAAATAATGAAAGGACTGTAGAAGGTATTTTCTAGATGTTTCATAAAGGTTAGGTGGTCACTGTTTTTTTAAAAATATTTAAATACTGCTCTAGAAATTGAATCTGCTAGTCCAGAATCTATCTGATCTGTACATTTAGGGTGGAACTCTATACATTTATAGTGGAAGATGTTTGCCAACACAATTTGAAATTCAGGAATGAATCCCAGAAATTGACAGTAAGCAGCTTATGGTCAGTTTTAGCTACCAATTTTCCTCTAGAATTAAAGTGAAGCTTTTCATACCTAACACTAAGAACTGATTTATCTTCTTTATTTGAACACAATAGAACAAAGTTGTTAAAATACTCCATGACATTTAGAACCAGCTGTGATGAAACATTGGTTTTTAACATTCATGTATTACCACGAATAAGTTAAGGTATGACTGCAGTGCAGTCAGAGCAGAAAGTCAGGTGTATTGTAAAAAAATCCCAGGCAGCAAACGTATCACCATGGAGCCTGCAAAGATACATTTTCTGTATTACAACAGACAAATATCCACAGTTTTCTGTTTATCACAACAGTTCTAAAGGTCTAAGGTTCACTAAGCTTTTTGAACATTTATGTAATGCTATGCAATACTATAAAAACTTTTAAAAGAAATGAATAAAAAACCATTTCAGTTCTTTAAATTCTTTGTTAGAATGTGTATCTCAGCTTTATTGGACAATTTTGCACAGTAGCACTCTGGGGTTATGATATAGGCATAGAATTCCATCGTTTATTTTTATCATGAAATAGCCTTTCTTCTCTGCTATGGTAGGCATGCTGAGGATCAAAACAGTTTTACTGTCATCTTCTCTTACACCTTAATTTCTTCCCAGGTATATTTCCAATAACAAAAGGTTAATTTTTTTTTTTTTTTTTAGCTTTAGCCCAGAAGCTATGGCTTTCTCCAGAACTGCCTGGAGTCTGTAGCCACACTTTTTTACCGTCACTTCTCAGAACAAAAAAAATCATCTGTGCAGAAATTACCTGTCTCTATGCAATAAAATAAATCTGTTGCCTTTCCCAATGATATGCAACAAGTGCTGAACATCATACAGCAGTCAGAGGAAATGGTACTTTCCAAGAAACTATACAGTGTGCATAAACATGAGCTTTAGTTTTCTATGGTCATATACCAGGACCTGGATGCTGAATCAAATTAGAAAATACCTGGCATCAGCTATCTCTCAAAAAATTATTCTCTTTGTAGCTAAGTTTAAAAGTTCATTTTCTAGGTATTTGTTCCTTCGAGCCTATCTATAAGCATAAGTACCTTGTTTTCTTTTCTCCATGATTTTACATTTTTCCTATGGTTCAATAACAATTAAGTCTATGAAGTAATCATACATTTTCTCTTCAATCTCTGATATCAAAATTAAAACAAAATGTCCCCTTTAAACTCTGCCTCAGTGTATGGTGAACTTTCCCAGAATCTTCATCTGTGCTGTCTGCATACTCAGTGGTGGTGGGGTTTTTTTCATTTACGTTGAAGTCAAGTCAGTGACCGTGTATAATCTAATTATTTGTGTTATGGTTGCTGGTAGAAATTAAAAATTGCAAATTCTTCTATATATTGGCACATATATTTATCTCACATACTTCTGTTTGTGAACAAAATAATCAGGTTAAGACCCAAATTATTATCCTGCCTCATTTTTGTTACCTATAGATCCCTTTAACAATACTAATGTCATTATTTCTGACAACACAGTGCCTTTTGTATCAATTTAAATTAGTACAGTTCCTAGGTACTTTTCAGCCATTCCTTCATTCTTCTGAACCAATGGTACTTTATCCACATGCACATTCTGTTCTGATACTTGCAATCTCTTATGGTTATGATCATTTCCTCTGTCTTTTCCCAAATGTTAAGTGTTGGATTGGTCCCCTGCCATGCAGAGTTTTAGATGGACTCCACCTTTGAGTTTCCTGTATCTTTCTGTTTCAATATCTTTCTTCATAGTATGTTCTCCAACAGTTCAAGAATCATATCCATTGTCCATCACATTCAGTTTTGTTTGGGTAATTTCCTTTGCTTATCAAATTCTGCTTCTTTTGCTATCTCCAATTTGTTTCCATTCAGGCTTTTTTTAATGTTTGTTTGTCTTGTATTTTTTTTTTTTTAATTTTCATTGTATTTCTATTTCATAATAGGAGATTCCAATTACTCCTGCAAATTGCAAGATGAGCTTTTATCCATAGATGCATTACAGATTTCTTTCTGCTTTTATTTTAATAAACTCTATTAAAAGCATCTTTCCATCTATTTTACATGAAGTGCAGTACTTCTCATTTCTATAATAGTTATATAGTTAGCCTCCTCTGCTTGAATTAACTGAGCAGTACTAAAATCAGGTAATGCTTCAGAAATAGCTGCTTTAGAAATAAGACTACTTCTAAATGTCATCTTTTCTGCTGCCACCCATTTATTACACATTTCAAGTGAAGTTTAAATCTTCCACATTTCCAAATACTTTTAAGACTAGGGAAATTTTTCATTACTCCAGTCTTCCAGTTCTCATTTAATCTTTTTTTTTGGTGCTGTGCACTGTTCAATAATCACTGAAAAGTGAAGTGTTTAAGAATGGTGGGGTACCTTGAGTCACACCAGATTTCTAATTGATCTGCACTGTGAAGCATGGGCCATAGCATCTTATAACATTAGTGACAATTAATTCAAGATTACACACATTTTTAAAAAGCATAGAAAGGAGGACCCTGGCAACTAGTGACCTGTCAGCCTCACCTCTGTGTCTGGAAAGATCATGGAACAGATCCTCCTAGAAGCTGTGCTAAGGCACATGGAAGACAGCGAGGTGATTCGAGACAGCTGGCATGGCTTCAGCAAGGGCAAGTCCTGCCTGACCAACCTAGTGGCTTTCTATGATGGATTGACTACATCAGCGGACATGGGAAGAGCTACAGATGTCATCTATCTGGACTTCTGTAAGGCCTTTGACACGGTCCCCCACAACATCCTTCTCTCTAAATTAGAGAGATATGGATTTGATGGATGGACTGTTTGGTGGATGAGGAATTGGTTGGATGGTCACATCCAGAGGGTAGTGGTCAATGGCTCAGTGTCCAGTTGGAGATCAGTGACAAGTGGTGTCCCTCAGGGGTCTGTATTGGGACCAGTACTATGTAGTATCTTCATCAATGACATAGTGGGATTGAGTGCACCCTCAGCAAGTTTGCAGATGACACCAAGCTGAGTGGTGCAGTTGACACACCTGAGGGATGGAATGCCATCCAGAGGGACCTAGACAAGCTCCAGAAGTGGGCCCATGTCAACCTCATGAGGTTCAACAAGACCAAGTGCAAGATCTTGCACCTGGGTTGGGGCAACCCCTGGTATCGATACAGGCTGGGAGATGAAGGGATTGAGAGCAGCCCTGCAGAGGAGGACTTGGAGGTACTGGTGGATGAAAAGCTGGACATGAGCTGGCAATGTGTGCTCACAGCCCAGAAAGCAAAGTGTATCCTAGGCTGCATCAAAAGAAGTGTGTCCAGTAGGTTAAGGGAGGTGATTGTGTCCCTCTGCTCTTGTGACACCCCACCTGGAGTCCAGCTCTGGAGTCCTCAGCACAGGAAAGACATGGACCTGTTCGAGTGGGTCCAGAGGAGGGCCACAAAAATGATCAGAGGGATGGAATACCTCTTCTGTGAGGAAAAGCTGAGACAGTTGGGGTTGTTCAACCTGGAGAAGAGAAGGCTTTGGGGAGACCTTATTGCAGCCTTTCAGTACTTAAAGGGGACTTATAAGAAAGATGGGGACAAACTTTTTAATAGGGCCTGTTGTGATAGGACAAAGGGTAAGGGTTTTAAATTAAAAGAGGGCAGATTTAGGAGGACATTTTTTATGATGAGGGTGGTGAAACAGTGAAACATGTTGCCCAGAGAGGTTGTAGATGCCCCATCCCTGGAAACATTCAAGGTCAGGTTGGACAGAGCTCTGAGCAACCTGATCTAGTTGAAGATGTCCCTGCTCATTGCAGGGGTTTGGACTAGATGACCATTAAATGTCCCTTCCAACCCAAACTATTCATGAATCTAAGACACCAAATTCTTCTATGGCATTCTGGTTTAGGCATGTACTTTAACAACCACCTCACCAAAATTTTAGGTATTTGGCCCCATGGAGGCAATTCAGTCTATCTAACATAATGTCCTCTGTTGAGTCAAAGGAGGAACTCATTTAAAGACAAGCAGAAAGATATACAGTCCATCCAGATAAGGTGCCTGCTTTTTTTTCATTGAATGTATAAAGAACCTTCAAATGAGTTCTTTCAAAAAGAAACTCGGTTAATTAGGTCAACTATCTAGCTCTTTCTACTGGAGGGAAATTACTATCTCAAGCTTCTTGGAACTCAGTCCATCTCACCCACTTCACTAAAAGAGTGGAGAAAAGCATTTTTTGCCCAATAATCTACTAGTTTGGGCATTCACTCAAAGAAGTTGTCATGAGAGGACTTAGTCATTTCCACAAAGGCAAAGGTGGGTTGCAACCACAATTACATGGAGTATTGCTCTTCTTTCTGGTTAACTTCAGGCCACTGTGAGGCCCAGCATGCAAGCACCATAAGACCAATCAGAGAAAGGAGTGATTAATAGTACATACAGCTGAGTGCAAAAAAGACTAATGGTTTCAAATTCACTTTCAGAACTTTTTTTTTTAAGTGCCATCTAACTGTAGTTTGAAATTAAATTTTACAATTGGACAAAAATTGCCCATCTCAGCAGAAAACACATCTCAAGCATGTGCTGGCAAACAAAGTACATAAGGCATTTTCAGAATAATGAAAACTAGATACTCAAGTAGATGTCTAATGAATTAAAGTAGCTACTGTGTTAAGCAGTCCCCTAAGATAGGTGGACTTGATGTCTCCTTGTATTTTAAGTGGCTTTTAGGGACACCAGATTCTATGCCTACCACCATCTGCAGGTAAATACTCCATCTTAATTTCTTTTTTTTTCTTGGCTTTGAGAATTTTCTATAGCAATGAGTTCCATACAGTTTATAAGAAAGTATTTATTTTCATCATTTTTTAATATGTTACCTTTAATTTCATTAAATGTCTTCACTGTTCTTGTGTTCTGAGATATACATCATATTTTTATCTTTGCCATTCATTAGCTTAATCTCACTTTAAATGACAATTTTTCCATTATTCTGATCATTCTTATCATGCTGCAGTACATTTAATGCATATTGTACTCTCCAGTCTTCATTAATGTGACATATTTTATGAGACTCGGAGCACAGCTTTGCTGCAAGAGTAATTTACTACTATTCCTCTGCACACTGTATACAGGTCTATAGCACTAAAATTAACATATGTAGTCTCTTAATGTAAAAATGTATTTTTTATATGAAGACTGTATATCTATATAAACACACATGGATATATGTGCATAGTTCTACACTGCTGAACCAAAGAGAACCAGAGCCCCAAACTTGGTCCTCCTTCTAAGTGTCACGTACTAATTTGTATCCACAGTCCTTAAGACTGATGCCCTTCAGAGAAGATTTGTATTTAAGTAAACTAGTTGAAAAGGTTGAAAGCAAAAATCAAAGATGCAGTGAACTATTAAGCAGCATGGTCAATCAGGGTACAGTGATCTCCTTGGTGCTCTCTTGTTTGCAATGCAATTATGCCCAGATTAATCAAAATTAATGTCTAAAGAGTGCCACCCATTTCTGAGTAATCCTAACTCAGCTGGAGTGAGTCTTGCTGGAACCCTGCTTAGAGTGAATCAAACACAGTATGTGATAATGTCATATGAAAATGTTTATCCAGGACAGTGGACTCTGCAATTATTTAAAAACTGGGAGAAGTGTCATAAATCTCCCTTACTGTTCTGATCTGTCTCGTTCTTACTTTCTCAAAGCCACTGGAGGTAGGTTTACACCGAGCAATTTTAACTGGCCAACAGTTAGCTCAAAAATACATTTAAGACTAGTAGGAACATTGCCTTCAAAAACTTCTCCTTTGCTCCAGACACCTGTTTACCAAGTGCCAATAAATTTACATAGAAAACACCTAGTGAAGATCACACAGTTCCTTACTGAAATATTGATTTAGAAATTGGTAAGAATTAATAAAAATCATCTTTTTCCACCAACCAACCAACCAACTTAAACATTCTCTTCACTTTGGAAGACTTGGGAGGATGCAGCAAACAGTGCACAGGCTAACAGTATTGCTTCTCTCACTTTTATTCAGTAGTGTGACATCTGCTACATTTGACTATCTGCAAGTCATAACACTTTTTACCACTTCTGCATAATGTTTTTGGAACAATATGAAGCATCATTAGTGTATTTCAGTTCCCAACATTATTGTCTCATGTTGCTTTATTACCATAATAAACTTGTGAATCATAGTAACTAACACAGTAGGGCTCCCGTAGTGAATTCATTTTCATAACCTCTTTTGTTATCATAAATGTGATCCAGAAAATTGTAAAGTCAGCAGTTCTATACAGCTTATTAATAAAGCACATTACAGGGATGCATTAAACCCTCAACAGCTGTATTATAATGAAACACTCTACTTATAATTACAATTATGCTAACACTTAATAATAATTGGGCCTCTGTGTCTGTAGCTCATTTGCTCAATAGGAGATTGGGTCTTGTCAGAAGTAGCCATTCCCTCAGCAGGTGACCTGGTTGCAAACATAACAGAGTTTAAACAGAGCATGAAGTTAGTAATGGCATGAAAAGGGCAGATCTGCAGGTGGGGTTACCATCTGTGAGGAGGAAAATGTGAAATAATGAGATATATGGGCCTATCTCTTCGTGGAGATCAGCTATCCAAGGGTGAAAAGAGGAGAAACAAAGATAATGGTTGAGAGAGGGAACAAGGTAGACAGATGAAGAAATACCCTAACATGCAATGCACAGCTTGCTACCATTAACAATATGTAGGACTACAATGTCAAGAGTAAACAACTAGTTACATATGTCCCAGTAATGCTACCAACTTTTCTTCTGAAGTAGAAAATTAATTTGAGAAGACTAGGAGTTTATTATTGAATCCCAACTTTCTCTTCAAGGGTGACAGCAGGGATCTTGGAGATAGATATTGTCCCTTACAGCTTCTTGGTCTCCAGCAAAAAGACACTGATACACTCTTAACTTAATCAAGAAATAGCAGCAGGAGTGAAGCTGCAAAACTATTCTTACACTCTAGAGATGTAGCTGTGCAGTCTGGAAACTCTTATGTTCCAGGTGGTAACAGGTTCTTCACAAGAAGCCAGCACTTCTCCAGTAAGAAAAGTACTTTGCATCCAAGAATTTAAAGGAACAGAAACAACTCAAGTTTGTATGCCTTATTATTACCATCCTTATGAAATTACCAGAAGCAGAGGTGGTGCACAGCCTTGCACCATGAGATAAAGTTGCAGTTCCTATTGCTGTACCAGCCCTTATCTAGATCAAGGCTGCATCTCCTTTTGGACTCATGGTGCAAAGATTAAGAAGATTTCTACTTCCAGTAGGAGAATCTTTACATGGGATTACCCTTTCCCCAGTATCACAAATAGGCTTATTGTGTTCATATTGTGTAGAAATAGACATATTGTGACCTCTTTCAGACAATGTGTGGAAATAGTGACTGCACAAGCATATCCTCCTGTACTGTATTGTAAAATGACTGACTTGTTCAAGGAAGGTCTTTCATATCTTGTGGAAGAGTGACTGAGAGTCACTGGAGCATTATCAACTACCAGTCTATTGCTAATGGGACAAAAATGTCCCTCCCATGGTCATTCTCCAAGGTATAGTAAGTGTGGTCTAGTGGATTTATACCTTCTCAGTGTGTGTAGGTGGCATTGGAAGAGGAGCCTATCTCAAAGCAGAATGTATTCTTTGCAGAATCTTCCATTACAGTTGAAGACTTGTTGGCAAAAGGGAGAAGGAAGAATTCAGTTCAGCCTGAAATACTGGTGAATCTCTGATTCATGGAAGGAGGGGAAGCTGACAGCCTACTTGTAACTCTCAGTTGCTTTAATAGAAAGTGGAAGTAAATAAGAAGGTGTTTTCTGCTCCTAACTTTATGTTTCTTCCTGCCCAATTTTCTTGGAAAAATGTAAGAGGATATAACTGTAGCTTGGGAAAGATCTGATAGAGCATGAGGAAATAATGAGGGAGCTCAGGAGGTTTGAAGCACTTAACTTGAAGCATCTGGAGGCTGGATCACTCAAACAGCATCAGGCATATAACTTGAGGTCAGTATTGTGCACCAGAGATGCAGAAACAAGAACAGTCATCTGCTTTGGCTTATACATCTATCTTCAGTTAGGTTGAATGATCCTTTGGATGTATTTATCCATCTTCTTGGGGACGTTTACACAACTAGCTTAGACTAATGTTTACCTTTCTAGGAGTACATGAAATGAATCCAGGCAAATTATTGAAAGATGATATAAGAATTAACCTCTAGGGGAAGAAAAATGCATGAAAAGTGGCCTTCAGATACTGAAAGGACAGAAATGGGATCATACAGACCCAGTATTGATTCTTATCTCAACTTTTCAATGAGATTCTGAATTAATTAATCTGAGTGTCCTAATGTCAGTCCATATTGGTCTAAAATAAGTGCCATAACGCCCCAGGTGTATCCATTTCTAGTGGAATATTCAGAGCTAGAGAAATCTGGGGTCTTTATTTAGTGAAGCAACTTAGGCACCTTTAAAATATGATTCTGTACTCCTACATGATGTTCCCACCTAGAACTAGACTTGTGAAGACACAGTTGGTGATCCCTCAGAATTACTCTTAGATGCTGTTCAATTAAGCCCACAGTATGCCTTTCTTAGGATATATGAATATCACGATTCAAAAAAGCATGCCAGTGATATGTTTCTTTGATGGAACTTTTGAGTCCATCAAAAATTACTGTCAAGTATTTTAATTTTTGTTAGGGGTGGATATAGCATAAGTGTCACACACCCATGTTGCTTTCAGCAGAAAATATTTCTAAGAACAGATTCTATGTGACAATCAGTGTAATGCTAAAGAGTTGAGTAAATCAGCATAGTTTAGATGGAATGAGTGTTCACTGTACTCTTCTTTGCTTGTAGGGAAATAACCGAAAAAAAAGCTTTTTCGACTGTTCTCTGGAAAGAGGTATCTGGACTTATTTAAAAAAAATAGAATGAGAGAATAAGTTATCTCCTATGCAGAAGTGAATAATGGGGTTTGTTTATAGAGAAAAGTTTTCAAAATGTGGTCCCTCTAAAAAAATGTATATAATTGTACTTTTATTTCTTACCAATTTGATCTTCATTTTATTACTTAAGAATTCTTATCCCATCAGAGACATTTGTATAAAAAAATTAACCAGTAGACTGATTTCAGATATTCTTTTACCATATAATATCTGTCTTCACAAATTGTCCCACCTACTTCTGTGAAGCTTGTCAAATAGTAATCACAGAATCATAGAATCATTTAGTTTGGAAAAGACTTTTAAGATCAAGTCCAATCATTAACCTAACACTGCAAAGTCCACCACTAAACCATGTCCCTAAGCAACCACATCTACACATCTTTCAAACACCTCCAGGGATGGTGACTCAACCAGTTCCCTGGGCAGACTGTTCCAATGCTTGACAACCCTTTCCATGAAGAAATTTTTCCTAATATCCAATCTAAACCTCCCCTGGAACAACTTGAGGCCATTTCCTCTTGTCTCATCACTTGTTACTTGGGAGAAGAGACTGACCCCCACCTTGCTACAATCTCCTTTCAGGTAGTGGTAGAGAGCAATAGCGTCTCCCATCAGCCTCCTTTTCTCCAGGCTAAACACCCCAATTCCCTCAGCTACTCCTCATAGGACTTGTTCTCTGGACCCCTCTCCAGCTTCGTTGCTCTTCTAATAGCTATTTTATCTGATTTAGGAAGACAATTTAAAAAAAAAACAAACCCATACTATATTAAAATCAGACATTCTTTTCAAAAGACATCAGAAAGCACAATTACAAATACACATTAGTAGAGCATACACATTAGTATATTTTTAATTTTATCAGTCAAATTATTTTTGTAACTAGTAGGACAACATACATGTGACATTATAGCATTATAGAGTATCTTCAGTTGGAAGGGACCCATAAGAATCATTGAGTCCAACTCCCTGCTCCTCACAGGACTACCTGAAACTAAACCGTAAAACTAAGAGCATCATCCAGACACTCCCTGAACTCTGACAAGCTTGGTGCCATGACCACTGCCCTGCGGAGTCTCTTCCAGTGGCCAACCACCCTCTTAGTGAAGAACTTTTTCCTCATGTCCAATCTGAACTTCCCTTGACACAGCTTCATATCATTTCCTTGTGTCCTATCACTGGTCACTAGAAAGAGGAGATCAGGACCTCCCCCTCCGCTGCCCTCCTTGAGGAATCTGTAGACTGCAATGAGGTCACCCCTCAGCCTTTTCTTCCCCAAGCTGAACAAGCCAAGTAACCTCAGCTGTTCCTCCTAAGTCTTGCCCTTGAGACCTTTCACCATCTTAGTCACCTTCCTCTGGACACCCTCTAATAGTTCAATGTCCTTCTTATATTAAGATGCCCCAAACTGCACACAGTGCTTGAGGTGGAGCCACACCAATGCTGTGTATGGTGGGACAATCACCTCCCTCGACTGGCTAGCAATGCTGTGCTTGATGCACCCCAGTACACAGTTGGCCCTTTTGACTGCCAGGGCACACTATTGACTCATATTCAACTTGCCATCAACTCAAACCCCTAGAGCTCTTTCTGCAGGCCTGGTCTCCAGCCTCTCATCCCCCAGTTTGTATGTATAACCAGGATTACCCCATCCCAGCTGCAGAATCTGGCACTTGCCCTTGTTAAATTCCATATGGTTGGTGATTGCCCAGCTCTCGAGACTATCCAGATCTCTCTGTAAGGCCTCTTTATCCTTAAGGCAGCCCACAGCTCCTCCTGGTTTAGTATCATTAGAAAACTTACTTAACATACATTTGATTCCTGCGTCCAGATCATTTATAAAAATATTAAAGAACATTGGCTCTAAAATTGAACCCTGGGGAACCCCACCAGTGACTGACTGCCAGCCTAATGTAACCCCATTTACTATAACTCTTTGAGCCCAACCCATCAGCCAATTGTCAACCCAATATATCATGGACTTGCCTAGCTGTATGCTAGACATTTTGTCCAGAAGGGTACTGTGAAAGACAGTATATGGGAGAGACATTAATACATGTAACATTGAAATATACTATTGGAATACATGTTCTAAATTTTCTTCATCTTGAGTATTTTCACTGATGAATTAGTGAATGATGGGAATAGATCTGAGTAGGATTACATGAAATGGTAATTGCTGTGATTAAATTTAGTCTAGACAGGAAATAGCCCTGTCATACAAATGTCTTCCATCTGACCATAATCATTTATCTTTAGGTTTGAATGATTAAGCCTGATTTACCAAATCTGTAAGTGAATTGTCTTCTTTTGATTTTTAGGTATTACTTGCAGATTTGTATAACACTATATGGGTTTATTTATGGATTTATGGTTATTACAATATTTTAATACATCCTTAAGCTTTTTAGATTTAGACTGGTTTGCTTTATATAAAGTCCTTCTTTGAAATGTGCCAGTGTTCATTTTTGATTGTTCACTCAGTATATTTAGCATTCAAGAAAACATTTTCATATTAGCTAGACTGCTTCACTTAGGGTGTTGTAATTCCATAGCAGAACTCTCAATATTACTACATCATTGTTCATACTTTATTATTGATTATACAATTTAGGGTCAGTATATGGCCCTTATGTTTTAAATCATGAAAATACATTGCCAAGCATTTCACTGTTATGATTCACACTTCTGCAATATGGTCAACCACTCTCTATTACTTGAGTCCATCAAAACTCAATATATTTTTATCCAGAATTGGTAATGGGCTCTTCTGCCATTTTTTTAAGAGATGGAAAACTGTTAGCCCAATAAATAGATTCTAGAATATTTTATAGCTGAAAACATCTGTCACTATATTCTAAAAGCTTTCCTTTAATTTAATCATCTCTTCATAACAGTTATGTTTTTTGTAAAAAAAAAAGCAATACAAGCAAAACAGTTTATGCATTCCACTGCTCAGCTTTAATATTGAAGATTAAAACAGATTCTAGGAAAATTATCTGCCAAATTCTACTGAATTTCAGGTTAAATCATCCCATTAAAACTCTTTGCAAGAACTGATGTGTCCTCAGTGTCCTCACATTGCATAGAAACTTCACCCAGAGTCATCCAAACATCTTCTATTTAACTTTTGGAATAATAATTGCTCAGTACACATAAAGACATGAATGTGTAGGAGGGTAAGAAAAGAGTATTTAGATGTCTGAAGTCACTAAATAATTTATAAAAATGTTTTCTAGCTCTTGATTTTTTAATATTTTTTTTAGTAATTTATTCTTAAAGAATATCTACATTCTTTCAATGTCACTAGACACATCATTGTATTTTCTTCTTAACAACTGTTGAAGAGATGGCTCCCTACTTCCTCCTTTCACAGCTTGGAAGGAAAGTTGAGTAATTAACAGCAGATAATTTTGTAAATTAATATACATAATTTAAATTCAAATAGCATATTACAGCTACATTGCTGGAATATGTACTACATTACTAGAAACTTTAAAATTTGTTTCTTGTACAGAAACTGTCACCATACAAAAGACAGGAATCAGGAAAAACTGTGAAGAAGTACATAAAGTGATATCATGTTCCCCCATATATCTTATATGTGTAAACAAGATATAACTTGTAGAACTAAATTTTGGTCACAAGCAGATCACCCACAGTGGTATGGCTTAGATGAAAGATGAACTGAAAGTAATCAACACTCTTTGCAAAATAGTTTCTAGTCAGCAATATTTTATTATAATTTGCAAGAATTACAGTGTTTACGAATTAAAGGCTTTCAATAATCTTTCCAATAGGAATTTTTATCATAATTCTAGTGAATTTAAATTGAAGGGTCATTTGCAATATGAGAGAGGAAAGTCAAATTTTACAATATAGTTTATCACTGTAATGATTCCTACCTTTCTTATAATTCCTGAAGAGTAAAATACATTATTTTAAGATTATTGTTAGCAATATCGTATATCAGTATTATTTTAAAAAAATAATAATAATTATGTAAGGGTCACTTTCAGGGATTTTCTGATAAAATAGTGTTTTATACAAAGAACATGATTCTATAAAAGAACCAAAATGTGATAGGTCAAGAGTTCTCGATAACATATTTTTAACTTTCCTATATATAAATTGTAGCATACACAAAAGACTTCAACCAACTCTATTTAACCATGCAATATTCCAATGACATCACTTGTACACATTTTGCAAAATACTCTGGACAATATTATAGAAAGTTGGAGTACGAGAAACATATTAAGAACATCCCAGTATGTATATAAAAAATACTAAGATTTCATAATTATAAGTGGAATCTCTTTAGATAGTCAAGATTTTCTGCACAGTGGCTGAAAACAGAAACACCAAAAATTTCATAGTTCTTTTGATCTTTTAACAAAAAATATGCTTATTTTTCAAGCATCACAGGTTACTCTTAAAATTCAGTAGAAGTATAAGTAAACTCATAATAGCATTAGATGATATGAATATATTACAATTATTATATTAACAGCCACTCTTGATTCAAAATTGAGGTTTTCCACTTCAGTGAGAATATGAATCCTAATAAAATATGCATACTTATGTATGTAAGACCTAAAGAGCAATTTAACACTATTACAACACAGTTACTTAATCTCTTACTTTTCTGTGGTATGTAGATGTTCAAGAGACAACTTCAGAAATATATCTTTTAAGTATATTTACTGTCATAATAAATGATCAGGTTAACAGCAATTCTGTTTGGAATATGCTTTTTAAAGTTGCTTGTCTGACTCACAGTACACTGTTCCCACAGCTTCTGAATTTTAATATTTTATATTAAAAAAGAAACATCTATCAAAAAGTAAATATACGTATATTGTTATTTATAGCAGTTTCATATTAATTCTTCAACTTAATCAATGAGTATTAAAACTGGAAGTGGCAAAACAAGTTCACGCTTCTTCCTTCCAAAACACAAACAGTAAATCATAACCACGCATGATTTCTGCTGTTATATATTGTAAAGGTTATGTTTATACTATGAGCTGTGAATTAGATTAATGAGTTTTCTTAGCACCATAAACCTCCTCCACCAAAACAGGAGCTAAATTGCAATAAATCACTGTTTATGTTCACATATTTATGGGACAGCAAAGATTTAGAGTTCCTCTATAGGGAAAACTACCCCAACACAAGAAGAAAAAAATTACAGCTTCTGTATTGTAAGGTGGATGAACAGGGGCAAAAGCATGAACATTGTTTTCACGTCACTATAATATTGCCAGTAATTTATTAAAAGTAATTGCTACAGCAAAGCTTTTTGCCAGTGCTTCAGCCAAAGTGACAATACACCAACCCAATATGTTTTCTCCTTTTGTGCCACTGAAGATCAAAACTATTAAATTATACATCTTTTTACATTATTCTTGGAACCAATATTTCTTTTTTGTCAAAAAGTTATTAGTGATGGTATAAGTGAGCTGTATTCTT
The DNA here is from genome assembly GCF_964188355.1 of Buteo buteo. NCBI lineage: Eukaryota > Metazoa > Chordata > Aves > Accipitriformes > Accipitridae > Buteo > Buteo buteo. Next base: position 21,200,101 of record NC_134184.1, read on the forward strand.
TATCTACTGCATACATTAAAAACTCCTTACATGAGCTTGAACAGTATTATTTACTTCTACACATTTACACTGGTGATTTCAGATTACTGTGGCCATGATTTCTAAATGTACTCCTCATAGAAGAGTACTGCACTGTCTGCATTTTCTGCATTTTCTTTCATCAGTCTTTCACTCTACATTTACTTTCATCAACTACCCATAAAATTTTCTGTTATCTCTCCAAAAGAACAATCTTATCAAGCCCTCTTCAATTTTTAAAGAGGGGTTTTTTCCTGATTTTTTTTTTTAATATTTGCCCTTAAAAAATAAAACCTCATATATTTTCATGGGAATCTTATGCAAATACACCTACTTTCCACTGTGTATAGTAATATTTTCTACTTATGGAGAAACACCTGAAATTACAACAAGAATGTTTTTTGGAGCTACTACTTTTTATTTCTTCCAATAGCTTCAAACAGAGAAGTGCAGCGTTCCCTCCCCTGCCCAGGCACCCAGGCAAAACAACAAAGGAGGGGAACATTCTTATCACACCATGTGCATTGTTAAACTGTAGAACTGATTTTTATAGAATGTAGCAGATGGCAAAAACTTATATGAAGTACAAAAGTCATCAGATAAGTTCAAAAAAGAAAAACATGCATGAATAGGAAGCTTTGTTAATGGAAGTGATATTTTGTGCTTCCTACACTACAGCTTTGTGTTCCAACACTCTTCTCTAAAGCATCTATTATTTGCTATCAACAGAGACAAGTATGAAACTGTGTGGTCCTTAATTTACATCATATGGTTCTTAACCATCCATTGGTTCTTACAGTTCTTACTTTACATTCTTATGCAATTGCAGTGTCTTCTGCATTCGCTAACCTGCAGGAACCAATCTGCTGCCACCTCAGCTGAGAAAGAGTAAAATGGTGGTAGTTACTGAGTTTTTCATACAAGCTGGAAAGTGAATGCAGGATCTTTCCTAGAAATAAAGTTACTCATTTTAAATTGAAGTGATTGGTTAATAAAACGTAAAGTTTTGAAGGGAAAAATGTTTAGTTTGGATTTATATGAAGAAGGTGGCACACAAAGACACATGACCCTGCACAGGTGGATTTCATTTTCAAAAATTTGAGAACCACTGTATGCATGGAAACATGTTGCTATGCTATAGATATTATTTCAGGTTTGTAGCTTCTTAGGGACCAGCCATGTCTTTTGAAGAAAATAATTCCCAAAACCTTAGAATCTCTACTTTTTAGGAAGAAAATCATCCTGTTGCCCGGTGCAATACATTTCTATTGCTCTTCCTTCTCCCTTGAACCTCCTCAGCAAGTTTATACATCATACCCTTGTTATTTAAAAAGACTGGAAAAGGTCACTTAGTCATAGTCAATGAGGAGAGAGAAGATCTTCTAGTAAACTGTCAATCTGATCCCCGCTGATTGTATACTTCAGGATGCTATGCCCATGTCCTAAAAGTGCCTGTTCCTCCTCACTGATTGTAAAGGGAGCATGCACTCACTGTCTCAGACAGAGCTGTCTTCACCGTGGCAGTCTACATGTAGTCAGCTGATGACTCCCACCTGAAGAACAGAAACTCTTTAACGCAAAATGAAGAAGCACAAGTGTTTCTTTTGACATGTAGAGGGCTGAAATTAATGATGTCCACTCTAGAAGCAGAATGGTATGCTATGTAGTCTTACTCAGTCCAAAATTAATAACAACAAAAAAAAAAATCCCCCAGTTAATCACCAATCCCAAAAGTTCTTATTCAGGTCACTAACTCAGGGTAGTGTCTAGCACAGGTAAATTTATGGCTACAGAAAAAGTCAGATAAAAGATTCTAGTGAGCGTTAATCCCTTAGACACACTACAATAAGTCATCAAATTGCAATATTCAGTTCATCACTTACTGGACTTACTGGAAAAAAAAAGGTTACTGTTAAGATCCTGCACATCAGAAGAATGAGAAGGAACACCAGAATATTTTCTATTCATTAATTAATTATCCTCTTGATCTGATACAACAGGGTCATTCTAAAGGACTGAAACTTCTTATCAGTTTTTAAATGAATTTTCTCCATGGAGATAGTGTCTGCAATGCTAAAAAAACATTACACAACTTGAGGTGAGGGACAAATTTATGGATCTCCATTCATACTGGGTAAAGCACACTTCTTGAGCAGAGACCATCCTTACATTTTAGATCTATATGACACTGACAGAATGTTGCCACAGATGTCATAATTTCTGTTCTACATCTAGTGTTCCCACACGCAGCAATGAGCATGTTTCAAACTCAATTTTCATCAACATAGCTGACAAATTCTGGAAACATCCAGCTCCTTATGGCTTAATTAAGATTCTTCTTAGTCATCTGGATATGCAATTACTCATCTCTGCAGTTTTTCTGTAAGAGAGTTAACCACCCAGAATCTTTGAGTTTTTAGCATATAAAGGCTTGCAAATGTATCCATCTCATTAAAAAAAAAAAATATTTCAGGAATATTTATAGACTTATCAAATTTCCAAGCCATGCTTTTTTTTTTCCCCTGGGATAAGCAATTGGTTATTGCATTCTCTGTCCCCAGAAGATGACTCGAATAACCTAGGCTTTTCCAATTTTTTTCCAGTTCTTAGGTGGTTTGTGCACAAATGCTGACATGATTCCTAGTCATTTGGTTAAATAAAAATGAAACCTAAAATCCAGCAGCATTGTAATTGTCCTGGTTGGTTTTGTGAAAATTTTTTTGTCTTTCTTCAAGTAAAATACAAATTCCATTTTTATTACTTTGCATAAGAAAGAAACAGTTTCTTCCATGATAAAGAAAAAAAAACACAAAAATATATATTAATGGCAGGGAAGAAAAAATGTAAAAGTTCTGTCTGTTGACTAAAATTCCATTAAGTTACATAACTTCTCTTGGAGTTTTGCTTTACTTTCTTTGCTAATCCTGCTGCTATTAGGTACATCGAGTAAATTTGTGTTAGACTTGCTCCAGCATAACAAGTCCTCATTTTACAGAGTTAAGGTCACATGCAGAAGTATTAAAATAAAGAGTCATTTAATTTCCATAGTAACAAGAATAACATTTTTAGAAACAGAGATATACAGATATCTATAGTTGATAAAGTTTGTGTCGTTTCAACATAACTTCAGATCATCACACTATTTTTCCTATTTTTCTGCCCTTTAAAAAGCATTATGCCAAGAAAATACTATGCATCCATTTCTCATGAGGAAATAAAGAATTTTACAAGACAAAAGTTTCTTCCCTAATGGGTTTTTTTGTGTGTTTGTAAGTGTATCCCAGCTGCTATCTGGAGAAGTAGGTTGTTTCTTAGATAATGAAAAACAACATACAATTCAAATGTCCAGATTGTCTCACCAGATAACTCAGGTATTACACTAAAACCTAGATGTTACATGACATATTTTATTATGATTTATGGACAATCACTTGTGACTTGCTGTAGTCTGAATTGTAATGTACTGATGGGTAAAGAGGACGAAGGATAAACAGTCAAAGGATGGCATTCCATATAAAAACCAGAAATTTCCATCTAAATGATAGTGACCATTCTCTACCTATCCTTTATTAGACAAAAAAAGGTAAAGGAAACTGTGTAAGGTACTCTCCAGAGAGCTACAATTCATTATGGAATTATTGATTATTGATATTTTATTGGATTTCTAAAAAGGAAAGTTCCTTTTTTTTTCCCCCAATTGTATATATAGTTATATACTATTTGGTTAATTAATGCTGTTAAGTCATCCATTAGCTTGAACTTGATTATAATATCTCTTTCTGAAGTAAAACCTGTAAAAATATAAATAATTAGGTAAGAATAATGGAATAATTTGAAGCAGAGTCTGCCAAAATCATATTCAGTTCATACATTGGAGGTTTTACATTAAGTACCCTCAGAAGAAACAAAACATAGTGTTTACACCACAATCCTCTTTGTGAATGCTAGAAGAGGAAAGTAGTTTTCAATGTGCATTATATAAAAAGGTGATCACAGCTGCCGCAGTGCTGCAGTCATCTTTGGCCAAACAAGGAACTTTGTGACATTGATTGTTACCAACAATGGCTTTTGAGTGGAATTGATTCCCACAACTTTTCATTTTCTTCTAGTAAAACTTTTGGAAACAGTAACATTTACGGCCTATGTAAAATGTCCTATGAGGGCATTAGATCATTTTTCAGCTGGTATTTTTACATTCATACCAAATATAATCACTAGATTATCACTATTTTGCTATTTTAGATTAACTGAGTCATGTAACTATTTGGCAGAAAGATTTTTGACATATTTATGAGTTTTGGAAGCTAAAGGCTTTTCTTTCTCTTTCAACATTTCTTCCTACAACTAAGACACTTCCTAGCTAAGTCCTTCTGGATTGACTGTTTTCCCATGGGGCACTCTCTTCAAGGGTTATTCAGGGCTTCTGTTGTGTTACTTTTTTTATCATAGATTTCTTCTATGGTCAGGCTGTAACAAGCATGATTAATTTACTGTAGTGATTAACTTATTATAGCCCTCAACTTACAATAACTATCTGAAAGATTAAACTTCTCATCTGATCTAAGCTATTTTAGGTCTTTCAGGAAGTGGAGATAAATAAACATGTAAAGAAAGTGGCTTATCCCCTCTTAAAATAGGTGCCTAAGTTAGATAACACATCATCTGGGTGGCCTATCTTCCCCCGTTAACCAACTACAGTGGAAACCAAGACAGGTAGCTTAGAGTAAACATTTTGGAGCTTTCTGTACAGTGCTATTTATACACTTCAGCATCCTGTTCCACCAAGGTTCTTGTAAGTATAAACCTAAAACAAAAGGTGATCTTGCTCTGAAACTCTTTATGCTTGGATGGAGATATTGCTTTAATTTAATTATGAAGTTAACTTGCTATTTGTTTTCTGTAGTGCAGACAGTGTTTTTTTAACAACATGGTTCTTCAGTGCAACAAACCTAACTCAGTAACACATGTGTAATCAACACTTCCTAACCTGACAGTTGACAAATTCTTGAAGCTTAAGCCATGTAAACCAGTAACCTTTCTGGTTCCCTGGAAGTTGCAGTGACAATAGAGTGAGGATTATAAAATTCTTCTCATTCTTTAGCACAGATTGTGTTGTCCCTTATATTTTCATAGAGACCACAAATGACTTGAATAATACAGATGCTAGATTTGGCATTTCAAATATTTTGTCCCTGGCTTTTGTTAGCTGTGGGACTCTTGTTGTTTTAAATAAGCAGATCAAGTGACAGAGAGAGTGAAATATAAAGAGCATGAAATAATTGTACTAGCCCTCCAGACTTAAATTACAAATGACACTAAAGAGACAGAAAATACCTATGTGAAAGGAGAATCTTAATTGTGACCTAGTTGGTTTTATTAGAGTTAATTAGGTCAGTGGAGATGACCTAATTTTTTAATTAATAAATTGATTCCAAAGGAATGCATGAAAATATTGCCAGACTTCCATAAACCAGGCAGGATAATTACATTGTAGATATTACAAAAACAGTTTGTAAACACTAATTTTTCATTTGAATAACTAGGTTCTTACACAACAGTTTTAAACTATGCTGTAGTGTAGCTACAGTGTAGGTGGTACATCTTACAGAGTTTATATAAATATGAAACAGCAAGTATGCATTTTTTTCTCTCCCCAATTCTCTAGTCTGTACTATTTGGGAAAAGTCTATAAGTATATACTTTTTTTATACGTTTCTTATATATTTCCAAATAGAAAATACAGATAATTTTAGCAACCAGAGGACATTAACAAAACTGTGAGCAAATTTCCCCAGAAGATTTTTTTCTAATAATGTCTTACAATTAGTATAGTTACCCTTTATACTTAATTTCTCTGCTGTTATTTTAATTATTTTCATTTTTATATTGCCTTAGAGAAGATTAAGTATTCCTAATAACTAGAGAACATTTTAATTGGTTTTGAATATTATAAATAAATCAGCAAGGTTCTTCCCTGGGAAAAAAAAAAAAAATAAAAATTGTAGACCTCATGAACTGTTTTATATTCCCAAAGGAATTCTGAACTCATTTAGGTTAAGTTATGACTAAGATTAAACACATTTTTTTTATATGCCTTACAATTAGAAAATTAGTTGTAAAGAAACTAACATAGGGAAAAAAAGTTTGATAACATGAGTAAGAATGTTCATATTATACCATAACATCAGATCAATTTCTTTGGAGGAAATTTTAAAAAAGATGAATGGCTGAGTAATCAGAAATCACTTTTTATTAACACTAGATCTGAAGCCAGTTCATTCCCGGTTTCACCTGGTCCATCTCTGCTCAGTCTAGTAAGGTCCATTGCAAGTTCTTACACAGTATGTAAAAGATGACACTTTATTGCACTTTCTGCACAGGAGAAGCTATATAATTCTGATTCTGCAATGCCTTTTACAGGCTCATAATCTCAGAACCCCAAGTTTACAAGTTTTTGAGCCTGATCTCTCAAATCCCATCACACAAAACTTCTGTTGAAGTCCAGGAATTTTAAGAAATACAGAATCTAATACTTAGATATGTATAAACTATTACATTCAATACAATACTATTTAGAAATATCTCATTTCTGTACCTCCTAAGATTTGTCCTGCACTTTACCTCTGGAGAGATAACTATCTTCAGAAAGCTGTAAGACATGTTGCCTGCAATATTTCTGTAAGACAAATACAGAGTCCAGAAATCAAGAACTCTAAATTCACAGATCAATTAACATGTACTCATCATCTTATGTTGGTACACTAACTCTGCTAATAACTGGGATATGTAATAAGGTAGGTATTTATTTGGTTAAATAATTCTTTTTAACACTAAACAACAATGAATTCTAAGTATATCATGGAGCATGATATAGTGCACAAAGCACTGGGTTCTAAGTCAGGAGAAAAATGCTATGTTGGAGGCTGGCTGTTATCATACACAAAATGTTGAGGTCACTTCACCCTCTGTGCCTTTGTTTCCTTGATTATAAACTGGAGCTTGTCTGTATAAACCAGACTTACATTTATGTATTAATTTATTACATTACTTCTAAACTGACTGTGATGATGATGATGATGATGATGATGATGATTATTATTATTGGCAGTATAAATTCCTGGAGATAGGCTTACCAAATATTAATATTAATCTATGAATCTATGATTATCAAAAGACAATAACAGCAACTGAAACAAATTAAGATTTAATTGATTTCCTTTATAAAAATACGAAACAATTATATGGGTTTAATGATATCCATGTTGATCTAAGATTGTTTAGTATCTTAATCATTTAAAATGTCCATTAATACTTCCTGAGTTAGGGAAAGAGTTATATATTACTTTGGGACCCTGGTCAAGAACCTGGTAGGATATCCAAGTAGGATAATGAGAAATAAAAACTAAATCTTAAAACACCTTGTCCCCACCCCTCCCTTCTTCGAGGCTCAACTCCACTCCTGATTTTCTCTCCTTCTCCCCCAGAGGTGCAGGGGGGATGGGGAATGGGCCTTTCACACCTTGTCTCTGCCACTCCTTCCTCCTCAGGGGGAGGACCCCTCACTCTTCCCCTGCTGCACTGTAGCATCTCTCCCACAGGAGACAGCCCTCCACTAATTTCTCCAACATGGGTCCTTCCCACGGGCTGTAGTTCTTCACAAACTACTCCAACATGGGTCCTTTCCACAGGGTGCAGTCCTTCAGGAGCACACTGCTCCAGCCCGGGCTTCCCACGGGGTCACAGACTCCTTTGGGCATCCCCCTGCTCCAGCGTGGGGTCCTCCCCGGGCTGCAGGTGGAGATCTGCTCCCCCGTGGACCTCCCTGGGCTGCAGGGACACAGCCTGCCTCACCAGGGTCTTCCCCACGGGCTGCAGGGGAATCTCTGCTCCGGTGCCTGGAGCATCTCCTGCCCTCCTGCTGCACTGACCTGGGGGGCTGCGGGGCTGTTCCTCTTACATGTTCTCACTCCTCTCTCTGACTGCCGTTTCTGTGCCTGCTGAAACTTTTTTTCCCTTCTTAAATATGTCATCACAGAAGCATTACCTCAGTCACTGATGGGCTCAGTCTTGGCCAGCAGCGGGTCCATTTGGAGCCATCTGGTATTGGCTCTGTTGGACATAGGGGAAGCTTCCAGCAGCTTCTCACAGAAGCCACCCCTGTAACCCCACTGCTACTAAGACTTTGCCATGCAAACCCAATACAAAAGGAGAACAAGCATGATACAGGCTTTTCTTTAGAATCCTACCAATTTCTTTTAATCAGGTTTCTTCAAGATAAGTATGTCCTTGGGGGAAGCAAAACCATGTGGTAGGATGCCTTCCTTCATAAATCTGACTATGCTTACTAGTATCATTTTTCACTATCCTGACCCTGACTCCTGACTACATTACTCCCCAGCTGCCCTCTACATGAACTCTAAATTTTATTCATAACTCCTTAGTAACAGAAAACATCCCTAATCAACAAATAAATATGAAGTGGAGAGAGAATGAAATGCAAAAGGGTAAAAAGTAGAAACAATGCTTCAAAAATCTAGCTGAATATGTTATCCTTCTAGCAATGTTACCCTTCACTAGCTATCCACTCTGCTGCTGTAACATTAAATGTAGTATTTAACAACTTTTTTTCCTTCTTTCCCATTCCTCCCTTGCCAATTATCATAGCTTCATAGTTTTTCCTAAAAATTTTGATTTTTCATTTTTACTCCATGTGCTCTCTTACACTTTTGAGACAGTAAAGCTCTAAGTTTCTTTCTGCATGGTGTATAATCACACTATATGAAAACTCAGGAAATTGTTTGCATTAATCTTTATAAAAACGAGAACTTCATCTTATCTGCCTGCATATATTGAATTAATCAAATTTGACCGTTAGAAAGGAACTGAATAGAATGTAAGTATGATGTGATAAGGTGCTATCATAGAGACTACTAACAAGAAAAGGGAGTGAAGGGGTTTTCTGATGGGGAAAAGTCTTGCAAAGTAGCCAAAGGTGTTCTTCCTAAGCATGAAACAGGCCTCTAGAGGCTTGAAGCAGCTGACCCAATAAGAAGGTCAGTAAGCTGTAGCACATGTTGGGAAAGAGACATACAGAGCACAGAGAAAGCAATCCTATTTCTAGATAGTTGTGGGGTCAGTTGGTATGGGGAGAGGTTAGAAATTATGGGAAAAGTAAGTAAATCGTAGCTAGTATTCATAGATATTAAGCTTTTTTTCCTTCTTTTTCTTCTTCTTTTCCCTTTCTTTTATATTCCATGAACCTTGGGTGAACCAGTAAATTAGATATTGTTTTGCAGGAGAGAGTTTTTGCCATTCGCAATCTACTAAAATCAGTGTGAAAGAGTTCACAGATGCCAAGCTCTGCTATGCCTGTCGTGTTAGTATGATCAGGAAATATGGGGCTCAGTGCAGAGATCTAGCATACCAGTTCTGGAATGGTATAGTGTTATCCAAAGAGGAATGAAGTGACATAAAACCTTTCCCAAAGGACTATACTTTAAAGGAACGGAATGACTCTGAAGTTGCATCTGAACTGGGATATACTAATGGTAATTTCCTTGCTAGCACCACCTCAAATAGTACACTTGTCCCTGCCGTGCTGAATAGCAACTACCAAAATCAATGCCCCTTTTCAGTCACTGACAAAAAGCTCTGCCTTGAGCCAGTTTGCAGAACAATGGACCAAGGAGGTCAGCAGCAATAAGAAGCTTAAAAACAACAGTGAGGAACCGAGTTTCTCCCTGTGCTGTTCTGCAACTCTTTTCACGTCTCTGACATGATGGGCACATTTTAAAAATACATAGATAATTTAGAAATCATGCAAAGACTCCAACTGACTTGAGTACCCATGTACTCTCTCACTAGTAAGAATGTGAGCCTCCTGATTCACAGAACATTATGTTATTGTCCTCTAACCAAAATTTTTATTATCCCCAGTGACAAGACAATTTAAAACACATGCAAATCTACATAAGAGTTCTAATTGCCACATTCGGCAACAAATTAAAAAAAAATTCTTTATATCTCAAATATACAGGATCAAACAAACAAGAAAAAAAAACCAAAACAACAAAAAAATTCCAAACCAAAACCACCACTGTTTTTAAAGAGAAACTGGAGCTTTTTACGTTATGCTTTACTTACTCTGGCATTCTTTTTGTACTTTGCAGAGTAAAAATTATTAAGGATTACCTTATTCATGGAACAATATATACTACAAATGAAACATCAAAAGAATAGTCCTCTGTAGCAGATCATATTGTAATGCTTGCAAATACATTGCTACAGCCTAAGATTTTTGTACCTATATCTTCATTTTACAGGCAAGGTTGATAATGACTGTGCATATAATATATTTTATTTGGATTTGTAGCAAGCCTTTGATCAAGTTTTACATGACAGGTCTCAACTTAAAACTACAAGCTTCAGAGATCCAGATTAAAACACAGAAAAGGATAAAGAACTAGTTAAAAAATAGACCAGTGATTATGTGGTGGAAAAAAATAACTCACTGTGGTTTTATGTGGGTCAATGTTCACATCTGAAAGTGTTAACATCTGCAGAATGTGTGAGGTAAGTAACAACACCTAACTAACTGTCCATAAATGCAAGCATGGCACAGAGTAAATGGAGAGGTGGATGGCAGCTTTCCATGGGGGTGATAGTGCGAGGGGAGCTGGGGTACATCCCCCTCAAGAAGCACAGACACCCTTTCTCAGGGGTAATTTGGGTGGCACAGGCCCACTGCTGCACTGCTGCACTCAGGCATGCTAGCAAGTACATTGGGCATCCTCAGTTTATGACTGGACACCAGCTTATAGCTATGAAAAGCTGTTACCTCCATATGTGCTTGAACCATTTGCTTTCCTGCTCACTTTCTCATGATCTTTATCATTGACATGGCCACGAGTGCTGTCCCATATGCTCTGCCATGGGGCAAGGAGGGAGGTAAGGATACATTATGTCACTGAATTACCTTTCCAAGGTGAATATCCTTCAGTGAGCTGGATAAAGTCCGTTAGTTCATGGCACAGGAAAAAATACCAATACATTTATATCAAAGTCTACAAGCTTTTAAAAATGCTTATATTTGTTCTACAGAAGTAAAACAGTTCTGAGTTTCTCATGTTCATTTATGTACATTGCTTCAGTGTAAATTAAGTTCATAAATCCAAATGTAGAAATGTAAATAAATGTAGACCAATTTTAAAGAGGTTTAGCTCTTTCACCTTTCATTGATTCCATCTGTGGGTACCTAGTTCTTAGGGAAAAAAAATAATTCTAGTGTAATATTTAGGTACTTGAGCACTAATCGAAGAGCTTAACATAGCAACTTGAGCTTAAAAATTTGCACTGTATCTCACGTCTATACTGTAGTAAAACACATCACATACATTTCAACATTTCAGAGATTAAATACTTTTAGGTTATCATTCTAGGGGAAAAAAAAATAATTTAAAGATGTTTGGATTTGCAACAGGGCCTCAAGGCCTTACAGGAAAACGTGTCCAAAGCTTAGGCAAAAGCTGTTTTCTACCTGGAAATTGGAATCAAAATTAGCCAATGTGGTAGCACTGCAGTAGTGGGTAGCCAGAGCAGTTGGGAAGGTGACTTATATTTTTTACTGGTTTTAGCTGGGATGGATATCTATCTACCTTTCTATCTTTACAGCTCCTTTAGGACTACTCAATGTGCTGACCTTATCATGCTGCCCTTTGAGTTTTGTCTAGATGAAAGACTTGGGGAGACATGAGAAGGGAGAATGAGAGTTTTGATGTTCCTGATTCCAGGTAGAAAGAAATTTTTAAAGTATCTGAATTTTTGTAATTTTTGTTGTCCTACATCACTCTTGAAAATTTTTTCCTTCCCATAGTAGGACTTTTCTCCATTACTCTCCTGGAATTTACTAAATCAAATTGAATAGAATAGAATCGTTGTGTTGGAAAAAACCTTTAAGATCATCAAGTCCAACCATTAACCTAACACTGCCAAGTCCACCACTAAACCATGTCCCTAAGCAACCACATCTACACATCTTTCAAACACCTCCAGGGATGGTGACTCAACCACTTCCCTGGGCAGACTGTTCCAATGCTTGACACCCTTTTAGTGAAGAAATTTTTCCTAATATCCAATCTAAACCTCCCCTGGTGCAACTTGAGGTCATTTCTTCTCATCCTATCACTAGTTACTTGGGAGAAGAGACTGACCCCCACCTTGCTACAACCTCCTTTCAGGTAGTTGTAGAGAGCGATAAGGTCTCCCCTCAGCCTCCTTTTCTCCAGGCTAAACAACCCCCGTTCCCTCAGCAGCTCCTCATAAGACTTGTGCTCTAGACCCTTCACCAGTTTCATTGCCCTTCTTTGGACACGCTCCAGCACCTCAATGTCTTTCTTGCAGTGAGGGGCCCAAAACTGAACACAGGACTCGAGGGGCGGCCTCACCAGTGCCAAGTACAGGGGGACGATCACTTCCCTGCTCCTGCTGGCCACACTATTTCTGATACAGGCCAGGATGCCGTTGGCCTTCTTGGCCACCTGGGCACACTGCTGGCTCATATTCAGCCGGCTGTCAACCAGCACCCCCAGGTCTTTTTCTGCCGGGCAGCTTTCCAGACACTCTTCCCCAAGCCTGTAGCATTGCGTGGGGGGTTGTTGTGACCCAAGTGCAGGACCTGTCACTTGGCCTTGTTGTACCTCATACAATTGGCCTCGGCCCATCAATCCAGCCTGTCCAGATCCCTCTGTAGAACCTGCCTACCCTCAAGCAGATCAACACTCCTGCCCAACTTGGTGTCAATCTCCAGACTTCCCGAGGGTGCACTCGATCCCCTCATCCAGATCATTGATAAAGATATTAAACAGAACTGGCCCCAGTACTGAGCCCTGGGGAACACCACTTGTGACCAGCCGCAAATTTGGATTTAAATCCTTTCACCACAGCTCTTTGGGCCTGGCCATCCAGCCAGTTTTTTACCCAGTGAAGAGTACACCCATGCAAGCCATAAGCAGCCATTTTCTCCAGGAGAAGACTGTGGGAAACAGTATCAAAGGCTTTACTAAAGTCTAGGTAGACAACACCCATTGCCTTTCCCTCATCCGCTGAGCGGTTCACCTTGACATAGAAGGAGATCAGGTCAGTCAAGCAGGACTTGCCTTTCATAAACCCATGCTGACTGGGCCTGATCACCTGATCATCCTGCACGTGCTGAGCGATGGCACTCAAGATGATCTTCTCCATAACCTTCCGTGGAACTGAGGTCAGACTGACAGGCCTGTAGTTCCCTGGATCCTCCTTCCAGCCCTTCTTGTAGATGGGCATCACATTTGCTAACCTCCAGTCAACTGAGGTTAGCACCATGATGGAAAATGGCTTGGTAAGCACTTCTGCCAGCTCCCTCAGGACCCTTGGCCACTGTTGTTTCTGGCCCTGCCCAGGCCTGTCAGCCACTGTGGCACAAGTTGTGGGCTTGCGGCAGCTCTCTCAGCATCCCCAGAGGTTTCCATGGTTCAGGAACTCCCCTGTGCACCACGCTGGAGCGCTCCACTGCAGATCATGCAGACATCAGAGCTGCTCGCCTCAGTGAATTGGGTTTAGTAACTTCAGAGAGCTGTTCTGGTTTGTTTTTTTAAGAAAGCATGTTAAATTTATTTAAGTTTTCCAGCCCAAGTAAATAATAAATGCAGGAATAAAGATTGACTACAAATTTTTGTAGATGTCTATCAATTTGTCAGACAAAAATATGTCCATGCGTGTTATGTAGCTCATGCACAATGTCTCTCGCCCAGCCAAGATGGTGTGCAATCTGCTGCCTACAGATAGTGTGTTCATTCACAGAAAACCTTGTGTGCCCTGGAAATCATATACATGTTGTGGTGGGTAGACCTTGGCTGGCTGCCAGATGCCCAACCAGCTGCTCTCTTACTCCCCCTCCTTAACAGAACAGGGGGAGAAAGTAAGATGGGGAAACTCATGGGCCAAGTTAAAGACAGGGAGATCACTTACCAAATACCATCATGGGCAAAACAGACTTTACTTAGGGAAAATTAATGTAATGTATTGCCAACTAAAATAGAGTCAAGTGGTGAGAAACAAACACCAAACAAAAGTAAAACAACACCTGTTCCCCAGCTGCCTTTCTTCCCAGGCTCAACTTCACTCCTTCTTTCCCAGTTCCTCTACCCTCCACCAGGAAGGGTGCTGGGGGATGGGGAATGGGAGTTGTGGTAAGTTCATAAAACTTTGTCTCTGCCACTCCTTCCTCCTCATGCTGTTCCCCTGCTCCACCATGGGGTCCCTCCCACAGGGTACAGTCCTTCACAAAATTCTCCACTACGGGGCCTATCCATGGGCTGTGTTTCTTCAAGAACTGCTCCAGCATGGGTCCTTTCCATGGAGTGTAGTCCTTCAGGAACAGACTGCTCCAGTGTGGGTCCCCCAAGTGCCAAGGTTTCTGACAGAAAACCTGCTCCCACATGGGCTCCTCTCCATGGACTTCAGTTCCTGCCAGGACCCTGCTCCTGTGTGGGCTCTCCACAGGCTGCAACTTCCTTCAAGGGCACATCTACCTGCTCCAACGTGGGGTCCTCCCCGGGCTGCAGGTGGAGATCTGCTCCCCCGTGGACCTCCCTGGGCTGCAGGGACACAGCCTGCCTCACCAGGGTCTTCCCCACGGGCTGCAGAGGAATCTCTGCTCCGGCACCTGGAGCATCTCCTGCCCTCCTGCTGCACTGACCTGGGGGGCTGCAGGGCTGTTTCTCACACATTTTCCCCTCACTCTCCATTGCCTGTGCAGCATTTTGCCCTTTTTTAAACCTGTTTTCCCCAAGGCACCCCGGCCTTGTCTGGGGGCTGAGCGGTGCCCTGGGGTGGGCTGGTTGGAGCCGGCTGGAACCGGCTGGAACCGGCTGTGTCTGGCACGGGGCAGCCCCGGCCGCTCCTCACAGGGGCCGCCCGGCTGCCCCTGAATGCCAACACCTGAGCACCTGCACCCAGTGCACACGTTCATTACTTGTGCAGAACATCTTTACTGTATAGGCATAGTATTTCAACATAGTTGTGAAGTTTTACCTTTATTATGTGTACAGGCCCTCTGTATGATTGTGTGTGAAGTAAAACTGAATTGTGCCCATGTAATAGATATGGCTGATGTTGCTGAATGTTTAAAATTCTCAGATACTTCATGGACCAGAATTTGGAGTAGAAAAGAGAGACAAAATTGTGAAAGAGTCAATCTTCCTGTACAAAGATCTGAGCAGCAGAGCTCTTATTTCTGTATGAATAGTCCAAATTTGCCACACTTAAGTATTCCCTTTCTTTTCCGAGTTTCTTGTCAGAGCACATTCAGTTCCTCTTCTTGAACACCATGAATGGTTCTCCTTATCTCCAGATGCTTACTATTTTGTTCATTCACTAACGTGTGAATATTTACACATTTTATTTTTTAATCCTACCTATTATGCATGATTATTCATACAGTTCTTGTCTTAATCCAAATGACATCATCTCATAGTGAGTTTTATTCACCAACTAGTATTTCCTCTGTACACAGTGAAAATTATGCTTTTCATTGCTTTTTAGTCTATTGATTTTCAGTATTGCTGGTTGCTCATCAGTCCTTGCCTGTGAAAATAGATCATACTTAAGAATTTAGTTTACTTTTTCTTTATTGTTATTGTATGTGTTCCTTTTAATTAATTATCAGCCAAAATTGCACTGTCCCACTGCGTTTCTCAAATGCCTCTAGATAAATTTGTCTCTGCCTTACAATACTTGCACTTCATGCAAGGGATATATTACAATTTCTCTTGCAGAAGTATCCCCAATTCTACTGAGGTTAATTACTTTATGTAGGTTTTCTTAGAAATTGTTTTAGAGTATATTCTTTTGGATTTCTTTTAATCACAGAGCAGATGCTTTCACCTCAAACTTTCCACGTGATCAATGTCCTCAATGGTCTTAAAACTAAAGGAACAGCAATATACAGAAAATGAAAATTAGCTCACTTAGGCCCAGAGTCTATGCTTATGTTATCACACAGAACCCTGAGGCATTTTAATCATTCATATCATGGCTGACATTGCCCATTCTGCTTTAAAAAAAAGAGATGAAACTGCAGAATGCTTAATAGCACAGGCCACGGAATAGTGTTGTATTTTTACACATACAGTAATTGGAGAAGGATCTTCTTCAAAAAATATACTGGGAGAACACTGTTAAAGGTTTGATTAAACCTCTCCAACTCAGTAGGATAAATTGCATCTTTTATCAAAAATAGCAGAAATTATTAAACTTATTAGAGAAGCCTCCAAATTGAAACAAAATAATTGTAGTCACTCAGCCACTTGAGCTTTCTGGACAGAAGATCTCTGGGATACAATGCTAAAATTGCAGAGGTCAGAAAGAATTGGGAAGGATAAAAAACAGAAAACAGACAAAGATGGAGGGAGGAGAAGGAAAAAAGCAATCTAACCATCAGATTAAATGTAATTCTGAGAAAGGACTACAAAGATTTGGGGGCATAATGAGTGAAGGAAACATGTTTCAGTAAGCCAGGAAATTGTCTCTCATAATTTCATTTCTCATACTATTCAGCATGTCAACATTTTGTATGGGTTTTTGGAAATACAGTCATTACCTGAAAAAGGCATTTGAACCTCTCAACATGTTCTCCTCCTAACTGTAATAACCTACAACATCTCAAACCTTTTAGTGTCTCACTTGAAACGGATAATATTACAATCAAAAAATTAAAATTATGAGGTGATATAATTTCTTTTGATCCTGCACAGCATTTATGTAAGAAAACTGTCTTGCAGCCTTCATTTGGATTTTCATTGTATTCCTTCCCCCCTGTATTTACCAAAGTTAATCCAATGAGCACTAATTTAAGATCAACATTTTTTCAGGGACAGCAAAAAAGAGTTCTGAGGTATAGACACATATTAACAGCAGAATGCATTTTCATCCTAACAGAATCAGTAACAAGTGAGAGACAACTAAAACTTCAACCAGAGCACTAGAATTTTTCAGAAATTTGTCCAGCAATTGAAGCCTCTGCACTATGGCACTGTGGTCGTGTAGCCCACAAGTGGTCCAAACCACTCATTCACAACAGGCACCTGTCCTTCAGTCTTGCTCAGTCTAGAAACCATTCAGGGGCTCCCCGAGTTACAGCAAATTTTGCATCATCTCCTCTGAATCCCTAGGAAAAGTCTTTCTTTCCCTCAAAATGAGAGACAGCTCTGCATATGTTCCTTGCTTTTCTGATATTTCTATTATCTAGGAGAACTGCAGATTCTTACCTCAGGAGCTGTCACTTGGTCTCCCTCTTGGCCTCTGTCACCCTGTCCTGAGCTGCAGGCACCTCACCCTGGTGAGCAAATGCTTACGTGGAGAGGGAGCAGGCAGAAAGCACCACGCTCTCCAGATGTCCCTGTCTGACCCAGAGTGCAGGACTGTAAATTTCTGTGGGCTTGCCCCACACTTTTTGAAGAAGCAGTACATGAACAAATCAGATATGCCCAGTTACAACCACATAATTCTATAGTTTCATTAATATATTCCTAGAACTCATGCTTGAAATTGAAGATACGTGGAAAGCTTCAAAAAAACAGTTTTGTCCATTGACTTCAGGAGATGCAGTTAGGCCACTGTGCTCATGGTATAAGAAAGCTATTTTGTGCTGACAAACCAGAGGTCAGATAGTTAATTAACAGTACATTACATTGAATCTTCCTTTTTTGTGCTTTTGAAATTTCACTTTAGCCAAATTATAAGATCTTGAGGCCAAGCAAGGATAGCACAGGACAATTGGTATGCACTGAAGTCTGTTTCAGCAAAGGGTCTCCTACATGCTAACCCACACAGAGTCATGGATGGTGGGGGAAAATGTAGATGCAAAGCTATTTTGCTTTTCACACTCAGCCTAATTACAGATACATAATGAGGTGGCAGACTCACTGAGTGCCAAGCGTATCTGCAGAGAATGGAGTCCATTTTCAAAATTTGTCTCAGTTTAGCATGTAACTGAGAACAAGATGGCAGAAGTAATAGCTTTGAGAAGAGAAGCACAAGACTGGAATGCTTTTCTTTTTAAAAAATAATTATGATAACAAATATTTGAAAAAGAAAATATCTAAGCCTGAATATTTTTTTAAATATGTATGTGATAAGTATAAAAATGAACAAAAGACTTAATTCTGGTTACATGCATCTCGTCAATTTATTGCATTGAGGTTACAGAATACTTGAATTCCCACCAGTTACACACAGAATTTTATTATGGGCAAAAAGAACACATCATATATGCAAAGCTGAGAACTATTGTTAGTTTCATTAAAGTGTTAACAGTGTAATCAAAGAACTATTACTCCAGTTGCATTGATTTTAACACTTCTAGATCAAATCATATGCAGGTAGAAAGATGTATACACAAACTCTGTAGTATCTACCCCTTTCTCTAGCATTATGCTCAGCCTTCTACGGCTCTTCTGCATCCTATGGTCAATGGCTTCAGGTCTTGGGGATTTGAGATGGCAAGTCATCAGTATACCAAGTCCTTTGAAGTACGATGCTAATGTTAATGATTTCTTTGTCCTCACTCTAGGATCCACTAGGGGTCATTTTTATACATGTATTATAACATTCTACATCCTTCTTTCACCAGCAAGTCCACCATACCTCTGAATTTACAGTATATGGTGTGATTTACATGTAATGGATACTTGCTCCCTCTTTTTTTTGTCACCCCTGTAACTGTTTTTTCCCATCTCCCAAGGTTGTATTCCTTTGAAGACCAGTAGCTGAACACTGGTGAGTGGTTCAAAGACACTGGAGTCTGCTTTCACCTTGGGCCTGTATTTTCCAGGCCTCTGTGATCACTGTCTCTATTCTCCTTACTATTCTAGGTTTGCAGCCCGTCACAGGCAATAGCAATAATGTATTTACTGGATTACAATGCTACAGATTTGCAATACAGGAATTTCTGATCTAATTTCACATTGAGTAAAAATATACTTGTCCACAAAAATAGTACAGTACTTTGCCTAAAAGAGAAATATTGAATTGTTTTGACAGTGATTAAATAACATATTGACACTTCCATTTTCAACATTTTTTTTCATCTAGCTGACTCTGGTAGCTCAATATTTTTCAACTGGAAATTTTAACCTGTTAATAGAAAATTAAAAGAACTTATGTCAATGATATCCCATATAATTGTCAAATAAACCTCACAAAACTGAATGCTATATTCTATTTCTTCATAACAATCATATTTTTTGTGATTTTATTTAGTTCCTTACAAGTGTAAATATCCTATGATAAATGTATTCACTTAAAGTTTCTAAGATCTATTACCCTTGTTATGCTTCCTATTTCCTAGATGTAGCGCCACTTCTATTGTCAATATTTAAACAGGTGTGAATTTTAAAATACAAATTTTATTTAGAAAAATTCAAATTCAGCAGGTGAACAACAAATATGGTCTGTTTTATTCAAGACTTTTGTTTTATACCATCTTTATGTTAATGTCCTTTTATCCATCATGACTACTCTTCAAGAGACAAAAGTAGTTATTGGCTAACTATGATCTTCCCCACTGAATTAATGAAGCTCCTCACACTACCTGCTGTGGTTAGACAATGATACTGAGCACCAGAGTGGCACTGTAATGTGGTAACTGTTATGTAAACAGAAGTTAATTTAAGAAGTTTCAACATAAAACAAAATAATCCTTCATATTTTCCAAATCACCAGCAGTACTATTTCAACAGCTCTACACTATGCTTTCAAAAATGGATGTGTTTTCAGAGAGGTTTTTTTTGTCACTTTGCCATGGTGATAAAGAAAATCTTCAAGATTACAATCCTTGGTTCATGATATTATAAAGCCTCTGAAATAAGAAAGTCAATGCTTATTAGACAAAGAGCTGACTGAAAAGAAAGGAAAAGCAAGAAACTAAAGATAAGGGAAACAACAGGAGGTTGCTTGTTGAGCCTAGTGACCTTATTTGCTGCTCTTAATATTCTAAAAATTGTGCCAATCACAGAAAAAAGAGAAAAAAAAGTTCTTTTAAATTCAATTTTTCAGCACAGCAGTTGGATATTGTCGGGTTTTTGTTTCCTGCATCTGTTTTTGGTACTTTTATTTTTTACCCCTCAGGGTAATACTTTAAAATGCAACTTGTTGTAAGCTAAAATGGAAAAAACCCTGATTATACATCTGTAAGTTATTATTACTGACATGTATGCAAACTGCTAACCAGTCCTGTGTGCCCTTCATTCAGCTTGCATTATTTCCTTGACAAGCAGCACCAAAATTACTTGGGAAGAGTGAAATACAGCCTTGAACTAGTCTCAGAGCTTATTAAATATTTAATAAGTAATAAGAATCTGTCGAAGGATGGGTTTTACCTTACCTGTGACAGCTAGAGGCTAGAATTGTTTTACAACTTGGCCTGAAAAGTGATTCTCTACAAAAATGACATGAGTGTAAGAGGCAGGAAAGAGGAAAAACTATTCTATTGCTAGCATTTAAATATAGAGTAATCTACAAATAGCTGACTTACTGGCTTTTACATTTATTATTATGGGGCCCCAGGAGCTAGGAGCTATGACTGCAGACATAGTTATGTGCACTTATCTGTGTGTACAAGTATGGGTTGAGTAACATGGAAGGCTTTGATCCAGTTTCAGCTGAAATTTCATCTTTCCTGCTTGTGCTACCACCTATTTAGACACCATAATATCTGAAGAATTTTAGTGCTTTTACTTTGCACATAATTAAGAAGGAATATGTAGCTCAGTGCTACTATTGGTGAAATATACATACATTCAGCGTTGCATATAACTGCCTTTATCTGAATAAGAATCAGAGAATCAGAGAAGAGCTTGGGTTGGAAGGGACCTTTAAAGGTCATCTAGTCCAAACTCCCTGCAACGAGCAGGAACATCTTCAACTAGATCAGGTTGCTCAGAGTCCAGTCCAACCTGGCCTTGAACAATCCCAGGTATGGGGCATCCATAACTTCTCTGGGCAACCTGTTCCAGTGCCTCACTACCCTCATGGTAAAAAATTTCTTCCTTATACCTATTCTGAATCTACCCTCTTTTAGTTTAAAACCATTACCCCTTGTCCTATCGCAACAAGGCCTACTAAAAAGTCTGTCCCCAAAGCCTGTGTTTCAGAGAATATGCTAAACTTGGAGTTTCTTTCACATCATTCTGTCTTGTATAAATCTAGATTATCAATTCTAAGAGCTAATTATCACTTTTGCAGCATTGGAAACTGTTCCTTTAAATATTTTTGGCTGGAGAGGGTAAAAATTGAAGAGATGAAAGTTCCAATAAATTACCAACTTCAAAGTAGCCTGCAGTAGAGGACTGTATGGCTAAAAACTCTATCTGTGCTGAAAAGTCCCTGAACATGCAGAATATGCCCAGGTGAATCAGTGCTTCACCCAGGGTCTCTGAGCAACAAGCACCAGTGCAGAACACAAATAAAGCAACCTCACATCTTATTATCACAGGTCCCATTCTAGTTGTTGCATTTTTTTTCCCATTACATCAGACAAGGCTACTTTAATAAGCAAGAAATTTTAGAACTCTGGCATTCTGCATATAATTAAGCATGTAGGAGACAGGGTTTCAAACAGTGAAATAAAAAAAAAGTAAAACAATTTTTGAATGTCATAACTTTCTTAAGAGATGGTACAAGTCATTTGTCTCTGGTAAGTAGTAAGAATTGACCAAGTACTAGACAAGGGTCTGAGAGATTCCTGAATTAAAATTAACCATTAACAAAGTAGCTAAAAATTCATCAATCAAATTAAATTATAATCAATAATTAAATGTATAGAAAGTACAGAAATACTGTGACAAGACTGAAAATTCTAATTTAATCCAAGAAAAGACACTCAAAATCAACTGAATGCACAGTTCAGAGCTCAGGAACACCAACAGTACACCAATTTTATCCAAATGAGTACAGGTTACAAAAATGTGCATTAAAAAAAAATGGGGAAAAAAAGCTGTCAATTGTATCTGTTTGCAGACAGCTAGAGTGAGTGCTATGAAGATAAAAGGACAACTGCAGCACCTCTAGCACCGATGAATTGTTTGGTGGAGCAGTGGAAAATTGAATATAGGTAAACTATCACACTAAAGTAACAGTAACATTTACTTATTTAAAATGAGACAAAGGTGCACAGACTACTGTTACAGCAGAAGCAGAATTAACACTAAAATACAAGTAATGAAAAGTTAAATTTAAAATTCCAAACTTCCAATGGTGTGCTTATTACCACTAAAAATATATATGAGAAAGATGTATGAGGAAGATAAAAATAAGAAAAGCTTTTATAAACCAGGAAAAAAAGGATGTTTAGGGGCTAAAAATGCATCTAGCCAGATAAAACAAATGATTGATTTTCTTATTTGGTACTGTAAAGCTTATATTTTAAACACATGTATTGCAGAATCATGTTCCTTGCAGAAGGGACATGTCTCCAAGAAAATATTAGAGTTATAAAGGCAAGCCGAATGATCTGTTTCATGAGTCTGGTAGACCCAGAGAAAGAGAAAAATGAAATATCAGACTGTATATCTGATCATGCAAACATCTCCAGTTGTTAGGCACCCCACTTCAGGATTAAAATAGAAATTCCAGCCTGCTTCTGGTTTGAATCCAGAACCTGGGATAGACCACTGTTCAGAACTAATACAGAATTCAGAAGACAAAACGCAGAAACAAATCATAGCCACTGATATGAGCATTCAACTGAGAAGATCTTGGTCTCTGTACCTACTAACTTTTATTAGTTTTCTTCATTTGTCAGCAGATAAAATAGGTTCTGATGTTTTAAATTGCCTAGATTAATTTTCTTTTTTGGCTGGAATGTATTAAAGAAAGTCAGTTAATTGGAAGAACTGGGGAAGTGACAGTAACTTCCAACAAGGGATAGAGAGTGGCCCTTTTTCACCATCACAGTTAAAGCTAGAGAAGGTTGTAAAACTTAGGCATGGGAAGGACTGAGCACAGCCTAGGTAGTTATGCATGCAGCAAAATCTTTGTTAAGAACCCTGAGAGTTTAGTAAATATCGATCACTACATATGGCTCCCACTGGACTTGAACACACTCTGGGCCTTCCGCAACACATGATACTCATTGGGTTCATTACACACAAAACAATAGGTATATGAGCAGTATGTTGTAGTTTTAGTGTCTAGCAATATAGATAACTTTCTAATGAAATAAGGAATACTTCATGTCTTTGGCAGAGGTTTCCAGAAGTCTCTGTGGTGTTTATAACAAAGGCAAAAAGATCGAATGTTCTCATGAACTTTTGCACCTTTCAACTTGGAAAAGTGCATCTAGATATCTCCAAGGGTAAAAAGGCTTAAGCAGCTTCAGATAGTGATGAAGAGAGTGCACACCAGGGATAAGTTCAACTTGTCTTACAAGACCTAGATTGTGCTCAGACAGACATTGTCCATAATTGATACTATTCTGATTGATAACTAGTTTAACGGGGTCCTAAGAGGCCCAAAGAAATAAGGAATTCCTCAACAATGTTTAGACTTTTATCTTGAAAAATTTAACTGTCACTCTTGAGAAGAGGATGAAAAACAAATTTCTTGTGCTTTATCATGGATTATGCCTCATACTGTTTTTCCTTCTGCTAAAAATGTGTAATTGTTAGTGCTGTGTTAAAAAGCATTGTACATTTTTTGTGAAGTGTCTTAATTATTTAATATATTTCTTGGAAAAGCAGTGAATTTAGTATGATGTCTTTTGTTTACCTACCCAACAGTGAACAGTTAAATAGAAACTATTAACAAGTGCAAGGTACTTAGCAGTGTCTCTGCGGGGTAAAGAAATGTTCTCTCAGCCATTCTATCTCAAATGCAGAACTGACTCACTGAGCATAAGTAATATCTAAGCTACAGAGAGTGGGACCAAGATCATCAATAACATCTAGATTTCTACTGGTTTTAATGGGAGTTACATACCTGAGTGTTTCTTAGGATTTGGCCTGTTTGGCATACCTTAATTACATAAAAATCATGGTGGCACATGGATATTTCAAATCCAAAACTTGTGTCCCAATAATTGAGCCTGACCTCAAAATTAATTTTATATCCTAGAAAACTAAATTAACCATTTATATTTACACAAGTTTCTGCTGGAGAAACCAATATATGAGACAGATTGCAACAGAACTGTCCATTGCAGCCTCCATTCCATCATGGGAGAATTACATACAGGTGACTATGTCATTGCAAGAACAGAGAAGAGACCATGATGAAGGTTGAAGAGGCATTGTTTTAATTGGTTGCTTCTTTACTGTACTCTCCTGATAAAGGTGTTCACAGAGACAACTGATAACATAAAGCTATATCCATACAATTTTGGCAATAAGTTTTAAGGGAAGAAAAAAAAATCTGTGTTTGATTTCTATTCCCTATACCAAATTTGGCAACAATATGTCAGAACAAATACTACATTTCATATAAAATGTGGATTACATTGCATTAAAAAAAATTCCAGTAAACTGAACATTTTATTTATGTATTTCTGAAAACATAAATGTAAGCAGGAAGAAAGGCAGTACTGTCCTCTTCTGTGCTATTTTTACCTTTACAAAATAGCACCTTTCAATGCCAAGAATGAAGATGTTGTTTGTTTGTTGTTTTCTCTTTGTTTTAACCATGTACCATGTTCTCTTTGTTAGAGAAGCAGGTGTGGTGTAAAGAATAACTAATGAATCCAGGAGGAAGGATTCATTGTATAATTTCAGTAAAAGGAACTCTCTTATTCAGTCTTTCAGGACCTGATCCAAGTCTTATTGAAGTCAGTTTGATTCTTTACTCCAATCATTCAATACTGAATCAGCAGAGACAAAGTAAACAAGACACATCCTAATAAGTTCCATAGGAGCTATGATCTTGCCTAAGGAAATCAATACAACTTCTGTATCTAGTTGTCTCTCATTGTAGCCATCACGCAACAAGTTCCTTGTACCCTCCAGATTTAGACACTGAGAGTACTGATTTCATCTAGTCATCAGTGCGCCAGTTCTCAAAATCCCTGTCTGCTGAGAAATGCCAAATACAGCTGAACTTGACAACCTGCAGCCTTCCAGCATCTTCTGTATCTTTGAGTTTCTGAGTTTCTTATCTCACAGAAAATGCAGAACTTCAGCTGATTCAGAAACATAAGCCTTCGATATGTCAGTATCCAATTCCTTGGGATATGGACCACTAAGACTTGCTACCTTGAATTTCCCATTTATACTGAGCTTGGCAACATAATCTAAACTGGTAAGTAAATGTGTTATGTGTTGAGTTGACCCCACCCAGCCCCCACCCAGTCATTCGCTCAAGTCCGCCTCAGTGGAATAGGGGAGAGAACCGGTGTGACAAAAGTGAGAAAAACTCATGGGTCCAGAATAAAGCCACCTTAAGGGGGGGAGGGGAGGGGAGGGGAGGGGAGGGGAGGGGAGGGGAGGGGAGGGGAGGGGAGGGGAGGGGAGGGGAGGGGAGGGGAAGGGAAGGGAAGGGAAGGGAAGGGAAGGGAAGGGAAGGGAAGGGAAGGGAAGGGAAGGGAAGGGAAGGGAAGGGAAGGGAAGGGAAGGGAAGGGAAGGGAAGGGAAGGGAAGGGAAGGGAAGGGAAGGGAAGGGAAGGGAAGGGAAGGGAAGGGAAGGGAAGGGAAGGGAAGGGAAGGGAAGGGAAGGGAAGGGAAGGGAAGGGAAGGGAAGGGAAGGGAAGGGAAGGGAAGGGAAGGGAAGGGAAGGGAAGGGAAGGGAAGGGAAGGGAAGGGAAGGGAAGGGAAGGGAAGGGAAGGGAAGGGAAGGGAAGGGAAGGGAAGGGAAGGGAAGGGAAGGGAAGGGAAGGGAAGGGAAGGGAAGGGAAGGGAAGGGAAGGGAAGGGAAGGGAAGGGAAGGGAAGGGAAGGGAAGGGAAGGGAAGGGAAGGGAAGGGAAGGGAAGGGAAGGGAAGGGAAGGGAAGGGAAGGGAAGGGAAGGGAAGGGAAGGGAAGGGAAGGGAAGGGAAGGGAAGGGAAGGGAAGGGAAGGGAAGGGAAGGGAAGGGAAGGGAAGGGAAGGGAAGGGAAGGGAAGGGAAGGGAAGGGAAGGGAAGGGAAGGGAAGGGAATATTAGTCTCCAACTAATGGCTACTTTGCAAAGACTATGCCCCGGTTCTATTGCTGAGTACATCTTATGGTATGGAAAATCCTTTTGGTCAGTTCAGGTCAGCTGTCCCAGCTGTGTCCCCTCCCAGCCTCTTGCCCATCCCTGTTCTACGTGCTGTGGGGGCAGAGTGAGAAACAGAGAAAACCTTGATGCTGTGCAAGTACTGCTCAGCAATAGCTGAAAAAATGATGTGTTATAAACCATGTTGATAACATAATGGTGTTTTATGTTTCAGAAAACATAAAACGTATCCAAGAAAACTGTATAGTCAGGTACTTAGGGATTCACCTAGGAGGGAATAGTTCTATTTCCCATTCACAGGGCTGTTTCTGTGTTTTAACACATAAACCAGACCAAAACTATCTTATACTTGCCCGTCTCTTTCTTGCCCAGTGAATCTTGAAGTCTATGGGCAAAATAGCACAGCTTTAGGCACTGCTTCTACCTGCAGAATTCTTATATCTGTTGTTTTAAGAATATGGTCAGGGAAGATGCATGTTGATATTCAGATTGCACATTGTTTGTGGAAGAAATGTTTGATTATAACAGAAGAATCAAGAAAATTTGCCTTCAAAGAGGCAAATGGCTCAGAGTTTATCTACACAAACTACAACTAGAACAGGTATATGAGTTTTAATCTATTGCTTTATTTCAAGGTAAATCAAGTGCAGGGAACCATCTTTTTTGGTAATAACATAATTTGATAAAACATTTTGCTCTTGAAGGCATAAGGGTCTTATTCTGAACTAAATCATTGCTTAGAAGCAACAGAACTACAGTGAGTGCTCATTTTTTTTCTTTTTCTTTGAGCACATGTGAAAGATCCAGGGACAGTCTAACTCTTAATTCTTGTCTAGGTAATTACCTCCTAAGTAAGTTAATCAGCTTTCTTACCTACTAAAAGGATGCATGAGTAAATGGCAATTTTTGACACTAACACCTTGACATGAGGAATAATGTGAAGTGACTGATGGAACAACATACATAGCAATAAGCCACTAAGAAGATTCACTTTCCAGTTCTTGCAAATGTGATTTTAGATCATCTGCAGTTTCATTTCTTCAGCTACACTTTTTTGGCACTATAAAAACTTCTGAAGTACAATTTCTACATCTTTGACAGCTAGTGATGCTATATGCTGTCTTTTGCTGCTAATTATCCAGCATAATTTTCCTGGTATTTTAAGACTATTTACAACTTGCTATTGAATCCCTGTTTCCAGCTACTTTTTTGTTATTTTGGGATGCTGCATAGCAGTAAAAACATTCAAAATGTTTACATACAGTAAACTTTATGGGTGATTATCGGAAAGACTGTGTTCCTATCACAAAAGAGCTGATTGCCGCTGTGCTGTACCTTGACTGTACCTTGGCTTGACTCTGAGGGACACCACTAAGCTGCAGCTGGCACAGCTGGCAGCAGCACACCTGCTAAGAAGAGCAGGCTAATGAGAATATCTCACACCAGCATGCCTTTCTTTATGGTAGATAATATAGCTCTTCAGCAGAGGAAAAGTCCTTGTCCCTATCTGCAAAGTCCAAACTCTGTGTGGGTCTGTTGCAAGCCTGTTCACCACTTACCCTGAAATGACAGCTGCAGTTAGCACGCAGTGTTACATAGCAAAACCCTGTATTTATTTATTTGCCTTCCAAATGCTCTTTTTCAATCCTTTGTAATTTTTTTATAGAATTCTAAAATACAGGTGTACAAACCAAAGAAAATTATACACCTCTCGCTACTTTACCTTCATATGTAAAAAACATCATGAATATTCCCCTCAAGTAGCAAGTACACAGCTGGTCACCACAGATTATGAAAATAGTCAGTCAATATTTGCTCACCTTCATGTGAGGAAGGGTAAAATAGTTAAAAATTACATGATCCCAGCAGACATTTCCATGTCAGTTGTTGATCACATCTGCAGAGCCATACACTAGCAAAGTCATACCATGTAGTGTCACAGCCTTTGGAAAAAGTCTGTTTTTATAAAGAACCTGTATATTATGTATGGATATATTTTAAAAAACAAACACTTTATTAAATATGTATCGAATAAAATGTGTACAGTATTTTCATTTTCTAACAAAAAACTTCTGGTTAGCATTTTATTCTCATAAGAAAATAGACTATGGTTCTCTAAGATTTTGGTTGACAAATGCTTGGGGTGTGATTATGTAATAAAAAAAGACTTCTCCGATGATTTTTTTCACATTAGGACACCCTAGGTATTAGCTATTTACATAAGTTTTGTGTATGCTACTTATTGTATATGATTTCTTATCATTAGTCCTGCATCTAAAATGTTAATAACTCACAAACCCTCCTCATATTGTCACTGATAATTAACTAGCAGAACAATTTATCATCTTCATGGAAAATGAGACAACCCTAGTAGAAACTTTGAATTATACCTCTAACAAAAGGGTAAATACAATGATTGTATAAATAGAACTATCCAACATTTCCTTTTACATGATTCACCCTAATTAAACAGGCTTTCAGTGTTAATTGCCTGATATTTCACTTGCAGATTGATTAGGACACTGTTTTCATGAACACTCTGGAATTTTGCCGATATCAGCTTCAGATTTTTGTCTTTCATTTATACTTTTTCAGCATTAGAAAGCTCTGAAGAGACAAAAATGGCCACCTCATTGACAGAAATCAAAGATTCATAACCTCCAGACTGCATTTTTTTTTCCCAGATACTCTGTAAAGAGATAGGGGGAAAGTACAGATTTTGAAGGTTGTTATTAACATATATTAGCTGGCAATTACTGAGTTCAGAATGTCATTCTCTAAAGTGATACTCTGAAAAAACTTTGATGCCCTTCAACTTCTTAAATTGTTAAAATCTGCACAAGTGCTATAAAGCTGATTATTAGTTATTCAATAAATTAGATATTTATTTGAAAATAACACTTTTCTTTCCACATATCTTTGAACTCTAACAGAACTTATTTGAAATTAAAATATATATATATTTGTAAGGCTTTTACCCCACAAAATAATTTCAGTTTTAGTATTAAAGAAGCAGCTAGAAATTGGATGACTTGCAATAGTTACTCCAAACCTCTATCAAAAGAAAAAATTATCTCATGTACCTTGGACTTCATGGACCTCTCTGTTGCCTTAGATGTTCTTCTCCCTAACCATTTAAAATATTTAAATACTGATAGTTTTGTATCATGTTTCAGTATATTTCTTGTAAAGGAAACAACCTGGATTGAAGAAAGCAGAGTTCTTGTATGTTTAATGTTCCTAAAGTTGTTTTGAATCATTGGGAAAATATCACTGTTGCTGGAAGGTAACTGTTACTACACTTGCTTGGTACTTAGCAAATTTTAGGACTTGTCATCACCAACATACAGGTTGTACACCACTGCATTTGATTAAACAGAAAAACTATCATAGCATTTTGTAAGTGTCTCCTTGAAAAACTAAGAAGCAAACCAGCAATGCAGCAACGATGGTGTAATTTGATAACCAGACAATGCTTACGTCAAAGATCCAGGTTGGATGCAGATTCCCGAAGTTACTGAGTTAGATCAGTTATTTCAGTTACTTAATCATTTCAGTCCAACCACCCGTGTAGCTAGTCAGAAAAATAGTATTTAAATGATGTTTCAACCAAAGTTTTTAGACATTTTTTAATATATGACACAGAATTGTCATTTCCTGCCAAAGCTCTCTACCAGCATATCAAGTTTATTAGTTTATTGAAACAGCATCAATGGCTGTCTTAAGTGAGGGACTTGGGAGAACCCCTCCGTACCAACGTCTCCTTGCACATACCCAGAGGAGGTCAACTTTTTATGAATTCCTCTGTTCTTCATTCTCCTCTTCCTTGTTCTGTAGATTACACCAGAGGAGGCTCAGGCACATAGAGGGAACAAAGTAGCCTTGATCAGGTCCAGCTAGACAGTTAGGGAAGAACTTTAGGGCATGCCTCACATCGCACCAGTACCTCCACATGAATTCAGTCAGCATAATATAGTGAAAAACAAAGCAGAGAAAGAGAGTCATAACACAGTGATTCCTATACCATCAAAAAGAAGAAATTAGGAATGGAAACCTCCCAGCATTTTGAGAACACCCAAAGACTTCCACTAAAGTTAAATATTTGTAGAGATGCTTTCCAAACTAGAAATAAACTTTGAACCTGAAGGCTTTGGTAGAATACATGAAGTTTTAGTTGTGACTCAAGTTTTCCACCTCTCTGTAAGATAGTCTAAAAGCTTTGTTCATACCTGAAACAGGACTTTTAAAAGGTGTCTATGCTATGGTTAATTGAAGCTAAAAATAGGTATCTATTTCTTTGGTAAACAAGAGTTGGCCTTGCCCTGGGTGAACCAAAGTTTATTGAAAATGAAAATGAGTAATTAACAATGTCTTCTCCCTTATCCCATTATAGAAAACCTTTTATTTCCCAAAGAGAAGAACATAAGCTGCTTTAAACAAAACAGAGCATAGCTGGAGTAATTTGAACTGCAGGCCATGCACAATTGAAGCTGGAGCTAGTTCTGCTTACATTCATTTTCAAAGTGTGTGATGCAAGCTAAGAAAACAAAAGATTTTAAAGTGCTCCACCCAGGGTTGCAAGGGAATAATAAGAAAGCCACAAGTCGGGCTGTTCAAGATACTGCTTTATAGTACATGACACAAAAAACTTACATGAACAGAGAAGCGTAGTGTTTCAAAAGCCGAGTCCGGTACGAGGCACGTAGCTTTCAGCAGCTGTTTCAGAGAGGCTAAGTTTCACGGGGAACACTCCTGTCACAGTGTGGCAATAACGCGTGATTGCTCCTGCCCACGAGTTTAAAAGCAGACAGAAAGCACTGTTGAATAATGATTGTCAGTGGGAGAAAATGAAAGTCTAAACATTATTTTGCCGGATCTTAGTGCGTTCAGTAGGTGCACGTAAAGCGCCTGTGTCTGGGCCTAGTGCTGCTCTAGCTGTCCTTCAGTCCACTCCCCGCTCACCTATGCTCTCTTCAGGGACAAGAGCGCAGCTTTGCTTGCTCTGGTGATGACAGTACACATCCCCCCTCCTATGTAAGAGCCTATTAGCAAATGGTGTCAGGAAAAATCTGGGCTGTATGGAAATCAATAACAAAGCTTTTCATTGATTATAATGAAGCTGGATTTCATGTCACAAACCAGAATTCTTACACTTTAGCTTATTGCATTTCTTTTCATCGGCATTCAGGAGCTGAAAGGATCGATCTCATGACACCTTTTATTTTTAATTTACTTATGATGGAAAATTCTTTAATTAAAAACCCCTGTTGGGCAAACAAAGAATTGTGGGAACTTGTTTATGAAATGAAATCTGTGTTTACTATTTGTATACATCCTGGCTTACTGGAAAAGCAGTTAGGACTTCTCTGAATGTATTAATATACGTTTAATAAATTTCAAATCAGCCTGGGGACATGCAGCAACAAACACTCTCTTGGTCTTTCTTGCTGTGGGCATGTGGAAGGGATATATGATAAACACACAGATTTACAACCACCACTGAAATATATCTCTGCCTTTTATTTAGTGTCCTAAAATGTCTAACACCCAGTGTCCCAAACACTGCTTCATTCTTTTAATAAAAGTCACAAATTTTCACATTTATTGTTTAATTGATGGTGTTAATTTCAACAGGAAAAAAAAAAAGAATTCTCTTTATTTAAATGCATTTTAAATAATTCATCTGATCTGTTTCATAAAGAAATAGTAGAATACTAGTGGAAAAACTATTATTTAGGACTGTTTAGAAGCTGATTTGTTTGTTTGTTTCTTAGCATATTCTAATATTTCACTGAAGATAAAAGAGGTAATTCTGAATTTAAATAGAGAAACAAACTTTTGAAATTAACAGTCAAAAGAAGAGTCCAAATGCATTCACTCCAGACCATTAAAACAGTGTGTTTCAAGTAATACAACTTTTAAAAATGTTATTATTTCATGCATTTATTAATGTACATACCAATAAATACTTTTACTTGAAGTATAAAAATTTACATTAACATACAATGTACTCTGAAATCACTGGTTTTATTCCTTTATTGCTAGTGATAAACCATTATAACATATTTTATATTCATAAATGCATTTAAACTTAAGACTGTTCAATTTAAAATATTTTAGCCAAATCTTTTTGAAAATTATTAGATAGTATAATGAAAGGAGACAATCTTGATTCTGGGCCTGATCCAAGACCAGGATATTTCCACTGATTCAGTGGTGGGTGCCATCAACTGATTCTGTCACCTACAACTTAGGTACCTGGTTTGAGTTAGCTACTCCAGAATCCTTTTGTAGTCAACAGAAAGAAAACCAAATATTTTAGGCTGTGATTCATGTGACCACAGGCGACATGATTTCTGCCTAAGGACTCAAATTGCAAATTTCTTTGCCTACAGTGCACTGATATTTCAGATGTAGATGTGCAGATTTTAAATATGAACTCTACTGAGTCAAAGGAATCCTATCCTCAGTACATCTTCCTTTATTCAAGCTATCAAAACGAATAATGTTGTACAAATGCTATGAGCCTTCATTGCCTCATTAGAAAGGGCAATAGCCTTCACACCAATGACCCACATGTGAAGGCATGGAGGGATGCAGCATGGCAGAGAATTCTTTGCAGTGAATACAGTGAAGCTCTGAAGACAGACAGATTTCTATTTTCTAAAATACCAAAGTGAGGATAGACTCCCAGGTTCTTAGAGCATTGGCTACATACACATCATGCACTAAAGTACAGAGCTGTGTAACTGCTGCAGGAAGTATGTCTTTTATACAGTGCTTCCCTCTGCTTCAAGGTACACCAGGATAGAAAAGCCTGGCTCTTCGAATGGCACCATGGAATGAATACAGATCCTCAAAGGAAGAGGACCTTATTTGCAAACAGCTTGGCTCATGTTTAAGGTAATTTCTAGCTCACTAATAGGAAGTCAGTGAAGGGCTGGAGAAGAATTATTCAGATTTTGCTCATACTTTTTTTTTTTTCCGGGATGGGGGGATGACCCATAGTACTTAGACCCGGTTGAAAATGAGATTGTTTTCAATGTACTAATAATAAACTAGGAAATTTGGGGGGACTGTAAAATCTCAGAGAGTAACATGCATTTCCAGACAAATAGGTGCAAAGATCTTAAATACATCTTCTAATCTAACTGAAGATTTTATTTTAGCTTTCCACATTTACAGTAACAGGCACCTTTCACTCAAAGCCTAAGTAATCTTAGACCTTAATAGCTTTTCACTGCAACATGAATCATACTTTCCCTTACTCATCTCCAGCAATGAAAATGTGAATTTGAATTATTGGAATAAGAAAATTATAGGTAATTCATGTTTGTTGTTGTCTTGTTTCTATGATTTCAAGAGAAGATGGCCATAATTTGTAGCCCTGGTAACAGGGACTGCACATCCATTTGTTAAAGCTGACCCAACAAACCACTTGTCCCTCTAGATTTGGGGGGGGGGGGGGGGGGGCAGAAAGAAAGTAAATGAGATTAACTCATCATTTGGGAGTTTTCTTCTTGTTGTTATTGTTTCATTATTCAAGTAGCATTAGAGAATGAAATATTATAAAAGGATTTCATTAATAACTGCTTCTGCTGGAGCTATTTTTAATTGTCTCAATCTTAAAGAAAACAAAATAATATTTCCTTTAAATAATGTTTCTGGAATATTCAGATGATAACACCAATAATCACCACCCATTTAAGAACACACTTGATTTCATCATATGCCTAATATCACCTGTTCAGATTTTTACCTAAGAGCTGATTAAGCATTTACTTATAGTTGTGGCAAATTCAGACCAAACAGTGAGAGTAACTGCATATGGCCTGAAAAAAATCCTACAAAGACCCCATTTTTTTGTGAAAGATGTGGATCATGACTTTCTGTTCCCACTGTAGTAAATAGAAATTAAAATTCTTTAAAGCTTACAAGAGGTGCTTAGTAACTTCTAGCATCTTGTCCTTGATTAGCATCAGTTTACAGCTGAAACATTGGTCTGTTAATTTAAATTGATTTGATGTGATGGAGCAGACTGTGTTCTAAATGCTTTTTCCTAAATCACACTCAATTAAATAAAAAGCTTGTGATGTGTTGATGTGATATCAGTGCCTACAAGCTGTAGGGTTTGTCAGTATTATACAAATGCTTCTTTTTAAAAACAAAATGTCAATCTCCGTGCTTCTCTATGATATATCCTTTGAATACCACTGCTGAAAACATACCCATCCCCTGAAACTTTCTCATTCTAATGACCACATTCCATTATCCACCTTTTTTCTCAAGTATGTTGTTCTGTGAATCTAGAGTACCTTTTACCCTTTACCTCCCTGCATACGTCCAATTTCTCAGCCGATTTGCACAAAGTAGTGAATTTCATCTTCAAAGTCCATTTACCACATATTTCTTCAGCTCTTAAGTAAAACATTTAGTTACCTAAGCAACTGTCACACCACTGAATTTTGCTAGCCGAAAGAAAATGCATGCACCTATGCACAACCCCCCGTACTTTTTCTTTTTTCCAGGTAAACAAACAAAACCAAACGCCCGCTACTGATACACAGATTTGTCGAGACTATTTACTTGCACTGTATGTGAGGTCTGGATTGAATCGCTGGATCCCATACGTTTCTCCATCTCCCAAGCCTAGTTAATGGCTGATCATAAATTCCGGAAAACTTTCTTGGATAAACTTCTTTAGTGCAAAATCAAGTTAGATCCTCTTTATGTAATGGAACACCATATGGTGCTGCTGCTAACACTGTAAAACCTGTGTATCAGGCTCCTTGAGGCACAGCTGTCTACGAAAATTTGACTTGGAAATTTTTGACAAAAATTTCTGTGCTCCAGCGTAGTCCGATTTCACGATGGCAACATTCAGCGACAATGTGCAGGAAAAGAAAGAACCACTGGCTCAGCTATGCGATTTCTCCAACATGCATATGCACTTTCAAATTTCAAAAATAAAGCACAAATCTATGTAAAACTAAACATCCCAGAAAGCATTTACCATTCCTGTTCCTTTAGCAACAGAGTGGACTCGGGATTTAGGCTATGTCTTCTAGACAAACAACCCTCTGGCCTTGTTCAACTGCCCACCTGGCTACTGAAGAAGAAACTTCCCTGTTTGCAGAGAGAACTTTCCCCTTTTAAAACAGCCTGTGACTGCTTTCAACACCCTGCGCTTATGCTGCAAATTTTCCAGCTCTGACACGAACACGCACCTTTTCAGCTTCTGGGCAGAGAGTTGTTCAAAGTCAATGGCCCTGCTGCTTGCAAGCCCATTGATCCACTGGTGTAGAGCCATTAAGTGTTGATGGCCCTTGATTGCTCTATCAAAGCTCCCCAGCTATGGTCTCTTCACTATGTGTCAACCTCCTGCTTTAAAATGAATGCTCTAAGCTGCGCTTAATGGTACCTTCAAAATGAAGTGTAAAACACAACGGGGTATTCACAAAACACAAATGGGAATTATACATTGACAGCGACATGACCACAAACCCTCACCACAATTCTTGCGAATTAAAAGAATGTCAATTACTCTTTCCGTCAATTAAAAGGCTTTAAAGTCTAACAAAGAAAAAGTGAAGAGCAAAGTTTGAAATACTACCGCAAGTGTGAGAATGGAACAGAGAAGAGCGTCTCTGAGAAAATGGATGGATGGATAATAGTGCTCTGACTTCATAGCAAAAAGGACAATCTCTTACTAAGGCTGAGCTAAATGAAGGGCTATAAGAATCTTAAGTATTGTCAATCATGTGACCGAACTATGCTAAGGAGTCGAGTTTTATATAAGACTTTTTAATGAGCTCAGCTCGACTCACTCTTTGGCACAGTGCATATGATTACTGACAATTTGCACACTAAATCGATGAGTAAATTCTCATAATAAATTATTGATTTATTTCATCCCATTTCATCCAGTCAGGCATATAATTAGTCACAGTTCTGCAAAAACACGGACTTGTTAAATTCCAAATATGTATGTAATCACCAGTGCTTCTCAGATTAGTTTTAATCTGTCAACTAATAACGTGTAGATTGATATTCCAACTCAAACAACCCTCTCTTCATTGAAAGTATGGACGTATAACGAAACAGCAAATGGATTTTATATTTTATCTTCTAAATAAATGCCAGATGCTCAGCTGGTGTCACCTGGTATAGCTCTATTAAAGGCAATGTCAATTTATACCAGCTGGTCCATGCGACTAGGTGAAAGTGAAATTTTGTTATTTGTATACAGAGTTCTTTGTTCCACTTACTTGATTCTTCTTTAATGATAGAAAATTAGAGTCAGCTGCATATGTTGTTTTGGTTTAAAAATAAAATGTACAGCCTAATGTTGCCTTTATGTCTGTCAAAACAGTTACATTTTCAAACAAACCCAGAAAGGGACAGTTATTCCCCCATGAGAAGGAGAAGCAGTTTTCAACTGAGTTAAAAAGGCAAGTGAAAAGAAAAAAAAAAGGGGGGGGGGCGGGGGAGAGCACAGGAAACTCTAGAAGGACTAAAACTCAAAGGCGGAAATTTCATGCAAGAGTTTCAGTAACGAGCAACTGAAATTACAATAAGATGCAGTCTCAGATGTTTCCATACACGATTTTTTTCCCCCTGTGTCTTCAAGAACGACATGAATATATACAATAGACCAGTCTATCCCAGTCCTATATATGAGGTTTTATAGGTAGCTTCTTGTTACTGCTTTGCAGTTGTTGTTTTCAAGCTGCTTTTATGTCTCATTTTGATATGCAAATAACAGAGGCTCAAATGTTAAATCACCTACCAAATAACACGACAATCTTATTTCATTCTACCTTTCAAAACATTCTTTTCTGGTTTTGCGTTTTTAAAGGCAAAAAAGCTCTTCCATTCAGATGTGAAACAGGGCTCCAAACTAGGCTATGTAAACTAATGGGATGATTCTGAGATTAAATCAAGTCAAGAATTTAAACACTTTTTTTAACAATATTTTGATAAACAGCAAGGTTTTCACAAAAGCATAATTATAAGCAGAAATATATATATATACACACACAACTGAGTGATCTAAACAGTGTAAGATAGCACTGAGACCAAGCCTACCTCAGAGTCTAAGAGCTAAGTCTCCTCAGCAGTATTTTTTCTCCCTTCGCTTTTAAGATATTATTTACATATACATGCAGAGATTTATGATAATGCATTTGCAAGTCTTGTGGCCAGACAGGAAGACTAAAGTAAATGCACTTGTTACCTACTCATATGAAGAAATGCCATAGGAGTGAAAGCCTGATAAGCAGAGCATCCCTATACCACAGTGTGAGAAACTACCCCTGAAATAAGGACGGAGCACAAGCGAAAAAGCTTTCACAGCACGGTATCAGCTGAAGTTGTTGCTCCTGGGAGAACCTCCTGAAAAACACTCTCAATACCACTCTCAGTGAATAGTTCCACCAATGGAGATAACAGAAATCACCGAGAACTGGTGGCGCATTCACAGGCCAATGTGACTGTGACTATATGTATTCCATATACATATATTCCTGTTGTTGTCTCAAGCCTTCAAAAGACTGATTAACAAATAAGAAGGTGGTGAGAGCGTAAAGAAAAAAAAAAACATGAGAAGTGTGATACCCTTGCTATTCAAGGACTGTTTAGTTTATGTGTGCTCAAGGTAAAGCTTATCTAGTTTAAGATTCTGCTTACAATAGAGGGTGCTTAAGGAGTGTTTGGATAATAGTCAAGGCACCAGATAACGGACATTTCAGAGTCACAGACTTGCTAATTAAGGACATACATCCTCCTTCAGCATTGAGAAACGAGGGGTTGGCAAGAGAAACAAAGCCCCTGGTGTCGGCAGAGGAGGCATGCCCACAGGAGGACAAGAGGAGAGGGGCTAGTCTTCCCCAAACGACCCCCGAAGACCACCAGAGACCCCCGCGCAGGCATAGAAGACTCTGGGATGATTGCTCAAGAGAACAACACGTCATGCTTGCTCGACATAATGAATATGCAATAGTTAGGCGGAACATATGTATTAGACAGGCGTGGTGTTTTAACTCTAGTGTGTAAA
This sequence comes from Buteo buteo, assembly GCF_964188355.1. Lineage (NCBI taxonomy): Eukaryota > Metazoa > Chordata > Aves > Accipitriformes > Accipitridae > Buteo > Buteo buteo. Next base: position 21,238,389 of record NC_134184.1, read on the forward strand.
TATGGACTGAAAACCTCAGTAGGTCTGCTCGGGGTTTGTGGGAATCTTCTACCTTGCATCCTGCGCAGAATAAAGCAATGTCTCCTCTCTAAACATACCTTGAGTGTTTCAGGAGTTACCTTCTGATCAGGTAACACTGTGACTATATATATGCCACCCAGGAAATTCCACAACAGTGTATGCTGAAAAATCATGTTCTCACAGCTGGCTTATGTTGCCCTTTCTTTTTTAAATGAGCACTGGACAACACATTCTGCCCAAAAGAACTTCTATTTGTGTAACTAGGCAACACAGGCAGACTAGTTATCAATTATGTCACAGTTTGCCAGTAATCAGTGCCTATGACATCAAGGTTTCCTTCTTGTCCTTGAGTAGTTCACATACAACAGCATGCTAATAACTGGCAAATACTAAGGACTTTTCTTTATAAATAGGTGAATAACTGCAGTGGCTCAAAGTTAGAGGCAATATTAAATAGGAAATAATTAGCCATGGTAGAACAATACTTACATAAACAAAACAAACAAGCAAGGTCTAGCCACCTCTGAAAAGGATCCTGGGACATACTTGAAAGCACTCAGCAAACCAGCTGTCTGGACAGAAAAGGAAGACTAATACTTTATTCAGTTAAAATTAGCAGATGAACTTCAGGGAGCAGAAAGCAATTACTTGATTTGGAGTTTAGCTCAGCCACACCCCAGTTATGTGACAGTACTATAGATCTTCTGTGGCCACAAACAGGCAAACTTTGTCTTACAATTCACGGAGCTGTACTGGGATTACGGTATCTGCTTATAATTTTTGTGGGTACTTTATAGACTATTCCAATGCTGAAATTGCAAAGCAACTTGAAGATCAGTACATTAAAATTTTATGAAAGTGGATCAAAAAGATTATTTTAAAAGTTCTTCTGGGAAATGTTTATTTGTACGTTGAACTTTACAATATAAATTACTGTGAGTTAAAGATTCTAAACAAAGAACATACCAAATGCTCAAAAATAATTCATTTTCCTATATCATCACCTGTTCAAGAGGCATCTTTCCCTTGAGTTTTTTAAGTGTAGTTGACAACTAGTGAAATATTGCATAACACAGGCCCACGTGTGCTCTTCTGCTAAAAATAATCACTGACCTCAACTGAGCTTGCCAAATTTAGATCAGCAGTGTCCAGAGTAGAAACTGGACCTCATATATCATAAAATTTGTTAGAATTATTTTAAAAAATAGTATTTTTTGGCAGTCGCAACTCAGAAGGTTTGCAGACTTCCCAGTGGAGGAACTAAAAAATTAAAATCTGCTGCTGGACCACAACCCTGACAAGTATATACAAGATGTTTTTCTGTTACTGTGCTGTTATGTCTACCACGCATTAGACAAAGTAACATGGTCCATCGTGCCTTTCCTCAGCTTGCAGTTTATAATGTTCTCTGTGGTACTCATTATACAGCCTGCAGCCACTAACAGTTGCTGAACATGTTTTTGAAGTTCAGTATTTGAGCCTTTCTTGCTCTCTGACAGAAAAGTGAAAATGCTATCTGTGCAGTCAGCTGATTTAGTTAGAAGAAGATGTAGATATACCTAGTGGTACATATGTAGGTTTTCTTGAGGTTTTCTTAGAAACAGTGTATTTTTATTTCAGAAGAAACTATATGCACTTCTCAGCTGGAGGGACAGTGTGGATCAAGCTTGGGGAATAATGAAATGTTGGCAGGGGAGAGGCAGAAAGATTTGTTTTGCAGAGAGATTTGTTTTACAGAGAGTTTGTTTTACAAAGTTTAACTGGGGGAAGTATCTGACCCAACACTGTAAAATTTTGAAATGGGAGCATGTAATTAGGAAAATGATTCTATGATTCTGTGATTCTGTGAGATGTAATTAGATCTGTCTGATGTGAAAACTGGATGAGTCATCATTTTCTGTAAGCAAATAATTAGTGCACATATATTTCAAATATAAAGTCTAAGGAGTGCATACTGTCTGCAATGTACATTAACGACTATAATCTTCTAAATGGGTGTCCAGATATTACTGGGGGAGTAAATAAAACAGTAACAGGGAGTTGTCATTTTTCACAGCTTTCTAGCTAGGAAGTGCAAATGTGGTATTATGACTGAGGAGCTGTCACTCATGGGAGTGTTTTTTGAATGTTACACTGTACTAGGACACTTTTATTTTCTACTGCTTCACTGGAGTGAGGTGAAATATGATATATAGCTTTAAGGGATGGAGGCTATTTGTAACTGAGTGTACGAACATTAAGGAAATCAGAATAAAAATAAAACACTTAATGACGTATTTGTGTGAGAGCAGTTAGGACTGCACAGCAATATTTTTGCTAGCATTAATAGGTCAACATTAATGATATGTCCTCTGCTCCACAATTAAGCTCTCTGCTGTGGGAATATATGCTCCTCCCTGATAATGTTTTTTTCCTCCTTGAGTATAGATTGTGTTCTTTGTTCAATGCAGAGTAAAAGTCTTTTGTCACTATAAATATTATATGTCTACTTCAAGACATGCATGACAATGAGTGTATTTTATAAATGTATATATATTTTTAAAGACATATAATAAAAAGAATGATCACTAATCATGTCTCTAGCTGCAGAAATCAAGATAAGGGTAATTTGTTTTTCAGCTCCCATTTATTTGTAAAAATATGGTGTCTCTTTTTAGAGCTCTTTTATTACACTTCAGGAAATTTAGAACAGGTTTATTGGTAGAATTGTGGCTTTTAAGTTATGAACAGCAACATTTATTCTGAAGACTCCACATTTGTATGAACTATTCTATATGCATCCTCTTGATGTAACTGCATGGGATTAAGTTTTCAACTATACATTCTATTTCATAGAAACATTTGTAAATATATTGAGAGAGAAATTCTGAATCTCTAAAAGCAAACAGAAGAGAAAATAAATGACCTACAAGTACAAGCCACTGAGTTGGTAATCAAATCTATAGCATCATGTCTTGAAAGAGAATCACGGGATTGCATATTAAATACTTGACATTATTTTCTTTTCTCCCATAGAGAATATGACTTTCCTGTGCAAAACATTCAGACTGTAGTTTGTGTCCTGTGCTCTCAGCCCTTCAAATTGTTTAAGACTTTAAAATTTAATCAAGGGATTTCTTAATGGAGGCGAAGGAAGAGTAACATCAGAAATACATTTGACAAAAGGGTAACAAATTTCTACTTAATTATTTACAATGGCCCTATACTGCTACTTAGAGACACAAAGTAGTCAGACTCCTGAGCATCAGATCCAACAGTCTGGAAGGACAAGGGCATCAATTCGTCCTCACATCATGCAAACAGTTTTCAAGATTGCATCTTGTTGATCTTGATGAAATTACAAGTCTAGGATCTGATGCAGCATGCCAGTAATTTATGATCACAGGTCACTCCAAGCTGAATGTTTTCAGGGCACATCAAGCCTACTTGTCATTTGCATGCAACTCATTTTATCACCTAAGAGATGTTTTTCATCAGGCCACTGGGCAGACGTTTGCAGTTCTGGAAGGCCTGCATTTTAAAAAAAATCGACCTCTTTTCATCCATCACAACATTAAAACAAACATCAATGCAAAATGTAATATTAAAGCAATTAACCTATTATCTTCAGGTCAGGTGTTTGTTATTTTGCCATTTACAGAATGACAAACTCTCCCACTTGGCTGCTGCTGTTTGGACTGGGCCAGCTGTCTGTTCTTTCTAAATGCTGTTTCAGTTGATTACGTGACTATGAAGTGCCCTTCTTCCTGCCATTTGGGATTACTCCTAGTTAACTCTATAGCTGAGCAATTTTCCCTATATTGCCTATTCAAGGGGTGGAGGGGGGGAAGATTCCACGGCTATTATGTTCTATTTTTCTCACCCTGCAACCTTTTGGACAGGTTTTCTTTTCCAGAGGAATCTGTCTCACTCCTAATGTACTAGGTGGAAAAAAAAATAAGTTCTTTGATATTGTTATTTCTAATGTCATACCACTCACAGTGATCACAGGGTTCCTATAAGAATGATAACAATTTAGAAAAGGAAGGCAACATTTCTTAATACATTTCAAAATTAAAAGCTAAATGATAGAAGTATGCCAAGCGCCATATAGAATTCATGGAGGAAGTTTAAATATTTGAATAATTCTGATCAGGGCGGGGGGGAGGGGTGGGGAGTAGAGAGGAGTCTGCAACAGAAATAGGATTTATTTGCACTAGCTTAGGCATCTTCAGTCTATGTCTGTGCTAGTCATCCTAGGTTCCTTTGCAAACAGCTTCAAAAGGGAATTCATCCCACCCGATGATCAGCATCTAAGATAAATCAGAAAAAAAAGCCTCCTGAGGGTTCCCATTTCTGTCTAATGACTATGCGGGGAGACAGGATGATTCATTCAGATTTAGATATAGAATTGGTGGCGCTCTGACGTCATGCAGCATGAATCCTGCATCAGGCATATTTCTACTCTAGATGCAACTGCCAAGTGGGTCAAATCTTTGCTGTGGCATACTTAGTGCACAGGTTCTGTATATCACAATGCTATAGCTCTAGCTAGCTACCATGCTGCAGATGTCTTGCTTCTATTCTAGAGAATAACAATGGAAATGTTTACATGGTCATATAAAAGCATTTTAACACGAGTAAAAAAGGACTATGCCTATACTGCCCTCACAGTAGTTTAAAACAGACTAGGTTCAAAGCATCTAACTTGAAACTATCTCTACTAGTGATACCCACAACAGGCTAACTATTGCAGACTATCTTGCTTCCTTGATCCATTTAGAGACTACATGATACCAGCCCAGTAAGATTTTGATCCTAGTGGTCGATCTGGAGATCAAACCTAAATCAGGTTCTTCAACAGCAATTTGATTTGAATTACTGTTGTGATTGCACTAGGCATATTTATAGTCTCTGATCTCACTCTCCCTCAGACCCTGAAACAGAATAGTCCAAAAATGCACATGAAAACATGTTTACTGAACAATCTGAGTAAAGCTGTTGCAACCTGACCCTGTTCAGACCCACTTATGTACACTTTCATGCAGTTTTCTAGGTAATTGTGAGTGGTGCATAGCTTGGACTTTAAAGTAAGTGATATGGATATAGGATTTTAAAATCAACTCTCTTTTTCCTTCTTTGCTGGTATACTATGTTGTCCTTTGCACAGCCTGTTGCCCTTATGCTTTGTCTGTTTTACCTCATCAGCTTTCATGTTTCAGCTACTATAATTAGACAAATATCTCTCTCTCTCTCCACTTTTTGCTATTCCATGTAAAAAGGCAAACAGCTCAACCAAACTTTCTATAATGTCATGCTGCCACCAATTCAAACACAACAGAGGAAAAAAATCACCCCTCCCTCTCTACCGCTACCAAAACTGTCATACAGACTTATAAGCCAGGTCATATAATTTCCTCCAGAACATTTTCTGCAACATTCATGGGAGATGAAGGTGCAAAGAGCATCCGAGGGTGTCTTGTCACCTACAGAGGAATCCAAATTAGTCTTTCAAAAGCGTAAGGTTTGCTCCTAGTTCATACCTTTTCTGAGTGAAGGGCCAAGTATGCTTGGACACAGAAGTTACTTCTAAACTCCAGCAAATGCAAATAGATATTACAAGAAAAATAAGACATTTTCTCTGTGTTCTGTTTTCCTAAAATATATGCCTATTAATCTTTGAGCAAGAGTACCAATTAAACTAACCATAAAAGCTTGATATTTAATAGTGAAACAGATAGTAAGGGAACACAAGTGAAACCTTTCAGGGGAGTGAGGAAACTGATAGTGAGTCATAGCACCTGGAAACATCCGTTGACTCTGTATGAAACTTAAAGGACAAATTACATGCAGATTATAAAAATATAATTTTATAATGGATACAGCAACTTGGGTGCTGTAGTGCCATACATCTGTTTTATAGACTGCTGAATTATTTAGTAATGAATTTTAAAATTAGAATATGTTACGAAGAGCCATTAATATTGCATGAAGCATTGTTGAATTACATGGTATCAAAATTACATCTGTTATAGGGTGTTTCTTCCAGTAATGGTCAACTATGTTTATACATAGTCACTGCTTTTCTTAATTGTAAGTATTTTAGTGATGTTCTGGAGAGTGAAATCAACAGATGTTATATAGTATATAGCTCTTCCAGATGGCGAACGCTCCTGCTTTAATAGCCTAAATCAGCCTTTTTTTTATCATCAATATCTAAATGATCACTACAAAACTCTGTTTTTTTCTTGCAACTATTAAGTTGGAAAAAACTTGTTATAAATTTTTCAGTGTGCCCTCAGAAAGATGACAAACACTGAAGCCTTAATCCTGTAAATTTCTACTCGATTATGGTACACATCCCATCTTCTCTGAAGTTCCTCAGGGAAAGGTTTGGAAATTGTGAAAACTATTGCTGTTGAAGAGAAATAGGCCCTGTTTCTTTCTGTACCTCACCAAGTGTCACCATATTTCCCTTTTAAACTGCCACACTTCTATGTTCTCATCAGACAAAAACACAAGGTTTTCTGAAAGTGAGTGGAGAATAAAACTTTTGCTTTGTTGTTAGAGTATAGAAGGGTGTCTTATACAGTAAATTACTTTCTACTAATATGATATACAGTATTATTTTATAAGGATGATATTGGCCAATCTTTATTGCTACTACTTATATTGATTAAAAAATCTTTTCTCATATTCTTTTAGTGAATGCCGTCTTCATAATATGACATAATTACTGAAACAGTATTTCAAGATGCTGATAGACTCTTTGATTAGCATTTTGAAAGTAATAAAAGTGATTGCATCTGACCCTTTTGGTTCAGAAAGGCACAACCCTTGGCACGGCACTATTGCAAACAGCTACCACTAACTACTTTCCTTACTGAAGCCTAATTACAGACATTTAAGTATCTGCCTTCCCAAATACAAACCTATATTCATTTTGCTGCAATATTACTGTCAATCTCAGCACAGCTGTGAAATATAACAACCCAGCTTGCTGTACTAATGAAGAAAAGACTTTCTGTTTAAAAAAAAAGTAGTAAAAATTATATTTAAGCCCAGATTATTTTGGTTGATGTGAAGGTAACTTATATGTTTAGTCACCAGCTAACTACCTGCACCACCTCCTGCTTCTCCAAAGCTCACTGAATCAAGTTGACTTTGCAGGCTTCCAGTCAGGTACTTAGCACAGATGCACACTGTTTTTTTCTCCCACTCCTGCCTCAAAACACAAGGTCATATCACCACTCTTCCGTCCCTTGATGGGTACTCTTCAGCCGAAAACTGTTATGTAGCCATCTGTTTATTAAATACCAGCATTCTGCAAAATGCATCTGTATAAGAATCTAGACCTTTTAGAGATACCAACTAGCACTTCAAAAAAACAAACTCTCTTTTCTGCACCCTAGTCTTGACAGTGATTTCCCTCTACCTTTTGCCTGTTTTGACCTTCCTTATTGAGCATTGATCTTTTCCCTTCCTTCGCTGTTCACTTGAGTGAATAGTGAATGTTACTGTTTCATGTATTTTGTCTGTGCTCCAAAGTCCTTGCTGATACAATTATTGTGGTAATGTATCCAAGACTTTCTAAAAGCTGTTTTCTTTCTCCTGTCTGTGACTGAATGCATACTGAGCACAAATCATTAAAGAATTGCAGTGCTAACAGAGGTCCAAATTTTGGAAACTGAACTGTCATCTTTAGGATATTGCAAAGGTTCTTCGCTGATATAAGAGGGGTAGAAGTAAAAAACAGAACCACTTTTCTTTCTTTGTGATACTAAAATTTCTGAGATTGAATTTTTCCCTATTATTAAAATTGTAAGAGCTCCTTAGTCCATTTGTTCTTCATCTGATATAGATATGTGTGTGTATAAATATACACTTACACAGAGAACAGGTGATTGCAGGCAACAAACACAGAGTATGTGTTCAGAATTCAAATTCCTGGGCAGGTTCCTTCAGGTGTTACTGCCTGCCATTCTGCAGTTTGCAGTAAGTTGGTTCACAGGTGCTGCTCAGTTACCATCTTTGTCTGGAAGTGGATATACTCTATACATTTTGGCAGTGGCAAAAGTTGGAGGAAGAAAGGTGGTGGTCTTTTAGCGTGAGGGAGTGGAAACTTCCCAGGCATAATTCTGGTGCAGACAGGAGTTTTGGCAGTAATTTACAAGACTGTATGTAAAAAAACAGATGAAGAAGTGAAAAGTAACATCACAGCTCATTTGCTATCAAGTATATTGTGTCTTTCTCTGTTTTTTTTTTTAATATATCATTAAGAATCACTACATCCCCTATTACAACCTGAAAGTCTCAAATTTGAAGCCAGTGAGAGGGGGACTAACTTAAAAAATATATTATTAATATTATAACCAGGTGTCTGGTTGATAGAGAGAAATAGGCATCAGTTATAAGACAGGTGTTTAAGATCAGCAGTATTGTTACTTTCAGAGGTCAGACCATGAAAATAGCTGACTGTGGAAGAGTTAAACAGACAATGAGCTATAGTGAATACACTATGAGCCATATTTATAGCTAATACAGCAAACTAACTACCATGGCAGGTAAATCACTGACAATCCCATGTCTTACGTAAGTGTGTCAGAGTGTAGGTAAATAATCTGAATAGGCTATTGAGTTATTCTATGAGTCACTCTAGTTAAGCCTTGCTGAAGGAGAGCAAAAGTGGATGGTGCATACTACAGATCCTGACAAAATCCATTCTTACCTCCTTCTTTATTCAGGACGCTCGTAGCTAATGCACAGTTCAGCGACATCCTGAGCGTGAATATTTCCTATACTGCAGCTTATCATGTAAACACATCATATAGCTATGCATCATATAGATTATACAATAATTACTATATTGCATTAAAAGCACCACAATTGTGATACATAGAATATAACTGAATTCGAATATGTTGAATTCAACATTTTCTCAACACATACCAATATTCAGTGGTTCTAAATTGTAAGCCTCAGGAACAAAATATGATTTTCACACAGATTATTCACATAGCCAAGGCCTGACATTTTCAAAGGCACCACTTGGGGACAGGGGTCTATGTAGTATAGAATATAACTGAAATAAAATATATGAGAGCACCAGGGAGAAATAAAGATGTCTTAAAATGTCTCCAGGCACAGATATTTTTTATATGCAAAATATACAGTAAATCTCTATTGAAAACTGCATAGAATGGCCTTGATTTTAACTCTTTTATGTTAAATTCTAAATGGAAAAGACATCAGTAATATGTGTACTGTTGTTTATTTAGTACAGGTCCATAGCTTTCATTACATTTCAAAGCATTATTTGCTGCTTTCTAGATTTGAATTAGTCTCTCAATCTTCCTCCAACAGAAATCTACCAGCTGTGACCATCAGTAATTCCTCTTTTTTGTGCCATATCCAGAGATAAATTAGTCTGGTGGGTTCAGAGATGGGAGTCAGCAAAATTAAAGAAAGAATGTATTACCTAAGAGCAGAACAACAAGGCTGAGAACAGACCCATGCTGAGGGTGCCATGGCATAGATAGCTGTACAATGTAATCAGCATAACAAAAATAAATACTTTACTTCCAACTGAAGAGACTCCAAAATTTCTGTCCAAACAATATAAACGAAAACTGCTTCTTCTTAAAATTTCTGGACTTCTTCTGCTTCCTGACAAGTTAAAGTACCAGTTATTATTAAAATTATCTCAAATTTTAGCAGGCAGTTCATTCTTTTTGTTTCCATTAACTGCAATAGATATGTACTTTGTGTCCCTGCAAGAAGAGATATCCAGTTATAAAAAATAAATGTACTATATTTAAGAGCAAACCTATTTTACACATCTGTCTTTGTCACCATCTCAAATTTGGTGCAGCTTCAGAGGTGATGTCTTTATGGACAGAACTTACCTCAAAAATTATTTCCATGACATAAAGATCTATACTGACTTACACTAAAGGGAATCTACTGTATTTTTTAATGGAAGGATCCCTCTTGGCATTGAAGAGAACAGAAGGATCTGCAATTTTATAGACTGAAAGTTGATGTATTGATGCCATTGAGGGGGAGAAAATAAGATGAAAAATCTCATGAGTCGAGATAAAGACAGGGAGATCCCTTACCAATTACCGCTGCAGGCAAAACAGACTTGACTTGGGGAAAATTAATTTAATTTATTGCCAACTAAAATAGAGCTGGGTGGTGAGAAACAAAGGCAAAAAAAAATTTTAAATCAACACCTTCCCCTCACTCCCCCCTTTTTTCCAGGCTCAACTTCACTCCTTCGTTCCCGATGTGTGGATAAACCTGCTCTGCTGGGGTCTTCTCCAGGGGCTGCAGGGGAGTCTCTGCTCTGGGGCCTGGAGCAACTCGTTCCCTCCTCCTTCTCTCACCTGGGGGGCTGTGGGGCTGGTACTCTCACGTTTTTCCTCACTCCTCACTGCCAGGCAGCACTTTTTACCCTTTCCTGAGCACGTTTTCCCCAAGGAGCCACCACCTTGTCTGTGGGGCTGAGCGGTGCCCTGGGGTGGGCGGGTTGGAGCCGGCTGGAACCAGCTGGAACCGGCTGGAACCAGCTGTGTCCAGCACGGGGCAGCCCCGGCCGCTTCTCACAGGGGCCGCCCCGCGGCCCCTCCACCACCAGTGCCAGTACACAGACATAGGCTGCAAACAGGAAAAAAAGGATTTTCACCATCTGAACTCTAGCCGATGTGCATCACCGACACTCTCTGTGTTGTTATACAAACACAAAAAAATGTAGTCCTGCAAAAGGAGACAAAATAATTGGATTAGTTCATAACTGGGAGTCAGCAAAGTAGCACTCGCTACCTCAGCACAGTTAGGCCCTCATAAAAACCCAGGCTTTCAGAATGGTGCTTGCCTGAACTTGTGTCAAAAGTTGCATTTAGCCTGTCTGACACTGACGCCTCAGTGCAATGCACATATCTCACCCACAAGGAAACAGAGGGGAAAGCAAAATGTCTTACCGGACTTCTGAACCAAAAGTTGTTGCTCAGTAAGGATGTGATCCCACCTTAACCAGTTTTATAGCTCTACGATATAGATATCTACACCTTAGCTGAACACATTTGTCACCCTTTACAGGCAATGAGAGAAATGGGCATTCTTCAAGGCACAATTCATCTTACTGTTGAATAGACCCATTGGTTGGTATTACCATGAAAAACATCCTCTATTTACCTATAGATTATTTGGATTTAGCCTAAAAAAAATAAAGTACTGAAATACAAACCAGAAAATTAATGAAATCCAAGAAGCATGAAATCTTTCTACTACTCTTTTATAGGAACAGTGTGCCTCAATAAAACTGAGTAACTAGCTAATTGAAAGTCTCATTTTGTTCAGTTATTTACAAGCTACAAGCAATACATTGAACCCACTAGAAATGTTCAGCTACAACAGAGACCATCACAGTCACCACTGTGTAGATATTTAAACAGCAAAACACATGGTCTCCATTATATGCACCCCAAAAGTTCGTAAACTTCCACAGGCTGCATCTTTCCTCAGTTCCACCTGTCTTAAAAAGATGGATGAGAAAACAAAACAAAACAAAACAAAACAATGCACTAAAAACATAGTAAAATTTCAGTTTAAAACTGAGAAAGGAGCAGTGTGTCCATTGGTCAGACAATGAGAGAAAGAGATGCTTTGAGACACATATCCATGCTCCTCAGCTCATTCAACAGTTTCTGTTGGTCTAATCCAGCAGCAAACAGCAATTCCCTTTACAAGACAGAGTTGTCTTGGACACTGCATTAAGGAGTGGAGTCAGCACTCTGCTTTCTTCCTGTTCACGCCTCGTCTGACTTGGGAGGACTAAGCACACTGAATAACATGTATCCCAGCTAGTTTTAGATACCTAACCAAGCACTGTTCCTGTTAGGTCCTCACACAGTCAGTGGAGATCTGAATCACCTATGGCAGCTCTGGTCGTAATTTAGCCGCTTCAGTTAAGTGTCTTAAGTGAAATTAATGCAGGCCCGATTACCTGCATAAAAATTGTATCTATGTGAAGGCCAATCATCAGGCATAAAGGTTTAGGGGGGAAGCTATTTACTCCCATTGGCAAAGGTTTCGTCCAAGATATTCAGATGTGTTACAAAACAAATGTGTGTGCATGTATATAAATATGGAGCAGGCCCAGCTAAGAAAAGCGGTGATGCCTTAGCCGAAAGCTGAAAAATGACCATTTTAATAGGTTAATTTAAAACAGATTCTTATCATATTGCACCATGTTTTATATAATTGAAAATACAGAATAACTCAGCTAGGTTTAGTAAACACACTCCCCAAAGTAGTTGGCTTTCATAGATTTTCAACACAAATGTGGGCAATGTTTAGTTAGTCAACAAAATAGTGGGTTTTTTTCTTGATATACAATAAGTGGCAATATCAGCATAGTGATAAACACAGACCTGTCTTGGCTAGTATTTTTGCCCCTCTTTCTGAGCACTCTGTCAGACAGTCTGTCTAAAGCTTTCTGATTTTCTAAAATAGTATTATGGAGCTGTGGTAGTCATTCCATGGCTAAGGTTGTAAGTACCTTCCATTATAAGCTCAATTAGGCCCTTCCATCTAATTTTAACATCAGACTGTTCTATTAGAAATTTCTCTTGCATGGTGTTCTGAAAGAAGATGATTTTTTTTTTCCCCCTAGAAAGTTTGAGGGTAATTGGACAAGGCATTTGTGAGTTTTGAGAGGCTGTAAAATCAGTGGTAATTTGCATTTGTTACATTATCCTAATGTATTTCAGAACAGCATATCCCCAAAACAGCATGTTGTAGAAATGGCAAATGTGGTTTATTCTCCTGTCTTCACTGAAGACTGAGTAGTTTATGAGCTTTACAGGACTAGACAGAACTACCAGGGCTAGGGGAGAATCAGAGCTTAAAAGGTTCCCAAGAGCTGGGCTGCTGTCAGAGCTTTTGTTTAGCAGGTGATCAGCAAAAAGCAGGCCTTTGGAGCATCTTCCTGCCTGAGAATACTTTAAAAGACAGAATTAGGAATAAATAGAAATATTAGATTAAGTTTTCTCTTAATAAAAATAACCAAATTCCCTTAAAAATCACTGACACTAATTTTCAGTGTCCATTAGTTTAGAAAAAACTTTATTAGAACATTCTGCAAGAAATAGGAAATTTGAAAGTCAGGAAACTGTAGTATTCTAAAGGAAGATTAATAAAACCTAAAAATAAGAAACTTTAACATTCTTATGTAAAGTACCGATACCTCACTTAGTTCTTTCTCCTACTTTTGATCATCACCACGTAGCTTTCAGGTACAGTTCAGATACCATGTATTGACCTAGACTTGTAGGTCATGATCACCTACCAAGTAATAAAACACAACTGCAAAAACATAACGTTAAAATATGGGTACCATAAAGTACTGAAAAAATATTACATATTTAAGAAAAAAGAAATCATACTTTTATGCTGTTCTATCTCCCTTTCCCTATCTTATTAAGTATTCTCTGTAAAGTTCTTAGAACACACATATATATAAATTTCATAGGCTTATCTTTATTATCACAGGTAACTAATATACTTTCTAATGTAAATCTCATGCTTCCATTTTTCACGTTTTACTTCAAGGAGGCTAAGAAACATAGCTTTAGAGCAAGTCCCACATTATAAGCCTGTAAACTGGGCAATAAAACATAACCATTACAAGTTGAAGACCAGAATCGCCCCCCAACTTACATACAGATCAAAGATTAGAATATTACACACACTATTCTTCATATTAATATTTTATATATCTTACTGCAGGTTTTAATGTACTGTATTTCATATACTTTTCAGTATTATTCATAGAACATAATTATGTGACAGACCAGAGACTGATTATTAATCCAGCTAGTATGGAAGGCATGGAAAAGAAATTATTTCACCTAACTTCAGTCACCTAAAATTTAGTCACCATGTCCAAAGTAGGTGTCCCAAACTCTATTTATCCCATGAAAACAGAGAACACCTCCAGAAAGTAATTAATCCCCTTTTTGAAGAGTCGAAGATGAAGTTCAGTTGCCTCAAAATATGGATTTTTCTGTTTCAAGTGCTCTAAGATGCCTGAGACATCAAGGTGAGGTTGGCAGACATAACAAAAGAGACCCCTTTGGAGATCGCTTTGGAGCTGTTGCTGAAAGCGAAACAAGACATACCAAGATATTTAAAGTGTCACTAGATTAAATGTTTGGGGAACGGAATTCCACTCAGCTAAGTTTAAACTAAATACACAATCTGCTTGGTGATTTAAATTAGGTAAGATTCTTGCCACCCACCCTCATAGACATAAACATAGGCCTAGGGGGTGGGTTTGCTAGTCATGTGACTTTTTTTATATTATGATGATGATGATGATGATGATGATGATGATGATGATGATGTTACCTGGAGAAGAGTTAGCACAGGTCTGCCAATCTATGTTGCAGTTGCAGTACAGTTATACCATCACAGAGATATAATGAAGCTATAATGAATGACTTTTACAGCAAGGAGAGCAAGCATAGACACTTCTCTGAGTCCTTAACCTGTGAAAATGTCACTATTTAGCAAAATAATTGAACACATTCTAAAAACACGTTTTTCAGTCTCACCAACTTGAAGTATATGCTTAAACTTAGCAATTGCCAGGCTTTTTCTGAATGAGAGCTTAAAAGATGAAGGATAAACACAAGAGAGAAAAAGAGATAACTGGGAAAAAGTTGAAGATAAGAAAGCTAAAAATATTTTCTTCTCTCTAGAGTAATACATTTTCTTGGAAATACATAATGATCTAAGTACAGTGAGGCTCCTCTTACAATGAAAATTTATTCTTAAATGATTTAGCAATGGCAGTGTATGATGAATAAATTATACATGAAGAATAAGGCAGCATTAGAGTGTCAATTGCAACTTTTTTTTTTTTAAACAGAATTTAGTCAAGGATACTTTAATGAGGGTTCTGTTTGAAAAATTTGTGAACAATCTAATAGCTCCAATGCATGAAACCAGTTTTACACAGATAATTTCAGAGTTCTCCCCTGTATTTATAGTTGTGTTCTAACCAGAACTGATATTATTTTATGCATCATACTGAAGAAGTCCTTAAAAGAATTTAAAAAGTTATTTTTCTTGTTAAGATACAAATCTTGAGGTCTAGAGACGCTCCTATAATTACAAATTTTTGGAAAGTCTGAGGTGCTTTGGGTAAATTTTACCAACCTACCCTTCCTCTTCATGTGCAAATGATTCCATATCAATATTTGAATATAGTTATAGGTGTCTACACCTAATGGACTATTAGAGCAATCAGTACTAACCAGCTCATTTAGTCTACAAGTTTCTTGTACCATGGAAGAACTTTGTGCAGAGATTTGAAATCCTATTTACAATTACCCATTCCATACTTGTAGCTTAGTCATTTAAACACCGAGTGATATGTAAGCTTCCTTGGTAATCAGCTGATGACAATCGTATTTTCAGTTAAGGGGATGCCTAGCATGCAAGTGTGAAAAACAGAAAAAAAATTGCTTCTGTGTTCTTTAATGGTTTCCTAAATCAATATAGCATAATTTGATTCATAGTATCACTCATCTTCCTTCAAACAATTCTAATTACTATCTCCTATCAAAAGACTAACAAAGAGAACCCATCTCAGATCAATTTTTCATGACAGAACCTTTTAATGATTGCTACCCAGTATGCAGATTTTATTTGTTAAGCTGACACAGCAAATTAGCTCTACTTTTCCTTTAAAACCCTCCCCCGCAAACAAATCAAATGACACTGAATATCAGATAGGAGAATAGTAAAGATAGCCCGAGAAACTGGGATTCTTTAAAATAATGTATATTTGATAGACATTAAAAAGATTATTAAATACCTCTCCCTTTGCTATTTGGCATGAGCAGTCTAATATATTTCATTTTAGTCTATGGGGGTTTTTGTCTGTACATTAAATGAAACTGAAGAAATGCAGGGCAGACAACTCTTCATTCAGAGAACTCATAAGCTCACTAAGCCATAAGCCCTGCCTCAAATGAGCTATCACTTTTCACTTTTCTTACACATCTGGGAGGCATTAAGCAATTTTTCCTATGAAGGGGACTTCTTTCCCTATCCAAAGCAAGTCCTCTCCTTGTATAGCATGTAAATAACAAGCCACTTTAAGAAAAGTATAGGCTGAGGAGCCTGTGTAATTGAAATGCTACATGCAGGTTATATGTGGGTAAAAGCCCATGGTGAAAATTCTACCTCCCAAATTTCCTCTGACTGCAGGAATCCTGGACACAGATAGAGAGTCTGTTTTTTATCTAAAGTACTGTATAGTTAAGAGTTTGGATCTTTTACCATAAATCTTCACTTAGTAACAGGATGTTAGAAAGTGTTATGTGATCTGTAATATACAAGGTTGTATAAAGTAGATGTTCTGTAGATGCTGTACAGGGCACTTACCTACAATTCATAGGGTTTGAACTGGATTATTTCCAGGTCTTTTCCATCCTATGACCCTACTATTTAACCTCTAGATGATAGCATGTAAAATCACTTCTAAAGTTTATACATTTCATCTCTAATACCCAGAAAATAGCTTTGTCCAAGTTTTCAGTCTTATCATTGCACCTGCACCATGCTTCTGAAGAAAACTGTAAATTCAAAGGCTTGAAGCTTTGATGAAGTGCTTGAACTAGAGCCGAATCTGAGGAGAGAAATCTGGCACTGATACTGAGGAATGTGAACTTCCATGTCTGAAGAAGGACAAGGAGATAGCTAGCTATCAGTGCTGATTAAAAAGCATTTTTACAATCAGACACAGAACCATACTGCTCTACATTTCACTGCTGAAGTCTGAACTTGCACTTGGTTAAATAAAAAATAACATTCCCATTTATTCCAGTGATTGTCGGACTAAGCTCCTGAGAGGACACTTGTCATACCCTTTAAATACAGGGCAAACCTTCTCAGCAGCACACACTTCCATAGTTTTCAGAAGACATTATGTCTTATAGAAATTACAAAAGAAAGTTGTTTCTAGTTTGCCTTCTCCTGATACAGTTTAGTCTCAGAAATTATAATTGAGCCATATATAGCAAAGAGTGGGTGAAAAGGAAGTACCACAGCAAGAATACAAAGGCTACCTGATACATGCTACCTTTCCCTCTGTCAAGGAACTTCTTGTGAAATACTGACTGGAACCTTAAGGAAATTTATATGAATTATAGTCACAGGGAGCAAAGGGAAAGAAAGATGTTAAACTTGTCTTTCTTGCTTTAAAGGTTATTTCCAATTTTTCATTTAATCTCCTTAATGAGATGCCTGTTGTTACCCTAGACATACTTGCCTACTTCAACAGGTGACAGATTGAACCCCAAGCTTCAAATATTAGAAGATAATAGCTAGTTAAGGATTTTTTTTATAAGAATCATAAAGAAAAAACCCATCTACAAGTGTTCAGAGAATTCAAAGTGTTCAAGAGTGTGACCCATTCCTGAGTTTTAAATGTTAATTTCATACAGCTGATTTTCAAAATAAAAGCATATATGCTCCAACATAAAGCATTACATGCATATTAAATAGCTTTACCAGTGAATATATGAAGATGTCAAGAAGTCAGTCTATTTACAGCTTACGGGCTGTGTTTCATATTCAGTGCTAGTACCTAGTGCTAGTACTAAGTGTCAGGTTGCAACATTACTTTGAACCTGGGCCTTGCATGTCTTTTCTGCTGACTTTCAGCTCAGCATTGAGCTAAATCCCACAGGTGGTGTTATGAGAAATTCTTGCTTTTATCACAGAGCAGACAACAAGAGTCATTAAACTTTGATGACTTAAATGGGATAATGTTCAACAAAGAGATGCATGCAACCCAGAATATTTTTCTTTTAAGTTTGAGTGTGAAAGATAGCATTACTTAGTAACAGATTACCCTGTAAAAGCTTTGGTAATTTGTCTGAGAATTATCTGAAAGTCAGTTAACAATTATAACAGAAAGGTTTGCTGAGACTCTTCTCTTCAGAATGGGTGCACTCCATAACAAACCTCATAGTCCTTGTCTACCAGTTATCCATGGGAGGGCACCTGATGAAGAGCACAGGAGCTTTCTCTAGCCATCAACTTAACTTTCATCCACAACGACTGATGCATCAGTGATACAAGGGCATGCACACAGGTCTTTTTCCATTATGTACATGAGAATCTCTCCTGGGTTAGTCAGTTCGCATACAACCTTGTATGACTGCAGTGAGAGAGACTGAAAGAAGAAAGTCAACTGCAGAAATGCGAGGATATTTCTCTGTTCAGAAGAAGCACAGAGAAGGGTCTTGGGCTCTTTTACAAGCCTTCTCCCAAAACCTAAGGATGCTCACCAGTCATGATAAAACTGAAACAGAGAAGCGTGTGCAAGTATTTATTGCTTTACGTGATCTGGTCTTCCATTAGCAAAGCATGACACGTTTATATGTGTCTCTGAAGACTGACTGTAAACCCAGAATGTACTATTATGTTTTTGTGGGAAAAGGTGTTTAAATGACAGTAGAGGCTGAGCAGGAGCAATGACACCGAGCAACGTTGCAACCTGCTTATGGGAAGCAGTAACAGACAGAGAGAGAGACCTGTGCCCTGAAAGGATGCCAGAGGTTATATCTACACTGCTAAGTGCACTCACCCCAGGGAGGGGTCCCTGCCTACAGACCAAGAGGTAGAGAATAGTGCTCCACACTGCTGAGCACTAGTTCACTTGAGCAGACTGGCTATATCCACAATACATAGAAATCAGTGCTGGATTTTTTCTGACTCATGTAGGCAAGGTGTAATGATTTTTTTTTTTTTTTTTTCCTTTCTCCCCAGGACAAAGTGAATAATGTGAGGGCTCTACTGCAGCTCACCAAAGTGATCTTTTTACAACGTGAAAGCGAGGCCATGTATTGCAGGCCCAGGGGTGTGTAGTTAGAGCATGTATGAGGTTGGGATAATATTGAAGGGAGGAAACAAACCTGCTTCATTCTTGTCTACCACACCTTTTAAAACAATTTTCTGGATACGTTTGGAGGTTAGCTGCTTGATGCATTGTGAGCTTCAACATGAATTAACATTCATGCAATCTGGAGCAGCAGGAGACCTGCACACCGGAGGGAACTTGGAACTGAAACTGATTAACACCAGAGATGTACTCACAGCGGGCAGTGAGGAAACATTCAAGCTAAGAGAAGTTCAGGAGTACAGGATTCCTCTGTGTATCTGGGGAAAATGTACCTGGGATAGGTAATAGCTAATTATCCTTTCAACATGTATCATTTTCTTTTGAATTCAGTCTTAATACTAAGTGATTTCTTTTCCATGATGATACGAAGCAAAGTTTAATCCCACCAGAGCAGCTACCAAGCTTTAGAGGGGAATAGAAATGCAAGGAAATAGTGATTATTATCACTTATAATGTTTTATACCAATGTACAAGAGCTTTCTGGAATTTTTTTTTCTTTTTTTTTTTTTTTACCTTGTAAAGTTTCATGACATAGTAACTATATTTTTGCTCCTTGCATTGCCACCATATATTCAAACCTTCTCTCTCCATCCATCCATTAAGCATTTAGGTAGAAAATGACCTTCACGACTGAAAAATCTTTTGCTCTTTTTTTTATGAAGTACAGTCTCTACATATTAGTGCTAAATAGAGATAGCCTCTTCTTACTGACAGTGCCCTGAGCAATACAAAATTCCTGTTTGTCAGTAGACATCCCTGCTACTTCAATGTTTATCACTAAAATGAGATAATAATAATAAAACCCCTTCTTTTTTAAGGATGACACACTCCTCTGACACTGTACCCTCTGTTGGCACCGTATGATCAGATCAAAGTAAGAGTGACTTGGGGGAGTGTAGAAGAGCAAATCATTCACAGTGACTAATTTAATAACATTTAGCCTCTTTTCTGTGTGTCAAGTGCCAACAAGTAGCTTAATACTTTCTCAACTAAATTCATTACCTGCAACTATTCACCACATATTTTGTCTCAATAACATGGATTTTAAATTGTTCATTTGAACTGTTTATTCAAATGCAGTATTATTTTTCTTGACACACAAATTTTGTTCAATGAATAGATAAATGCAAATGAAGTCAGGTATCTGGTGGAAATATCTTAGATTAAAAATTCATAATTTACTCTCTCAAATATTTGCTATGTGAGCAGTAAACATATTTCTAGTAGCAAGTTTTCACTAGAATGCCTGCAAATATTGTGAGTACAACTAGAAGGCATTTAATAGCTATATCCTGTTTGTTAAGGTAGTGTCCTAGAATGGGAAAACGAATCAACAAAAAGGATTAACCCAATTCTACCCCCACCCCCCAAAAAACCACCCCGAAGCAAAATCATGCCAATATTAAAATAAACAGGTCTGATATTAATTTATCTCTTAAACTGGTTTCTTCGGGACAGCCTTTAAGGTTTGGGGGTAAGTTCTGATGTCTCTTTATTTTCTCTCTCTTTCTCTAAAGCACTCATATATACACTAAGCAACCTTATCTGTGAAAAGCTATCTATAGCAGCATAGAGGTCAGCCTCACCCCTTGGCCAGGAGTCCTTGGAACAGTAGTTTTAGAAGTGTAATCTGGCCCTTTTTTACTAGCAAATGTGATAGCCCTTTGGCAGAGCTCTTATAAGCTCTTCCCTCTTTCATTTCAGAGTGCTTTACTACATGTTGCATATTCTTTCTCTAAAAGCTAGTTCAGCAGGAATGTTCAAAACAGATATTAAAGCCATTTACCTGTTCTGTGCTCCTTGCAATATTTAATGATGGTAACGAGGCTTTCCATAGAAGACCATTGAGATGTTACAGTGTTTACTAGTATCTACTGCTTTTCAATCCTATTACAGCATGCTGAACCCATTGATCACTCATTTGTATTGTGCATGGACTCATTCAAGCATACACAAGGTTGAATTCCTCCAGTTGTTACTACTGTGCTTGACCATAAAGGAGAAACAGCTCATGCACGACTTCCCTTTTTGTAACTCTGATGCCTGTGGCATTATATTTCTTTAATATCACCTGTAAAAAGGACCCAAATTTTATTTTACCCAAAATGCCAAATTTACTGCAAAGCTAGATATGGATATCTGCAACTGACGGACCCAAGGTTAGTAAAAGGGCGAGGGGTTGAGACAGGTGATTCATTGAAAGCCATTGTACAAACAGAAGGCAGCTACTGCTGCTGCCACCTGATATGCTGACAAAGGCTCTAACTGTTGCTCAGTTTCCTTTTTGTAGCTATATTCACAACCTTTAAGTTGCTGAGACTCGGTTCCCTTTCCTTTCATGCCTTTTATTTTACCCTTATCACTTCAATAACTTTTCTTGAGAGATTTGCAGGCAGGTTATTAATGCAGCAGGTCTGGTGGTGATAACCAGGATCAGCCAAGAGTCCAGATCCCCAGACAAGTCTGTAGGGATGGGGAACATCCAAAGTCAAGCTGGGATGTCATCAGCAAGCCAGGGTCAGGATCAGGTCTGGAGACAGTACAAAGAGTCAGACATAGCCCAGCAATATCTGGGCAGGTCTACAGTGACAAGGCAGGTCTGAAATCAAGCCAGAAAGTCAAGTCTGCAGTATGCTGTATGTACCCTTGTTTCACTAAACCTTTTGTTCATTTGAGATTTACTCAAATTACAATCATCAGCACCTATACTAATCAAGCTGGAAATCCAAACAAATAGTTTGGATGGAGAGACCGTCTTTTTATTATCATATACCTAGCCATACCCTGTGATAGCTACAATGAGAAAGAAAAGTGTGAACTTGCTCAAGAGCACATCTTTTTCATAACATATTCTTATTCACAAGGCAAGCACCACAGGTCTGTTTCCCTGCTAGCAGCATGGTATTGTATTTGTTTCGGGTCTGTGTTTTGTCTGATTCATAGCCATATTCTGTAGCCTTTTCCCTAAGTATCTTCAGTATTAGCCTGCTGAATAGCTATGCTGAAGCAAGGTCCTATCTTCCACTATCTCTGTAGTGAGGGGATATTACTCTGCTTCTCATGCTGTCCCCAAAGTCATTCTCTATTGCAGTTACTGTGTTTTATAAACAACAGATGCGCTGTGCCCCTTGTCCATCTTAAACAATTGCTGTCAAGATGTAGCATCAGAATAAGCCACCTTGGCAACAAACAAACATAAAATCCCCCATTCCAAAGTCTGGTCTATAGGTCATGCTTTTAAGTGTTAACTGCTCTGGCTGGAGATGTGAACATCATGCCAGCTCTTCTGCCTTCTCTCTGGGTTTAAAGAAACAGAGTTCTCAGAACACTTGTAATTCTGGCAAAAGAATTCATTTAATGAATTATGCTTCAATGAAACACAACCATACATGTAGTCAGTGGGTAAGATTCATACCCATACCAATGCAAAAGACCCATAGAAAGCAAAATATACCCTTTTACTACTGAGCTAACTTTCCTCCTTTCATTCATCCCAGAGTTGTTTTGGCCATGAACTGAAAAAAAGAAAAAAATCTCCAGCATAATAGCTATTTTCCATCTTTTACCAGAGAAATTCAAGAGACTGTTTGTGCTGGGTTTGCATGGCAAAGTTTTGGTAGCTGGGAGGCTACAGGGGTGGCTTCTGTGAGAAGCTGCTGGAAGCTTCCCCTGTGTCCGACAGAGCCAATGCCAGCCGGCTCCAAGACAGACTTGCCACTGGCCAAGGCTGAGCCATCAACGACGGTGGTAGTGCCTCTGGGAGAACAGATTTAAGAATGGGGAAAAAACCTGCAAAAGCAACAGCAGCCAGAGAGATCAGAGTGAGAACATGTAAGAGAAACAACCCTGCACACCCCCAGGTCAGTGCAGCAGGAGGGCAGGAGGTGCTCCAGGCACTGGAGCAGAGATTCCCCTGGAGCCCGTGGGGAAGACCACGGTGAGGCAGGCTGTGTCCCTGCAGCCCAAGGAGGTCCACGGGGGAGCAGATCTCCACCTGCAGCCCGGGGAGGACCCCACGCTGGAGCAGGGGGATGCCCAAAGGAGGCTGTGACCCCCTGGGAAGCCCATGCTGGAGCAGGCTCCTGGCAGGACCTGCGGATCTGTGGAGAAAGAAGCCCAGGCTGGAGCAGGTTTGCTGGCAGGACTTGTGACCCCACAAGGGACCCACGCTGGAGCAGTGTGCTCCTGAAGGACTGCACCCCTTGGAAGGAAGCCACACTGGAGCAGTTCATGAAGAACTGTAGCCTGCGGGAAGGACTCACATTGGAGCAGTTCATGAAGAAGCACAGCCCATGGGGAGGACTCACGCTGGAGAAGTTGGTGAAGGACTGTCTCCTGTGGGAGGGACCCCATGCTGGAGCAGGGGAAGAGTGCAGTGTCCTCCCCCTGAGGAGGAAGGAGCGGCAGAGACAAGGTGTGACGGACTGACCCCAACCCCCATTCCCCGTCCCCCTGTGCTGCTGGGGGGGAGGAGGGAGAGAAAAACTGGGAGTGAAGTTAAGCTTAGGAAGAAGGGAGGGGTGGGGGGAAGGTGTTTTAAGATTTGTATTTATTTCTCATTATCCTACTCTGATTTGATTGGCAATAAATTAAATTAATTTTCCTCAAGTGGAGTCTGTTTTGCCCATGATGGTAATTGGTTCAGTGATCTCTCCCTGTCCTTTTGTCAACCCACAAACCTTCCGTTATATTTTCTCTCCCCTGTCCAGCTGAGGAGGGGGAGTGATAGAGAAGCTTTGGTGGGCACCAGGCCTCCAGTCAGGGTCAACCCTCCACACTGTATTTGGTAATTATAGTTCAAGCTTTAAAAAGGCATGTGAAAATACATCAAATTCTCCCCTATGAAGACAGGATGAGAGAGTTAGTGTTGTTCAGCCTGGAGACTAGAAGGCTCCGGGGACACCTTATAGCAGCCTTCCAGTAGCTAAAGGGGGCCTACAAGAAAGCTGGAGAGGGACTTTCTACAAGAGCATGGAGTGATGGGACACGGGGTAATGGTTTTAAACTGAAAGAGGGTAGATTTAGATCAGATGTAAGGAAGAAGTTCTTCCCTGTGAGGGTGGTGAGGCACTGGAACAGGTTACCTAGAGAGGCTGTGGATGCCTCATCCCTGGCAGTGTTCAAGGCCAGGTTGGACGGGG
Source organism: Buteo buteo (assembly GCF_964188355.1). NCBI lineage: Eukaryota > Metazoa > Chordata > Aves > Accipitriformes > Accipitridae > Buteo > Buteo buteo. The sequence continues at coordinate 21,262,512 of NC_134184.1, forward strand.
CTTTGAGCAACCTGGTCTAGTGGAAGGTGTCCCTGCCCATGGCAGGGGGGTTGGAACTAGATGACCTTTAAGGTCCCTTCCAACCCAAACCATTCTATGACTTTATGATTCTATGAAATTCTCTTACATGACTTGTCCTTAGGTTCTGCTGTTAGTGTGGAAATCAGTACTGTTTTAATTATTAATTTTTCCCAGGCTACATGTTCAATGCTTTTTTCTCTTAGTGGAAGTTTAAAAATACAATTGTATATTTTTATCTTAATATCTATGTTCCAGTTATGTACTCTCAGCACATAGTTCACAGACACTTGCAAATTCAGGAAAGCTTGCTAAGGAAAGTAAGCTGTATTGTCAGTTTAATTCTGGACTTTGCGTTTTCATTGTTAAAGTGTGCAAGGGGCTGAAAACCATAAAAAATGACCCTCACTTTATTCCTTCAGTTATATCTATTACAGCTGAATCAAAATTAGTTCAAAGAGTCCCATGGCCTATGTTAAGTCTGGAAAGATGATTAAGATGACTTTTTCTGGCCTTAAAAGGTATAAACCTATGAAATGACTTATACGTGATAGGTTGGAAAGTTATGCCAGTTTAAGCCTTGTGCTAACAAACTGAGTTTATCTTAGATATGAACATTTTTTTTTACAGATACACAGTTGTGAATTTCCTTTAAAGCGGACAGGAGAAAGCTGATTTGCATGAGTTTGCATGCCAAGGACCCTGAAGACAATACAGATCAAATAGGCTCCTAACTTACTTTAACTTACACCTTCTTCTTGCCTCCTGGCATAATGATTGCACCAATTTACAGTCCTTTATACATCAGCAGAATGAAAGCAAGTAAAAAAGATTCCGAGTGAGTTTAATGGGAAGTACTCTAATTTAGACAACCTTATGAATAATTTTTGGACTTTCCCTATAGAAATTAATGGCGTGGAATGTCTCTTAATTCACCTATTCCGTCCCCTACAGTACAATAAATCTACCCTGGCCTTACATGGTTCTATCTTAGATGAGAAAGTAATGAGAAGCTGTCTTAGAAAGCGCCTACTTGGCCAATGATTTGGGAAAAATTTCTGACCATGTAGGAGGGGAAATATATAACAGATTAATTTAGACATACGACTCAAAAGTAACTTGCCATTCAGGAGTAAAATATACATAGCAATAGAAACCTTTCTAATGTGTCTAACTTTGCTATACCATTCATAACAGAGATTGCACACAAAATTCATCCATTTCCACCCATTTCTAATTTTCTAACAACCACAGTGATTTAACTTTCAGAATGTTACTAAGATCTTTTTGCTTTTACAGTAGTTTAGAACAAAGCAAGAAGTGGTCATTGTGATCATCTGTCCTATGAAATGTGGACACTAGGAAAAGACTGCACTGTACTAGCTACTCCACCATTGCTGAATGTAGAGTACAGTCCCAACACTAACTCGGTATTGTCCTGCTTGTGTATGTAATATTCACACCAGTTCTTTCAGTTCAGGTGTCTTAATGGGAGCTTACATACAGCTGATGAACCCTCTGATAACTGAATTTATTTTTCCCCATTCACATAGACCTGGAATATAATTTATTGTTTTCCATTTATTCAGTGTGTGTCGACACGTTTGGACATATTAAAACACCAGTTTGTTTGCTTGTTTCTAGTTTAGAAGCATCCATATAACTTTCTAGCAACGTATCATTCTTTCCATTATTTAATATTTCCCAGTCTTTATCAGTCATGTTTTATTCCATATTGTAATAGTAAATGAGTGAGCCGCTGTGTGGTGCTTAGCTGCTGGCTGGGGTTAAACCATGACATAATCTGAAATAGATGGGTGCAAAAATCCAAGACCATATCTACACATAAGGTGGCCAGGGGCAGATTTCTGTTCCCCAAGCCAAGTTTAATGCCAAAACAGCTTAAACCTAGCCTCCTGTACAGCAGATTGGCTACTTTCACAGTCTGTGGTATCCCTCTGACCCCAAGGCATAACTACCATTACTACTTGGAGAAAAAAGTCAGGTCAAGTATCTGAAGTAATGTAAGAACTGTTTTGTACAGTTGCTTGAGAAGGGCAATGGCCTGGTCAACTTCCACCCCCAGTTTGGTAGTCTACCCTGTCCTTCCAAACATACCAGTAATTATTGGGCACTGTACTTTATTAATACATTGTAAAAAAGAAAGCAAAATCTACTTTAATTATTTTACATCATCCAAGAAAAATACTTCTATTTGCTGTGTAAGTAGTCTGGCACCTTCTTTTCAACATGTATCTTAAGATCAAGATTATCGTTATATATTTTTTTAATTGCAGCACAATCAGCAACTGTATCCATATGTTACTTCTAATTCCAGTCTACAGCTACTGCTTATTAGCAAGGTGATTTAAAAAAACATTGACAATGTCTTTCAATGCTAAAAATTTACTGGAAGCTTTTAAAACTGTCAGGGTTTTTGCAGCAAATGAAGTGTACTGCTTAGAGAAAAGTAAACGAAGCTAAACATGTACTTGATATTGATTCAGTCTACACAACAGATGGCAACATGGATGCAAATAAAGTGCTTGTCCTTTTATTATTATTAGTTAATATTTACATCACTGGAATGCCCAGAGGCCTCAGTCAGGAGCAGAGGCCCATTATGCTAGACACTACACAAATACGCACCGGAACATTTTGTTCCAGCATCATCTTTCTCCCGCTGCACACTAAAGTCATTGATGACTCATTTGTATTTCCCAGAGAGTCGTTCAAGCATACAGAGGGTTGATTTCCTCCAGCTGCTCTGAAAAGTTTATAACCTAAGCAGCAAAGGAAGGAAGGAAGGAAGGAAGGAAGGGAAGAAAGCAAGCTTCTGAAATGTAAAATTTCACTTTGAAGGTTTTGCCTTGCATTTTGTATAGGACAGATGTGTTGGAATACCCCTTCACTTTCTTGTTTCTCAGGTTCCCTTCTTAGTTTCCCAGTGCTCCGCCATTCCACTCATTTTCTTAATCCTGTGTCCTTCCTTTTGCTGCATTCTCTTTGCTTTTTCTCCACCACTTTCATGGCATATACTTTTACCAGAACATCACCCCATATCCTCCAAGCCTGGTAAGACACTAGGAGCTATATAGGAGTTACAAAGTGAACAGTATTCACTGGCTAACAAAGACATCTGTAATTATTAACTAAACTAGTGCATTCAATTTTCAAATTCAAAATGTTCCACTGTTTTCATCCAGAGTGTGATGTATTTTAATTATGACAAATAATGTGTTTATGTATTGTATATGATCAGTTCTACAATACAACTGTTTCTTATATATAATCAGGTCTCCACAGAAAAGCCTCTTTGGTGGTAAGTTTTTGTCTGAGGACCTTTTCTACCAGGTAACAGGAGCAAGTCCCTCCCAAATTCATCCTTGCCCTCAGCAGGTGCATTGGTCTGTCTCTCACAGTTAAGCCCCAGTGGAGTTAGAAACTAGATTTCAATCAACTGCTTCCTGATCCTGTGGATGGGTCTCAACTACATTGGTATACAAAGTGTTTTCTCTCCTCTTTTCCTGCTTTCTCACCTCTTAGAAGGAAAAATTGAAAGACTTTTTTTAGAAGTCTACTGAGGTTTTTGATGTTTAGGATTGAAACAGGAACCTGCTATTTAGCTCATTTCAAATATGGTAGAAATCCAGCTACCTAAAAAGAATAGTCTTTATCATTTTAAAATTCAAGAGATGGAAAAATCAGGCTTTGTATGGAAGTTTTGTTGCAGCATAAACTACAAAGTACTGTATTAGCCTTACCAAAATAAAAAAGAAAAAAATTCTTAAATGCAAAAAAAAGTATTCCTTTGCAAAATAAAAACATTTAAAAATTCAATTAGTATTAAAGAAATATTTTGATGTCTTATAAGAAAATGATGCAAATATGGAAAAAACTTAAGAGAAGTATTGCTTAGACTTAGTATTAAGAATCTGTACCTCCCAAAGTAATGAAGTGTTCTTGATAAAATTTAAAGGAACAAAATCCATTATATTTGCAGTCAGTTATGATTAGGATTCCGAGTTAATACCCGTACTGCTGCCTTATACCTCTTCAAAAATGTCACAGGTAGTGATTTGTGCATACAGTGTCACACAGCATTTATTTGATTAAATGTTAATTAGTTTCATTGCTAGTAGTATCTTTCTTTTGTAACTCTTGGGGCTAAAAGAAATGTATCTGCACAGATTTCTGACGGGTACAGCTTAGTCTAAACTTACACCCCAAGATTCACTAAAACCAGTTAATAAGTATATTCACACTAAGTTTCTTTGGGAACTATTGGCTAACATCAGGGAGGACTGAGGCCTACTAACAGTCATTACTGAGGTGATCCTTTGACTCATATTTTTGTAGTGAAGAAAAAAACATGTTAGTAATATCAAAACCAAGGATAATTGATTATGTACAATCTCATGCAGCTACTCCTATGCAAGACTGGTAATACTGTCCTGGTTACTATTACTGTGCTGCCCTACTACAGGAAATGAGAAGCACTGCAATATTCTCCCCAAAGAAAACAAGAATATTCTGTTCCATACAAATACTTCCCTTTTACTGATACTACCTTTTGTCAGGGGCTGTTGCTTGTAAAATAGTTCTGGTAGGATTATTTAGTTAGCTGTATTTACTGTAAATCAAATAGAAACACTAGGTCAAGCTCTCACCTGGAAAATTGGGGGAAAATTATATTAACTGCCTATGTTTGACAAGTAATAATTCCTGATTCTTTAGTAATAATATTGGCTTTAAAAAGAACAGGAAATAGTGAATGCAAAAATTAACCTAGAAGCTAAGATAATGGGAGGGGAAGGTTGATCCACAGGGGACTGGCAAATAATAGAACAATGTTATTTGTGAAAGTTCCCACCTCAGGATATTTTGACAACAGATACTGCCTCATGATCATGAAAAGCTGTTGCTATTCAACCATTATCCATCAATTATCCTTCCTTGTATTTCCCACAGCTTATTGTCCAATATTGATAATCTACATTTGGACAAGACCACCTCTTGTCCTTCCGACATGTGTGCTTCCAGAGGATGAAACAAAATTATTATTTCTCTCTATTTGGCAAGGTTGCCTATAGAGAGTTTTCTGGCTTCAAAGGAAGCACTCCCAACTTATCTGAATATCGCCTTATAATACTGCCATCTTACTCAGGTCTAAAGCCAGTATTATAGTATCAAGTGGGAGACTGTAAATAGACATACATGAGCCATACATGCTCCTAACTAATGAGGTAAACATTTCTCATTCCTTCTGGAATAAAGCTTTGGATCAAATGCCATCAAGTAGATCTAGATTCTATTGCCCAGCTCTTTGATTTATCTTCAAGCTTGATGCAAGCAAGAATTCTGGAATTCATTTCCAAGCCTTGATTTCTGTAATTAAATGTGAATGTGGTGGCCTGACTCTGCACCAAAAATGCCTTAGAACATGTGCTGTGAACTGCACGTGTTCTCCATAAGTCCCTAACACTAAAGCTTTTTGGTAGCACAATATGAGTGTTACAGTAATTGCAACTCTGCAGTCAGGAGCCTATTATGTGTTTCAGGGCAGTAATCTGAACTCTGTTCAGCTGGCATTTTTGGCAGTGGTACACACCTAATCAGAAGTTCTTGCTCCCCAGCTCATGCCAACTATGGTAATGCCATAACCCCTCACTGACAGCCTTGATGACCTTCCTTTATAGGTAGTCCAACTGCACAAGGTAAAAACCAGGAATGACAAGAACATTGTGTAAGGTCACAAATTCAGATACTAGCAGTAAATCATAGGCTTCAAATGCCAATAAAGCTGGAAATAATGAATGCCACCAATAGCAGCTCTCAATATGAAAAAGTTATTTTTAATGTTTTTTAAAACAATGTAAGTATGGCTTTAGAAAGTCATACAAGCTTATTCTGGTGATGCATATAGTAGCAGCCTCTGCAGCAAGAAGGTCAGATTCTATTCTGGTTTATGCCAAAGACTCAAAAGAGCATTCCAGGTTAACACTGGGGACAAGAAAGGAAGAATCTGACCCTTAAAAGCTTGTATTAAAGACAGGACAATGGGGTTTTTGTCAAAGACACTTGGTTTCAATTTGTGTTTAGTTTAGCCTATATTCTTAACATAGTTCCAGATGGTATACATTACATTAATATCACTCTTCTGAACTCCACTATGACTTACTTTAGCTTTATTACAAACCATGTGTAAGTATTGGTTGGGGGTTTTTTCAGTATGGAAAAAGAGGCCCAGAAAGATTTTTGATGTATCTATTCTGTATTGGTCTTGATCTCTGTCACTGCTCTGTTTTTTTATTGACACAATTCAACCGTATACTGATGCGTCATTCTTATTTTAGCCTAGCTTATATGAAAGAAGAAAGGTTCAAACAGTATGAAAAAGCAAATGTAGGGCAGACTTATGTTGCTAGTATGGGTTAGAGGAATTTTCTTAACCTTTTTGGTACTCTTTTTGCCAAATAAAGGTTTTAGTAAGTTTTGCTGCTGAAAAGAGGAAAACAGGCTATAGATTGTTTTCTGTTACAGTACTTTATGAGCCACATAATTTGCCATGTGTCAAGTTTGTCAAATAATGCTTATTAATAAAGTTAATCTTGAGCTATTGGCTAATTCATCTGAAAATTTCTTAGCACCCACACATGATATAACCTTTTCATAAATGTGAGTCATTCACTTAAAACAAGAAAATGTTTATGGCAGTGTAAAACATTAATTAGTTATCAGTCTAAGATAATTCCAGGAATGAATGTTCAAACTCCTTGTATTTTAACAAGTGACAAAGAGATTAAGTCAAATAATTAACCTTCATATGACAAAAAAAGTCATAGAGGAGAACAAGTCTTTAGTGTATCTGTTAAACACAGAGAAAGAGCATGCAAAAGCATGCAAATATCTAATCAGCAAAAAGAGATGCAGTTATTTCTATACAGAAGTATATTTTACATCGGATGTCATTCAGGGTACTTGTAGCCTTCAGCCTATGATTCACATTGCTTGGGCAGCATGTGGCAGTGCCACAGCAAATCCATTCCTTAGATTATAGTCTGAAATAAAACAAATTTTAAATTATGGTCATAGTTTACTAACCCATATTAAATAATATAATGTAGTGACTCTGCATTGCCTTCCATTTGGGGGACTGGCTTGCCCTTGGTTAAATAATGCCCTTGTAAAATTGCAAGGCAAAAATAAACTGTTTTCCTCTTAACTAAACACAGATAGCCCTGTGATGTGAAATTACTGAAAAGATGTGATTTGGGGAAATTACAGTTCCTTGCTTAGTATGTATTGTGCATGCCCTACAGCCTTCCCTAACCAGTAGCTCCCAATTTCATTTAAATTGTAATGATTTCCTTTAAGGACAATTACGTTGCCTAAGAGCAATGCATGCATAATAATGCTGCTTTGGCATGGTTCAGTATGGAACGAGAGTAATAACTGTTTATTAATATGATAATTAACTGTTAATGCTTAGCAACCTAATTATATCTGTTAAATAACTTACATTTTTAAGCCAAATTCTAGCAAAAAGAATTCTATTAAAAATAATAAAAAGCTATGAATATCATAGTAAAGGCACAGTTACAGTTTAAAGTGCTGGATTTTAACTTCACTTGCATGAAACAGATTCTCAATTTCTGCATACTGTGAACGAAAGTGGCTGTAAGGCCTTCCTTGTTCTAACAGGAAATGGCTTGATGTTAGAATTTGGAGCTTATTTCAGGGAATGTATGAATGAACTACAAATAACATAAAATATGAAGAAATCAATAAAACTATGTGTACTTTGTAGAGTTATTAGAAAGAGTTTAGAAAGATAAAAACTCTTTTAGCAAAAGTTGCATAAGCTTCACCAATGGTGATCTTAGTAAATTGTATTATTACTTTTCCTTTCTTTGGTCTAGCAACAAGAACTGCCTTGATATTGAACAAACACAGGGACAAATACAGCCCTGGCAAGGTCTTGGCTAGGAGCAATAAAATTTCAATGCCATACCTCAAAAAGGTGGACTAATTGGTGATAGTCTGAAAGAGAAAAGTAAGAATGATCAAATACCTAAATGGTATAACCTATGACAGAAATGCATTTGTTTAGCCTAAAGAAGAAAAAACTGAGGGGGAACACGACAGTCTTCACGTCAGAAGTTAAGCAGAACTGAGCAAGAATTGAATTGAGTTAGTGAACTGAACATGAAGAATCATCTTCAACTGAAGAAAGAAATGTTAAGGCGAGGCATTAGAATGTATTTCTAATGATAAACACAGCTTTTCTGGGATAAACATAGGTTTTCTGGGAAGACTGTAAGGTCTCCATCATTGGAGGTCTTGAAGCTAGTGAAGCAGCAGCTGTCAGGAATTACACAGGCTGAGCCGACTCTGAAGCAACAGCATGGCTCAGTCAGCTCCTGGAGACTCTCCCAGCCCTGGACTGTTTGGTAGTTTTTTTCTCCAGAGCAGCATAATAGGACTAACTATTATTTCAAATATTCAAAATTTTAAGTAGTGGCCTATGAATGGATTGTTTGCATTAATTTGGCCAATTGTTCTCTGAAGTACTATCACTGCACTTCAAATATCTGTGCCATTTGATTATCTCTCTTACTATTCACTGGACCTGCAACCTGTGCAGCAAAAGCCACATTTTCACCTCTCTGGCTGCTAACTTTTTATTGTGTTCTTCTCATTTCTTGACCATACAATGCTTAAAAAACATTGCAATTTCTATTATCCCTGTTCTATAGACTTTGGAACAAAAGCTCAGGAAATAATTCACCTCAGAATATCTAGAGGCACAGATAAGAATGAATCTAAGTATCTTGAAGACAATGCCATATCATGGGATTCTGTTCTTTAGATAACCCTTCCAGCAAACCTATGTTTCAGATGGAAGTGGAAATTTTCCACCTTACTTTGTTTCCTACAGCATCTTTTCTTGCCCCATAATTTTGAGGACTATTATTTTTCACAGGTTTGGTCTCACACTAAGCCTCAGTTCAGAATTTTATATTATAATAAACAGTCATTTTGAAACCCTGACAACCTCTACTAAAACCCAGTAAGAATCTTCTGGATTTTCCTTCCCTCAGCCCTTTCCTCTGCTCATCACTATTAAGTTAAATAAGAATATAACACAGAAGAATTTTACGTAATCCTTTTGATCTCCTTTGGATAGGACTTTCATAGCTCTGAAACAGGTTTTATAACCTACCTCCTATCAGCTTCATTATCATAATCTATAATTCCATTCTTCAGGATAAAGAATACAACTGGATTCAGTATTTCAAATGAGTTCTCCCTGTGGCATCCAAACATAAGTAATTGAAGGTTTTAATAATCAACAACAAGCATCTGAATTTAATTTTGTTCCACAATTAAGACTAACTGTCATTTGCAGAATACACTGTCATACTAGCCAATGTCACTCAGTTGGCAGACAGACACTTACTGAGTGAATACACTTTTTCCCTAGGAATTCGTTGGCATGCCAAGGTCAACATACAAGGGACATGTTGAAGAAGATTAAGGATGGTAGGTAATACAGGGATTGATTTAGAATCCACTGTAGCGATCCAGAAGTTTTGTATTAACTCACTAGACACTAGATCAGACTTCACAATATAGACATTACAAATGCCAAAAATTAAAATATATCCTAATAATGGTCATTTGAATCACAAATATAATGGTAGGAGAACTGACTGACACAAAGTGTACTCTCAAATGTCTTATTAGCCCTACTCTAGAGATTTTCATTTGTAAGAATTGAAGGAAGCAAAAAAGGAACAGTGAAATTTGTGACCTTTCATCACAACTGGAATAAATCAACTCTAAAATAAAAGGGCATAACACTAGCACTCTGCATTCTCCACACTGAAGAACCTCATCTATCTCTTTGAAGAGAAATGGATTCTTGGCAAACCGAGCTGGCTGACAGTGTTCTGACTTGTTTGAGCCAGCTATTTCAGGGTGATTCATTAAGATCTATTAACACAAAATTTAAGATCCCTGACTTTTCACTTTTTATTTCAGAATTAGGAATTCTGCTGCAGAGAGGTCAATTAAACCCTGTATTATTACCAAGCTGATAAAGTTAAAAAGACTTTTATTTTCCTTTAACTCATTTATGGATGGTGCAGGCAGATTATACTGAGTACTAGAACTGTACTGCAATCAGAATTGGGAGATTCAGGAATCATTGCACTGTTCATAGCTCTACAAAACATACATATACACAAATATATACATACATGAAATAATTATGATTAGCATGAATCACAGTATGATTTCAGTGTTTACATCCCTCAGGGGAATTGTACTTCTATCCCTTCAGTTCTTTGTGATGCAAAGAGAGAAAGAAGATTACAGTTGCTTAGAGGAATCTAAAGCACTTACCAATGCAGTGCCTGTACAACATGATGACCTGACCCTGCTGATTTCACCTCAACCCAGATACAGACACCTGGCCCTAACAGAGTGGCTCACAGATTCGGACTTCAGCATCTTCACAGACTGTTTTGCAATGACTAGATACAGCCTGAGAAAGATGATCTACTAAACCATTTTGCATTTGTTAAGGAACTGTGTAAAGCTAGTCAATAGAAAACACTCCATACGTATTTCTGGATGCAGACCTTCCTTCTCAGAGACAAGAAGCCTCTGCCGATCTAGGATCAGAGGTTAGGCCCATTCCTGAAAGTCTGAGGCTTAACTGAGCAGGCTTGTATTCATTAAAGAGTAGATTCAGTGGTGCGCTCCGACTGTATACACTGTCCTGGCAGGTAAGTGCACTCACCCAAACAGTGAGGGACCTGCGTTGTTTGCAACTCACCCTGAGGAAATTCACATCCACATTTTAGTCTGGGTGAGTGCAACGTTTGGCTTTCATGTATAGTCAGATGTCTATATGAAAAGGAATACAAGACTTGTGGTGGCAGGTGGAGAAGAGGAGAGAAAGATAACTCAGCAGTCAGGTTTTGAGTGTCCACTGCTGGGATGTGGAGGAAATTGGGTTCTGGCAGTTGCCAGTCTGCTTCTGATTTTCTAATCTGGTTACCAAGCAGTGTCAAAATGCATAAACAGTTCAGGGCACAAGGATTCAAATGCGAGTCTCTTTTTACCAGTAACATATCCCATCCACTCATCTGCAAAGCCCAGTTTCAGAAATTGTCTCCATCTGGTCCCAGGAATATCACACCTTTTTGTACATTGGTACAGGCGCAACAGCGGGAAACATCTGTGCAAGGCAAGCTGCCGTGGCTCTTCCCTCACCTGAGAATTGGAGAAGTCTCCCAGGAGGAAGGCGTGGGTTTAAATACTAAGCAGGAAAAAGCCTGGCACTAGGTTTCCCATTTCCTCCCTAAACCGTGAGTTGTTCGAACTGGGAGCTACCTGGCTGAGTACTGCCGAAGGCGCGCCTTTCCTCTGGCCCTGCGTTTCGGGGAACGTGTCCACAGCTGCTGCTCTCCCGAGAAGACCCGTACCCTGGGTGCACTTCAGGAATGGCGTGAGCGTGGCTGTGGGGCCAGGCTCACCCGAGGCGCCCGTCTGCCACCAGCCCGGGTCATGATGGAGCACAGGTGAGTGCTGGTCGCCTCACTCCCCGAGGGCCACTTCTCCTGCGCACGCGTGGGCACCTATGAAACTTTACGACTCAAAATTAAGGCATCAAACTAGAGTGAACAAGTTATGAATTGTGTGCTTTTGGGATATATTTCCACATACTGTGGGGGGGTTTGGTGCTCGCTCTTGCTGGTTTGCAACACATCAGTAGTTTCCTAATCTCCAGGCATACAAAAAAATAATAAATCTAAACAGATAAAAAAAACTTCTCTCCCATCCTTCAATCCCCTTCTATCCAGTGGCCTAATGCTCTTCCTAGCAAAAATAAGAAAAAATGTGATTGTATTATCCACAGATCACTGGTCATGTAATTTTTTGTAACTTGTCTGTAAAGCACCAGTGGAGCGATATAAATAACAAGGAGAAATTAAAAATGAAAATCACTCAGTGGTTGATATAATCCTCTCCACGTTGCTTTGTATCATTGAAAATCTTTTCTTGTCTCTTGGCATTTTTTTTCCTAAAAATTAGTAAAGTGGAGAAAGGTTGGGCTGTCATATGTCAGCCTCTCTAACAGGTTCTTGCTCACTTTCATTTAGTGAATGACATTGCACCTCACAAGTGATCCCAGACCATATTCTCTCTTAGTGTCACTTTGTTGTTATTTATTGTGCTGCTGGAGCCTGTATGCAGCAATTTGTAGAGTACGAAAGGCAAGGCTGCTTGGCACTTCTCAGCTTAGCAAAACAAAAATAATATCATATTCATAAATTAATACTCAAACACAAAAAGATATATAAGTCCCAGTGTAAAAAGGAGAAATAAAATCACTGCTTTATTTATTATTGATTTTTCTAATGTTTTTCTGTCTTGGCAGAGTTTTCTTAGCATACATATAATTACAGACATGATTAAAATCATTGCTGACTAAAAAGGTATAGGAATAGAGGCATTGTGAAGGAGAAAACTATAAGGTGACCTGAAGAGACTGCGCAATTTGTTGTGGGAAAGGTATACAGAAGTAAAAGGAAAGATATCTGGAAATGGAAGGTAAAATTACTTAAAGGCTTACAAAGCAATATCCTCGTGAGAGATTAAAAAAAAAGAAAATATTTGTTCCATAAATATATTTAAATATCTGCATGAACTCCATATAAACAACAAAAATTAATACTGTGCCAATGCTCTTATCCATTTCAGGATGATGAAAGATTTTAGAGCAATAAAAGCAACATGTTCCTCAAATTTAGGAAGAAGAAATATAACATAACAACCCAGACAGAATAAGGAGAAGCATATAGCACTGGGAAAAAAGCTTTCATAGAGAAAGTATTTCCAGTCTGCAAAATGGCAGAGCAGACTGTAAAAAAATGTAAAAAATCAGTTTATAAATCAAAGTGTTCATGATGATGTGTAGCTATATGCAAAATCTTGAAATGTTATCAAGATGTTCTTAGCATCTCTTTGTTGTTAATTTTCCACCATCATTGTAAACTAGTTCTAAGCTCTTTTTAAAAAAAAAGGTATCATAGGTAACAGTGTGTGGAATAATTGTCTCGACACAGCTGAAATTGACTTTATCATCAATCAATGCCACATTTGAGCCATAAATATTTGTACGATGTCACAGCTGTTAAATGATGTCACAGCAACACATTAGCATTATGCAACACTAAAGAGCTGAGGGTCACCAAACAGTTTTGAGACTTCACATTGACAGCACAACTTTTTGGCCACTTGGAGCCATTTGATACTATTTTCTCCTCCTGTTTCATCCATAACAGAGAAATATATTTGGTATCTGCACCTGAGTTAATCACACTCACTAGTCTTGCTTTAAAATCAGTGGGGAAGAAACAGAAACTTTCAAACCATCGTTGATCTCATTTTAAAGTAAGCATCTAAACTAGGTCAGAAGTGTTGCACCTTGAAGGAGCCTACAAAAGGTATATCACACAGATTTCTCTACTGTAGATTTCTAAAGTTAACTGAGATTCATTCCACTAATACATTTTAAATCTTTATTTTTCTGTATAAAATCCTGGTTACATGTGTCCAAAAGTACAGGTAATGCTCCTGTGAGTGCCAGTGCTCCCTCTGCTTGCTTCATCAAATCTCCCAAGATTCTGCCAGAGCAGCATATAATATTCCAAATATATGTACACTGAATTGTCTTTAACATTTTGTGTCTCAGTCAAAACACTACTGTCTTCAAGGTAATATTTTCTGAAGGGAATTAATTATTCATATCCTCAGAAAATGTTATGATAAGGAAGAACAGCTTATGTCACTTAACTTCAGACATCTAAAAGTTACAGATATAAGACTGAGCCAGTCACCCTAAGTTCCCTTGGTAGTCACTGGAAAGAAACTGGCACCTCCAAAGGGCAATCCATCTGACCTATCCTAGATACCGATCTTAGGATGAGATGAATCATTCCCTTGAGGTGTCTATTTCTCTTCGTTGACTACAAAGAAAGAATAGGGTGAGTTAGACAGAGAGATTTAATTTTTTTTTATGCCTAAACTAGGGCAGATTAATCTTACCCTAGGAGGAAAAACATTAGGCTACTTTGTACAGAAAACTTATAAGAATATAACATGGGCCAAACTGAACTCTATTTAAAACAGGGCAACAGCACAGAATTTGGTGAATTTCTTGACATGTACTAGGCTGAATATATATTCAGTATAACTGGCCACTCAAGAAAACTGTAAACAAAAAGGACTTTCTGATCACACACAGAAATAAAGTGTCTGTTCCAAAGCAGCCACATATTTCATATTTAATGCTAAGAATCCTTTTTGGAGTTCAGACTTAAAAAAAATTGATAGGCTAAATTTACCTGCACTTTTAGAGTAATAAATTAACCCTTCTGATACTGGTGTTGTGCCCATAGAAAAGATTAAAGTCAACACCCTCCTTATATGTAAGGAGACTTTCAATAAAAAGGCACAGGCTTAAAGCCAAATGCAGAACCTGACCTACAGTGAATGCATGTTTGGAAGCTAGTCAGGGCTGGGTGGAGAGAAAGGGTAGGTTTGGAAGGAACTGTCTGGAATATAAGAGGAATAACAATTTCTTGCTCAATTAATTTACAAGAACTATCCTATATCAATTAGATGTATATTTAAAACTTGTAATTGTAATTGTTCCTAAAATGTGGAAACTGCTTGTAAAGGAGGGAAATTTATTTTGTTCTATCTTGAATTTCCACTGGTCTAACTTGCCAAATTGGGCATGCAATGATTTAAAGCTTTTTGTCAGAGTTTTGTGGTGGGTTATTTTTGGTAACTCTAGCTTAAAATATAAACATCATACCTTCATACAAAGTGCAAATAAAACAAAAGCATTCTAGACCTTTTTTTTTTTTTACCATAAAACCAAACAAAAAACTCCTTATATGCTAATATTTTAAAATCTATAATCAAGGATAATTTATGGAGGAAAAAGAAGGAAGATTCCTTACATTCTTCAGCTAGATATTGCATAAGGTCAGGTTGGACAAGGCTCTGAGCAACCTGATCTAGTTGAAGATGTCCCTGCTCACGGCAGGTGGGTTGGACTAGATGACCTTTAAAGGTCCCCTCCAACCCAAACCATTCTATGATTCTGTAAGCTAATATTTTCATAAATGTGCATGAATTTTTGTAGAGTAAACATATAGAATAGCTGTCCTGAAGTCAGTAGGAACACTTCCAAAAGGTTGGTTAGGGTCAGACCTTCAAATGGTTCTGGGTGTATTGAGACTGTGTTTTCTACCCAGACCATTGCACTATAGGTGCTCTCTTCCCTCACTCATTCTGTTCGTTATACTGCCTCTTATTTGCATAATGCAAATAACATATCTGATATTTTACTGAAAAGAGACAGGACTTGCTTTGGTCAGGTGTGGGGCCTGTGGTAGGAAAGAAGGGACACTGCATGCATGAGCACTAGGGAGTGGGAGAGCATCGGAGTAAAGACAAAGACAGACCAGGCTGCACAGACTAATATCAGCTGAAGTACAAGGCTAGTATCATGAATAACTTGACATCTCAAAAACTTCAATAACATTTGGTTTTAAAGCACATTTGACTACATTTAGAATCATGATATAAATACAGTACCAACAACCTACACTGAAAAGGGTTTTTTTTAGTCTGTCTGATTTTAAAACACATTTCTCTGATGGAAAGTTAATACTCTAAAAAGTTCTTGGAAATCTCATTACATCATACTTTTTAAACTATATTAGATAGGTAGAACATCTGCATTTTTTTTCCTAGCAAAGTCAAGTTATCTAAGAATTTGTTTTTAAACGCTGGTGAACATAACTATGCTTGCAAAAAGTTACCCAGAGTATATGGCCTGATACATTGACAAAGAACAGAAGGAAAAGACTTTATCAAAACCTTGAATATATAGACTACAGGAAAGACAGCATTATGCTATGATTCTGTGTTTGGGAGCACCACAGGGACACTGGCACTATGTACAATATGAAAGAAATGATGCAAGATTCTATTTTTTTACTCTGGAGTTTATCAAAAGTTATTTCAATGTTAACTAAATGAGACTAGGAGTAAAATTTTCCATAGCGATAATCTTGTTTCATAATGGTTCTTTTTAAGTGTCCACAGGGGACACTAGAAGGAGAACGCCAGGTCAGATAAAGCCACAAGTCGGATACAGTATAGTTATTTTAATGGTACAATAAGGAAGACAGGGATATGGTCCAAAAGGTAGGAACCGAGCATAGAATTCCCCCAGTCCAGACTAGTGCAGGATTGAAATAGAATAAGATGGAGAAACCTGAAAGAAAAGAAGGATAAAGGATATATTTGGAAAACATATCAACGTTGGATAGCTTAGTATTTAACTTTCAACATAGCACAGATAGAGGCGAGTCCAGTCAGAAATATTTACCTAACTGAAAACATGCACTTGTATGTAAAATGCACTTTTTTTTCTTACACCAGACTTACTAAAAGAATTCAGCAACAACAGAACATTTCCATTTTACAGATATCATGGCTTTCATGAATCTTTCTTTTACTTTTTACCTACATACTGTATTCAACAGAATGATCCATGGTCTTTCATAGTGGATAAGCACACAAAGGTCATAGACTCAGGCTCCACACCTGGCTGAACTACTCAGCAGAAATGCAGCTGGACTGTGGAAACCAATTCTGTTAAATTCAGCAGGTGTCCCCCGAAGTGAGTAGCTGGGAACTACTTATTTCACTCAGACCAGTTTCTTTAATTTCATCCTTCCTGTGCACCACTGATTCCAACAGGCCTCACAAACAACCTCCTATAATGGAGAAGACTTAATGAGAAAATGAAGCCAATGTTCTGGATTAATGCCTTCCAAAGTCACAGGCTGTTAAGTAGGTGCCCAGAACAATTTTCAGACACGTTCTCTAATCATCAAAAGGTCCTTAGTATCTAAGCAATGACCTCAAGCACAATTTTATTAATGCTTATCATTAATTTATTGCTGCTGCATTCAGTTTTTGAACAGAAAGTTGCTGCCACTCAGCCTTAAAATAAGCTTAAAAAATCTTCCTACTTGTATGAATGTTGGTTAAACTGCTTATAATATTTGATGGCAGGTTTTGACTAGGAAATTAGAAAAACATTGGATGATGATGTACTAGTAAGCACAGGACACAATTATAACAACAGTATTTGTTACCATAAATGCTAGGGTATACTATCAAACACAAAAAATCAGGGCAAGAGCTTAAGAAGGAAAGATTTAAAGTATATTCTTTTCTTAAATAATGTACTTTCTTAAATGTAATACACGTTTCTTATGATCACTGTAGAGGAAGTTATTCTCTAAAGGAATTTGAATACGTAAGAGCTGGTGGTTAAAGATTTGCTGACACTGGAGAAAATCGGAACACGAGGATTGGGTGGAAAAAGAGTAAGGAGAATAGTGCAAGAAGGCAATGAATTGGGTATGAAGGTTAGAGCAGAAAATTGGGGGCAATTAGTCTGGAACACTGCAGAAAGTCCATTGTTCCTGGCTAGGACGTTTGCTGAGACTGCAAATCACATATTTATTTATTTCTGCTGAACTAGCCTTCTAAGTAATAAAGTGCTGCAAGGGCACAGACCAAGAACAGTAACATAATTCATTTGAAATTAAGTCACAGCAACCAGCTTATAGATAAATGGATAAAGAGCTACATATTCTCCTGGCATAAATTGGGTGTAACGTCACTGGAGTCAATGGAATTGTGTCATTTTACATCAGGAGAGAATTTGTTCTACAACACAAGCAATAGTTTTGGCAGTTATGTCCCATTTTCAGTAACACCAAAGCTAGAGAAAAATCCCATTTGCAGCTTCTTGTTGATCTGCCTAGTACTTCTGTCTAACGGCTGGAAGGGTCCCCCAATAATTAAAAAAGAAATCAATTTCCCTACTGGTGGCATTCAAAGACAAAGGTATGAAATGAAATTCTGACACTATTTACACCTGAAGTTTCACTGAGCTCAACAGCACCATTTTATGACACACAAGTTTGGTACATTGCTTCCTATAGTTCTTTGCCATTTAAATGTCTGAATGTTTGTGTAGTAACAAATACAATATCTGCATCGTCATGGCTTAACCCCAGCCGGCAACTAAGCCCCACACAGCCTCTCGCTGTGTCCCCTCCCAACTCCTTGTGCCCCCCCAGCCTCCTCGCTGGTGGGGTGGGGGGAGAAGCAGAAAAGCCCTTGGCTCTGGGTAAGCACTGCTCAGCAGGAACGAAAACATCCCTGTGTTATCAACACTGCTTTCAGCACAAATCCAAAACATAGCCCCCTACCAGCTACTATGAAGAAAATTAACTCCACCGCAGCCAAAACCAGCACATGCATAACTGTAGATACTTTAACACCTTCAGCACTGACATTTCCTCCATATAGAGCTTGATCAACAAAGGAATGAGCTGGGACAACTTGTCCAGACTGAACATTTAAACAGCTTTATTCCTTAATGAAATTTCCATAGTGTTTTTTTCTTTAGGCATTTAGAAATTGTGTTGCAACTTACAGCAATGATAATTCTTTATTTCACAAACCACAGAATTTTACAGGGATCCTAAAACACTTCAAAAATTAATTGAAATACTTGTCTCTGCAGAGGCATTGAAATTCTTTCTTGCTCATATTTTGTTATGTATTTGTTTCTTTCTTGTTATCATTTTTTGTTGTTGTTCATTCTGATATCTTTCAGGTGAAGAAAGAAACTAAATCTCTTTGAGAAGACAGATGGATCTAAGAGCAGCATAAGCCTTACTAAGTATATGCTTTTTATTCTAAAATATTTCTATATTTTTAATTCATGTTTCTGACAGCTCATGGAATCCAGTAGAAAAACAGAAATGGCTTTTACCAAAAGGGAGAAGCTTTGTTCCAGAAGGTATTAGTCATTTCCTAAATATTGCTACATATTTCTTCCTGATTTTTCAACAAGATACATGGACTTCTGAGAGTCTTATAGACTCTTTAAATTTCTTCTTCAGTCTGCTTAAACGCAGATAAAATAGGAAGAGAATAAGAAATTGTTATTGTCAATGCTGCTTGGATCACAGTCAGCTACTTACAGTTATGACAAGCACCCTTTCATCTTTTTAGTCAACAAGAAGTCTTAAACTGAGGCTGTCCATACCCTGATGTGTGATGTTAATGACAGGACAACGGCTTACACTGGAGGCTTGTGGAATCTGGAAACTTTTAAGAAAAAATGTAGCCTGCAGTGCTGAAGAATTCACAACAAATTTAGATTGCAAACTAGTGATCTGCCATAAACATATTTTGGTGCAGGAAGTACTGTGACTGTGTTGCTGCCATACTAGGCTACATCTACAAAGGGACTTGCACACCCAGCACCGACGCTGTGGCTTTACTGTGTTGCTCAGAAGTCTTGTTGGACTGTCACCTACATCTATAGGCAACTGAAGACCCTTTATTCCCTGTTCAACGATCTCCATAACAGAGGTCCTGATGCTACCACACTGCTTTGTGCCTATACCCTGGTAAGGCTGTTAAATGGCTGGTCTCACCAGGGACTTACTTCCAGTATGGTCAAGTCTCTTATATGTTTGAACAGTGTCACACAAAATGCTTTTATCCAGTATCTTAGTAGTCTCCTAGGACAGAGGAGACCCTGAATCCTCACCTCTAACCTCAGCCTCCTTTGAGATGAATACGCTATTACAATACT